>NC_045435.1:109410478-109430528 GCF_002776525.5 Piliocolobus tephrosceles | reverse complement strand
TTTTTTTTTTTTTTTTTTTTTTTTTTGAGATAGAGTTTTGCTCTGTTGCCCAGGCTAAAGGCTCAAGTGTAGTGGTGTGATCTCAGCTCACTGCAAACTCCACCTCCCAGGTTCAAGCAATTCTCCTGCCTCAGCCTCCCGAGTAGCTGGGATTACAGGCGCTTGCCACCACCCCCAGCTAATTTTTGTATTTTAGAAGAGATGGGATTTCGCCATGTTGGCTAGGCTGGTCTCAAACTCCTGACTTCAGGCGATACACACTCCCTCGGCCTCCCAAAGTGCTGGGATTACAGGTGTGAGCCACTGTGCCTGGCCTTGTTTTTATTTTTTATTTTTTTAGCTCAATGTGTCAAGGATATCTCCAGTCATCCTGTCTTCTGAACTCTTTGGGGCTTCAGTTCTGTGCCATGAACATGGCGACTGTGTACTCTGTTATGTCCTTGTGATTGCTCCTGTTTCATGTATTCCTGTCTTGGGTTTAAAGAACAGTATTATTTGCTTCAGTCCCCCAGTGCTCAGAGTCCCCCCAGACTCACTAACTGACCCTTTTGAGTTGTTTCTAATCAACTCTTTGGGCTGAATTTCAGTTTAATTTAAGCGAGTCCTTTTTGTAAGCACATGCTTTGAAGCCATGTATTTTGTATTCCTTGGCCACTACCCAATTACCACACCTATTGTGCGCAGTTAACTATGCAACCGAAGTGAAGCAGTTGTGCAATTACCCAGATAATTCAGGGAAAGAAGGGCGTGCTGCCGTAATGACTCAGGTAATACTTGTTACAGAAATCTGGTATAGGAGGGAACATTTCTTTCTTTTATTAAATGTTTTATAGATATGTGGGAGAATCTTCTTGGAGTAGACTTCCTGGGTGGGCTCTTGTCCACCTGGTGAAAATTCCCCAGGTAATTGTGAAAGTCACCTTCCCTATTTAAAGATGATTGTTACAGGGAATTATTACGTAACTAGGCACTGAGATAGAAGTTAGAAAGTCAATGCTGAGTAAAAATACATAAGGTTCCTGCCCTCATAAGGGTTATGATCTGTATTAGATTCCTAGGGCTTCTGTAACAAAGTATTACAAACTGGGTGGCTAAAAACAATAGAAATTACATCCCTTGTAAGTTGGATTCCTAGGTATTTTATTCTCTTTGAAGCAATTGTGAATGGAAGTTCATTCATGATTTGGCTCTCTGTTTGTCTGTTACTGGTGTATAAGAATGCTTGTGATTTTTGCACATTAATTTTGTATCCTGAGACTTTGCTGAAGTTGCTCATCAGGTTAAGGAGATTTTGGGCTGAGACAATGGAGTTTTCTAAATATACAATCATGTCATCTGCAAACAGGGACAATTTGACTTCTTCTTTTCCTAACTGAATACCCTTTATTTCTTTCTCTTGCCTGATTGCCCTAGCCAGAACTTCCAATACTATGTTGAATAGGAGTGGTGAGAGAGGGCATCCCTGTCTTGTGCCAGTTTTCAAAGGGAATTTTTCCAGTTTTTGCCCATTCAGTATGATGTTAGCTGTGGGTTTGTCATAAATAGCTCTTATTATTTTGAGGTACATTCCATCGATACCAAATTTATTGAGTGTTTTTAGCATGAAGGGCTGTTGAATTTTGTCAAAAGCCTTTTCTGCATCTATTGAGATAATCATGTGGTTCTTGTCTTTGGTTCTGTTTATATGCTGGATTACATTTATTGATTTGAGAATGTTGAACCAGCCTTGCATCCCAGGGATGAAGTCCATGTGATCCATCTCACACCAGTTAGAAAGCGATCATTAAAAAGTCAGAAAACAACAGGTGCTGGAGAGGATGTGGAGAAATAGGAACACTTTTACACTGTTGGTGGGACTGTAAACTAGTTCAACCGTTATGGAAAACAGTATGTCAATTCCTCAAGGATCTAGAACTAGATGTACCATATGACCCAGCCATCCCACTACTGGGTATATACCCAAAGGATTATAAATCATGCTGCTATAAAGACACATGCACACGTATGTTTATTGTGGTACTATTTATTCACAATAGCAAAGACTTGGAATCAACCCAAATGTCCATCTGTGACAGACTGGATTAAGAAATTGTGGCACATATACACCATGGAATACTATGCAGCCATAAAAAAGGATGAGTTTGTGTCCTTTGTAGGGACATGGATGCAGCTAGAAACCATCATTCTTAGCAAACTATCAGAAGAACAGAAAACCAAACATCACATGTTCTCACTCATAGGTGGGAACTGAACAATGAGATCACTTGGACTCGGGAAGGGGAACATCACACACCGGGGCCTATCATGGGGAGGGGGGAGGGAGGAGGGATTGCATTGGGAGTTACACCTGATGTAAATGATGAATTGATGGGTGCTGACGAGTTGATGTATGCAGCACACCAACATGGCACAAGTATACATATGTAACAAACCTGCACGTTATGCACATGTACCCTAGAACTTAAAGCATAATAAAAAAAACTGATAAGCAAATAAAATTACAATTTAAAACACACACAAAAACAAACAAACAAACAAAAACAATAGAAATTTATTCTCACAGTTCTGGAGGCTAGAGGTCTGAAATCAAGGTGCTTGCAGAGTCATGTTCTCTCTGAAGACCCTAGAGGAGGACTCTTCCCTGCCTTTTCCAACGTCCGGCAGCCCCAGGTGTTTCTTGCCTTGTGGCAGCATAAGTCTGGTCCCTGCCTCCATCTGCACATGGCCGTCTTCCCTCAGTGTCTGTCTTGGTGTCTTCACAGGTGTTCTCCCCTCTCCCTGTGGGTCAGTGTTTGTGTCCAGATTTCCCTCCTCTTATAAGGACATCAGTCATATGAACTCAGGTGACCTTAATGACCTCATCATAACTTGCTGAAGTCTTTGCAGAAGCGAACACCCAACTATCAAATAAGGACATATGTACAGGCATTTGGGCTTAGGACTTCAACATTATCTTGTTTGTGGGGACACAATGCAACCCATAACAGAGTCTACGTTTTCACCCTAATGGACCAGATAGACATTTAGTCAAATCATCTAATACAAACTTACAAACTTGCAAAGTTTGTAACAGATGCAAACTTACAAAAGGAAAAGGTCTATAGAGGAGAGAGACAGGGTGCCCCAACAACTCACATAATGGGCGTTAGACCTGGCCAGGATTCTGGGGAAGTAATGCTTGGCTGAGTAAGCATTAATTAGGTGCAGATGGGAGGGAAGAGCAGGTTCAGGCAGAGTAATCAACATATGCAAATGCCCCTAGGGAGAGGAAGGATGCAATTACCAAATACTTGTGTAGCGGAGTGGAGGGAGCAAAGGCATGTGATTAGGCTGGCTAATGTTTGTGAGACTCACCATCACACCATGCAGGACTGGAAATGGATGCTGGGCATTTGTTTTCTTCTCCTAAGAAAAGCAGGATGCATTGAAGGGTTTAAGCAGAGGACAGCTTATGATTTTCTTGTCACATCAATCACTCTAGCTGGAGAGTGGAGGACAGATGGGAGCAATGCAGACTGGATGAGCCTAGGCCAGTTAGGAAACCCTGGCAGGTATGAGATGATGATGCCTAGACTGGGATGGTAGAGCTGAAGAAGGAAAGTTTCAAAAATTATCTGGAGGATAAAACAAAATAGAAACTAGGAGTTGATTACATAAAGTGAGGACCTTGCTAAGGATGGCATGGAGAGTCCTGGCCTGGGAAGGCTGGTGATGACTTCATGGAGACAGCCCTGAAGACCACCTGTTTTGGGGAAGGAAGATGGTAAGAGCAGTTCCATTTGAATTGACATTAAGACATCCAAGAGGAGACATTAAGCAGGCATTAGATATACAGGGCCCTGTTGGAGGAAACTAACACTTTGTTTAGTAACTGAAATGTAGTGCTAACCTAAACAAAGAGGTTGGGTAAGATCCTGGGCCTTAGAGATTTCAAACAGGTTTCAAAACCTAAGGCAGATTATCATCTACTAGCCATATGTATTAGTCCATTTTCTGTTGCTATAACTGAATACCTGAGACTAGGGAATTTACAAAAGAAAGAAATGTATTGCTTACAGTTCTTGAAGGTGAGAAGTGTAAGGTCAAGGGGCTGCATCTTGTGAGGACCTTCTTGCTGGTGACAACTCTGCAGAGTTCTGAGACAGTACAGGGAATCACATGGTTACAAGGCTCATGAAAAATGGCCAAACTGGCTTTTGTAACAGACCCACTCTTGTGATGACTAACCCAATCCCTCTATAACCCTGTAATCCATTAATCCATGAGTCCATTAATCCATGAAGGAATTAATCCCCTCATGAGGTGGAGCCCTTATGACCCAATTACTTCCCCAAAGTCCTACCTCTCAACACTGCTACACTGGGTACCAAGTTTCCAACTCTTGAACTTATAGAGGACACATTCAAACTATAGAACCATGTTAACTATAATTTTGGTAGCTACCATCATGAGACAATGACTGGGGGAAGCCTGCTAATTGGTACAAAGGCTTAGTGAATGGATTCTTTCAGACAAGGCTGAGGAGACAAAAATGGCATATGATTCAGCAAATTTTAATTTCTGTATAAAACATTTCACTAAAATAACAGGTGAGTAATTCATGATCTCTAATTGCTGTTTTGTTTTGCATCAGAGAAGATTTATATAAACACTCTTTGAAAAGGCTGGTGAAGTACCACTTCTTGTAACCTTACAAGCATTCTTTCAACCTAATCCAACTTAACTTCCCTTTCTGTTCTCTTGAAAGCATCTACTTTCTCTTACATCTTAAGTTTCTCTGCATTTTCCCTTAGCTTTCCTGGGAGTCACTTGTAATTTGAGTATTAAAAATGTTTTAGCTCTTTCTCTTGCTGCTTGAATTCATCCAGGCTTGTCAGCCAAATGGCTTTCCTAGCTTAGCTTTCATGCTTGCATCTCGCTAATTTGCCACCCCTCTCCTGAAGGAGAGAGAGCTCCTTGCTTTTTCTTGGGGCTGATCTCATCCTGCTCTGGGAAGCTCTGAACTGCCTCTCACTCCAAATGTTTCTCTCTGACATCCCACCTTGCTTTGATTATTCAGACTTTTTCCAAGACTGAAAAAGAAATGTGGATGGTGTACCCCTTTCTCTCAAATCTGGCTCTTATCCTGAGACAATTTCTTTCCAACTGGGGGAAAAGCTACCCCAGCAACTAAGCAACCAACTAACTCAATTAACATTTCCACTCGTCCTTTATCAATACCTTATTAACATCCAATTGCTTCTTTGCTATCCTCGAAAAGCTGAAGTGGATCGAGGACTGCAGAGGGGTGTGGTATGGAATGTCCTGAAGGGGCCAAAATGTACAGAGGAAGACTCAGAACCTGATGAGATTTCCTCATAGTTTAAGTCTCCTGTACGCATCGTAGATGTAGCCCATGGAAGGGATAGGGACAAAACTCTGAGGTAACAAAGTTTCTGGCACTTAGCAGAATGAGGGCTTGGGAGCACAAATAGGTAGATTAAAGGGAAAATAAAACAATTCTTTTTTGTATTTTGAATTTATGGACCGAAATTTATAATGCAGTTGTCAAAAGTAGTGGAGGACAATAAAATGACCCCTAGTAAATTCATAGACTGTTTTTACTGTGAAGGTCACAGGGTGGAAAGTGGTTTGCTCCTAAAGAAATGAAAGGGGAAATAAATAGGATACTAGCCTTTCTCTTTTTACTATTTCTGCAAGCTGAGAAATATTCTAACCTCAATATTGGTTTAGAAGCCCAGATATTTTCCTCAGCTCCTCAGCTTCTCCAATTGTAGAAACAAGTTGCTCAGTTGGAAATTCTCAAAGCTTTATACATTTACTTCTTCACACTCATTCTCACCTGCCCTGGACGACGCCTCCATTCTACACAGAGCCACATATTTCTTTTTCTTCCCTCTCTTCCCTCCCTCCCTCCCTCCCTTCCTTCCTTCTTTCCTTTTCTTCTTTCTTTCTTTTTTTTTTTTTGAGATGGAGTTTCGATCTTGTCGCCCAGGCTGGAGTGCAATGGCGCGATCTCAACTCACCGCAACCTCTGCCTCCTGGGTTCAAGCGATTCTCCCACCTCAGCCTCCTGAGTAGCTGGGATTATATAGGCATGCGCCACCTCGCCTGGCTCATTTCGTATTTTTAGTAGAGATGGGGTTTCTCCATGTTGGTCAGGCTGGTCTCGAGCTCTCCAGCTCAGGTGATCTGCCTGCCTCTGCCTCCCAAAGTGCTGGGCTTACAGGCGTGAGCCACTGCACGTAGCTGAGCCACGAATTTCTTATCTGCATCATTCTTTCTGGAAATAAATGGGGGTAAGAATAAATGCATGCATTCTATTCTGACAAATTAATCATTTCGGTAAAACAAGTGAATTAATACATGAATGAAAGAATAATCTTAGTGAACCTCACTGGGTGCTTACCACCTGATGTGCACTGAGTATTTGGATTATCTCACAAGGAACGCCCCATGAACTAGATGCTATTGTTCTTATTTTACACTTGAGGGAATTGAGGCTTGCAAAATCTATGTATCTTGGTTAAAGCCACACATTGAGCCACCAAAGATCTGGGATTTGGAGCCAGGTCAGCTTAATGTCAAAGACATTTACTCAGTTACTAACTATGCTGTCTGCATGAGCAGGGAAGAAAAATAATTTTCCTACTTAGGGGCATGTCTTCTTCAAATGCTGGTCCAGGGATGCTCTGACCTTGACAAGTTATCAAATAAAGCTTATGCCTCCAGAGGTGCAAGTTAAGTGTCTATACAAGGCGCTAATTGTACATGAAATCCTAAGTGGTAAGATTCATCTCTCTCTGCCCATTGTTTAAAATAACTGTGTATACAGTCTATTTGTTTATGAGCAGCTAACCCTGGGACTCAGGGCTGCCAGATTGAGCAAATAAAATTAAAAGATGCCTAGTTAAATTTAAATTTCAGGTAAATAACAAATCATTTTCAGTATAAGGATGCCCTATGCAATATTTGGGGCATACTTATACTAATTTTTTTTTATTGTTTATTTGAAATTCAAATTTAACTGAGCATCCTGCATTTTATGTGGCAACCCATCTGGGACTGTTCTGTCACTGTAAAGCACGTGCTTATATTCTTTGCTCTTCTGCCTAACACTGAGGTCTGCCATGGCTAAGAATGCAAAGAAACACCCCCCCCCCCCCCCCGCCACACACACACATACACAGTTGCGAAGAACCACACACACACACACACACACACACACTCATGGTAGCTATGTAAATACCAACTAGCATAGCCCAAGCAGACATCCCCATGTGGGTGTTTGGCCCTGGGCTGGTCTTTCCCAGTAACTCCTCTCTCCCACTCAGTGCTTGCTGACTGAGGAGCCGCCCATAGCTTGGCTCTCCTTCTCCTCCCTATCGTCAGTATTTCCCTCCCTGATAGCAAACACTCCAGTCACTGACTTTCACAATCAGTACCTGGTGCAGATGATCCTAGATTCAGAATGTTAGAGCTAGAAAGACTCAAAGAGGACTTTTTACAAGTGAGGAAGCCGAAAACACATCATAAAGATCACTTGTTCAAAGTCACACAGCTAGGCAGGGGCCGAGCTGGTGCCGGAATTAACGTTTAGCAAGGACTTTTTCTGACTTGGGTGGCTCTGCCTTACCACAACGTGGGGTCAATGTTCCATCCCCCTGTTTACTGCCATAATGTGGGGCACTTTGCCTCTTCCTGATGGTGGTGATGATGATGGTGATGGTCATAACAATGTCCAATTTCTTTGGTTCTGGACACTTTACATGTAGCATATCATTTAATCATCACAATACCAACAAGGTATCTCTTATTCACTGCTGAAGTTGATCCACCAGCTTTTCATGCTGCTAACTAGAATTTTTACTCTCCCCAGGAACAACAGGGACCTATGACAATAATTTGCAAAGAGAGAGTTTGGGAAGTACATATTTGTGCTTATTAAACTCAACAATTCTTTCTCTTTTTGCTTCTTGTTTCCAAGGGGTGGGTAGGTGCTGCAACCGGGGAGACAACTTAGGTAGCTCTAATACCGTTCCAATATATATAGCCTTCCAAAGTCTTCTTAAATTTCCTCCTTTTTTTCCCTGCTAATTCCAGCATGCTTTGCAACACACACTTATTTTATTGTTTTGAGGAGGAACAGAATTTTGGGTGTGTGTTTCCTTTAAGGAAGAATGAAGCAAGAGTATAATGCAAAAGCTCATAGAAATCTTTACTTCTATCCATTTGGACATAGTTGTATTTGATAGAAATAATTGGGGAAGAGCTTGTATTCTTTGGAACTATGGAAATATAATTAATTCATTTATTGACCATTAATTATGTGCTAGACAGCAAATACGGTATTACATGTTACCTACTGTATTTCTGGTTCTCCCAGTAACCAGGCGGGGTAGGCATTACTATCCCAATTTCACAAGAGAGGAAAAATGAGTCTCTGAGGGGCTTAAGGAGTTTCCTCAAGGTTACATAGTCAGAAAGTAGAAAAGTTGAATATGGGACTCAGGACAGTCCAATTTGAATGTCAGTGTTCCTTATTAGTGTAACACTTATTAATGTTAGAAATTATGCAGTTGTATTTTTGAGAACCACTTTATACTGTTTCTTCCTAAAGTTTCACAAAGCTTACTAGCATATTAAAGACTGAGAACTCCTGGAAAAAAAAATGTCTGTTTGACTTTATTTAGCCCAGAGTTTTCAGGGACCATCTTTGCAATAGCTTTATGTATTCCATAGTAAAGGCTATGGTTATACTTGGGATTACAATGGACTTAACACAGTGCCATTTCAGGCTCAATTAATGACCTCAGGAGGAAGCTTTTATAATGTAGAAAACTAAAAGCTGGGAAAAAATAATGGTATTTTGAGATATCTGAAATGCTGTCATGTGAAAGAGGGATTAGATTAGATGGTTTCAAATGTCTATTAAGGGTAAAACTAGAACCAATGCATAGAAGGCACAGGAAAATACATTTTGGTTTCACTTAAGGAAAACTTTCCAGTGGTCAGAAGTGCCAAAAAAAAAAAAAAATTAACTAGATCACCCGTTACTAGAAGTAATTGACCACAGGCTCCATGCTACTTGTGAGAAAAGCACTGTAACATCAGCAGAGCTCTTGAATTAGATGGCCTTTAAGGTTTTGCCAACTAAGATTCTCTGTTTTTATTTAAACTGGTTAGTCTTATCCACAAACTATCAATTTAATGCTGAACAGTTGGTCTACCGGTTTATAATTGTATAGAAAATAGCCAATTGCATAGCAAACAACAGATTATATGTCTGACTTTTTTTAACTCTACAATTTTTTTTGGCAGTACATATTGCAGGATATTGATGTGAATGGCCATATTTTCTTCCAGAGATGAGTATTCTTTCTCAGTGTGTGTTTCACTCTACAAGGATTGGTTGTTGACTTAACTGGGGGCTCAGGAATGGTTTCAGGAGAAGTGCTGTTGGGGTAGAATGGGAATGATTTTCTGTGGTGTTAGTATGTCAAGGTTTCCTCCTGTGCGGATAGTAATACATTTCTGAAAGGATAGGTCTAGGTAAGCAGGTGAGGTTTTAAACATCCTAGTTATGTTATGTAAGTAAACTTGTATTAAATATATTTACTTATGCTGCTCAAACTCTCAGAGAGGAAACTGTGAAAACATGAAAACTCTATAGTCCCCACACTCACTGTGACCTAAAATACTACAATGCCTCCAGGCAGCAGACCACTGGGAGCCTTGATGCTGCTTATGGAATACAGCAATGTGTGATGTATTTGACTCCATTAGACAAACTGCAAACCATTTTACAGGCAGGAAATACGACTATCTTATAAGCATGCGTTATAAAACCATGGCCATGAGCATGAAAATCACCCAAGCTATAAAACCAAGTACATATTTTTTTCTATTAATGGGTGTTTTCTACCTATTT
This sequence comes from Piliocolobus tephrosceles, assembly GCF_002776525.5. Taxonomy (NCBI): domain Eukaryota; kingdom Metazoa; phylum Chordata; class Mammalia; order Primates; family Cercopithecidae; genus Piliocolobus; species Piliocolobus tephrosceles. The sequence continues at coordinate 109,420,597 of NC_045435.1, read as the reverse complement.
GTTTTTTGATGCCTGCCAGTTTGCTCACAGACAAACAGTGGCGGGCAGTGAAATTAAAAAAATATATATATTGTGAAAAAGACAGATGTAATCCCAGTCCAGGTTTCCACCATTGAGTACCATTCTGTAGGAAATCCAATTCCCTGTTGAATATCCGAGGATTGCTGGAGATTGCTTTCATGTCCTGATCGTCACGTGCCACTGCCCTTGCCCACACCACGTCTGCTGCTCCAGAGTCATTCCATAGATTTCAGTTACTCAAAGTCTGTCTGACCCCTTCCAGCAGCAGGTGGGCATTTCCTGTCCCCAGCCTAACCTTCTGATGAGAATCTGCATTTTAGCAAGCTCCCCAGGGATTCAGATCCACACCAAGATTTGAGAAGCTCTGTTCTTGGTCACCTCTTGGCCTCTCATAAAGGCGTTGTCCCAAGCATGGACACCAAGGGGCCTCTTGCCCCCCTTGCCCCTGTTGTATGTAACACTCTTAACTAAAGGCGTCCAAGGACCAAGGAAGATACACAGCACAGGAAAACTAAAAAGTGAATCTCAGACATCTCCACACCCTAAGCCCGTCACAGCATTTACAGGAGAGGGGCTATTTTCTTCCTTAAACCTTAGGCTAAAGCTATGTTGCTAGGGCCTACACCTTCTTCAAATTAAAGTCACCTTTGCCATGTATTTCTCCCTTCAATTCTTAGAGCTCTAAGTCCTTGCCTCTGGTGTTCTCAGGGTAGCCCTAAATTAACATCATAACCGTCTTTGCCCCCAAGAAAGAAAATCCACTCTACTGGGCAATTTCACTCTCCTGGTTCAACTTCTCCTTCTAGACCTTGGCTCTGCCCTTTCAGAAGCATAGCCAAAAATCTCTGTAAAGGATTTTCCTAAGCTAAATAGCAGATTTCCTCCAAGGATAACTCATATACCACCACTGGGAGGTGGAAACAGCTGCAGGAAGATCTTAAATGATATTTATATGCGTATGAACATATATATACATATACATATATGTATTGCTACACTTTAAAAAATCTATTAATATAACTTTTGACAAACTAAAGAAATAATGCTATTATTTGGATAGCAAGTTCTATGGTGAGTATTGTTTAAAAAACTATCATCTTATTCTTTATGCTATGTTGTCTAGTTTCAGTTTGGTTTGGATCTCTCCATTGATCTTTCAGGTAATGATGCCAAACCATCCAAGAGTTTCTCTGGAGATAGGCATTATTTTGGTATAAAACATATTTTAGTACTTTGGGAGGCCAAAGTGGGTGGATCACCTGAGGTCGGGAGTTTGAGACCAGCCTGGCCAACATGGTGAAACTCTGTCTCTACTAAAAATACAAAAATTAGCTGGGCGTGGTGATGCACATCTGTAATCTCAGCTACTTGGGAGCCTGAGGCAGGAGAATCGCTTGAACCCAGGTGGCAGAGGTTTCAGTGAGTCAAGATTGTGCCACTGGATGCCAGCCTGGGTGATACAGCGAGACTCTGTCTCAAAAAAAAAAAAAAAAAAGGTATTTTAGGGCAAAATTCAGCCTTTATCTCTATTGTCTTAGCATCTCTTTGAGAATTTCTACTACTTTTTTCAATTCCTCTTAAAGTATGAGATGCTTGAGGCTGAGGGCTGGGTTCATTACCTTAATACTTTTTGTATGTATCTCATTTTACATTTAACATGTAAAATGTTAATACATTAACATCATTAAAACATGTCTCTGATGTTGATATTAGTTTTATTTTAAAGCCAATCAACAGATATTAACTGGAAATCTACATGCCAGACAGTGAGTAAGACCAAGTCTTGTCCTTAAAGAGCTTATATTCAATAAACAGTTGAATTACATTCAATAGACCTAAGACCAACTGCCTCATTTTCTAGGTGAAGACACTGAGGCTCCAAGAGTTGAAGTGTTTTGCTCATAGTCAGCTAACTAGTCAGCTCAGAACCAGGACTGAACCAAGTCTCCCAGGCTCATGTTCTTCCTTATGCTGCAGGATCAAATTGCACAGCCTATAGCTTCCCTGTAGTTATCTGTGCAATGATGTGGTGAAAAATCTGTTTGGAACAAATATGCTTATGAGATGCTTAGGGTGGAGATGAAGATCTTAGGGGCACGTTCAACAAAAGAGTCTATTGATTAGATTAGGAGGGCCCCCAACAAAGCAAAAGATGAGAAAGCAGGCATAAAAGGAAATAGGAGAAGGAGAGTGGGAGCAATAAAGATGTGAGGGCAGTGTAGCGGTCAATTCAGTGGCTTCGAACTCCAAAGCTACCAGTAAGGTCTACTAAAATAGCCATGAGTGCTTCATATGAGTGGAGCCAAGTTCTGTGGGGTCTGAAGTTCGTGCAGTTGAAGAGGACGTCTTTCTGAAAAACGGCATCAAGTCACAAGGGAAGCAAACAGAAACAGAGTTTTGGAAGGAACCTGCATGAGAACCTGTGAAGGTTATGCATCAAGAGCTCATCAGCCTTATGATGAATCCACCTCTGAGAGGATCCAGATGCATTCAGAGGGTATAGGAAATGGTGAAGGGATGGAATGCAATGTCTGGGTTGAGGTGGGGCAAAGCAGTGACAGTGTACATATATGTTGTGGGAAGGGTTTGGCATGAGAATGCAAGTTCTCGTGAATTAGCAGAGATTTGAAGAGAGGTTCGGACCTCCCTCCAGAACCGCATGGGGTGTGTGTGTTGTGAGGTTCAGTCAATCTTATCTGTGGCTCTCAAGACAGGAGATCCCTTGCTATCACAGAGTTGTGTTTTTTTTTTTTTTCTTTTAGTTAAATTAACAAATAAGCCAGACATGGTGGCATGTGCCTATAGTCCCAGCTAATTAAAAGGCTGAGCTGGGAGGATTGCTTGAGCCCAGGAGTTCAAGGCCAGCCTTGGCAACTTAGTGAGGCCCTGTTTCTAAATAAAATAAAATAAATCAATCAATTAACAAATGAAATGGTTACTGTTTCTTTTTATGCATTCTATGCTCCAGTCAAATTGAAATACTTTTTGTTTTAATAATGTACAAATAAACATATTTTTATACCTGAAAATTTCAGAGGAAATAACAAGGTACATTAGCAGGAAGGTCCATGGTGATGGTGGGAAAATTATTCAGGATTTTGGCCCAGTGGTGACTGATTTCCAAAATGAAGACTGACATAACTTTTATAGGTAGGAATCTAATGGACCAGCTATTATTAGGTACAAAATTAACTTATACAGAAACATTTTTGGAGCACCTAACTGTGTTTCAGATAACAGCAAGATAATGAAAAATAAGACAATAATTCTCCCCTCAAAGAGAAGATAGACAATTTAAGGGCTATCTCAATATTTGGGGAACAGGCAGAAAGATAGAATTGAAAAATAATTGGATTCTTAAGGAAATCCTGCCATTTAACTAAAGGCAGTAGCTGGAGCTTGACAGAGTCAGCTATTTAAATTCTCTGGACATTGCACTGAAGATTAGCTAGCTGTTCCCCAATCCATTTTCTCTTCCTCTTGGGTACACAGCAAAACTAGATTTTCCAGCCTCTCTTCCAGTTAGGTGTGCTGATGTGAATGAGTTCTGAACAATGAAAGGTGGTTAGAAGTAATTGTACCTTGAGGAGTTACCCTTAAGAACCTCTCACAGGAAATATACATTCTTTCTACTACAATGACAATCTTGGGAGCATTGTGTAGAAATGGAGCCAGCAGAAGGAAGAAATCTATGTCCCTGAATTATGGCTTTGAAAGTAAGAAAAGAGACCTACTAATCAAGAATACCTATTTTGCACACGTGTGGGAAATTGATGTCTGTTGCATTAACCCACTAAGATTTTGGGTTTTTCACAGGGATTACATTATCCTGATTCTGGGTTCAACAAACTATGACCCATAGGTCAAACTCAGCCCATGGCTTACTTTTGTACAGCCCATGAGATGGTTTTAAATTATTTTATATTTTTATAAGGTTATTGGAAAAAAAAATGCAACAGACACCATATGTGGCCCACAAAGTCTAAAATATTTGCTATGTGGCCATTTATTTTTTTTCAAGATGGAGTCTTCCTCCATCGCCCAGGCTGGAGTGAAGTGGTGCAATCTTGGCTCACTGCAACCTCTGCCTCCTGGGTTCAAGCAATTCTCCTGCCTCAGCCTCCCTAGTAGCTGGGATTACAGACACATGCCACCACACCCAGCTAATTTTTGTATTTTTAGTAAAGACTGGTCTCGAACTCTTGACCTCATGATCTGCTCGCCTTGGTCTCCCAAAGTACTGGAATTACAGGTGTGAGCCACTGCGTCGGGCCCACTATGCGGCCTTTTACAGAAAAAGTTTGCCAATGTCTATTTTAACCCATACAGAAATTTCATATGAGAGAAATGTTTCAGACAGATATGAAGTCCTCGGCCGGGCACGGTGGCTCATGTCTGTAATCCCAACACTTTGGAGGCCAAGGCAGGTGGCTTACCTGAGGTGAGGAGTTTGAGACCAGCCTGGCCAACATGGTGAAACCTGTCTCTACTAAAAATACAAAAATTAGCTGGGTGTGGTGGTGCACGCCTATAGTCTCAGCTACTTGGGAGGCTGAGGCGGGAGGATTGCTTGAACCCGGGAGGCAAAGGTTACAGTGAGTCAAGATTGTGCCACCGCACTCCAGCCTGGGCAACAGAGTTAGACTCTGTCTCAAAAAAACCAAAAAACCCACAACAGATACGAAGTCCTCTAGTTATATTACAAGCTATTTTTCATATGCAAATATATTTACATATATTGAAAAAATAATGATAGATTTCTACTTCCAGAAAAAGTGGAATAACAGACTGGTTTTACCCTCTGATCTGAAACCATTTTTTTCTTTTTGGAGACAAAGTCTCGCTCTGTTGCTCAGGCTGGAGTGCAATGGCGCAATCTCAGCTTACTGGAACCTCTGTATCCCAGGTTGGAGTGACTCTCCTGCCTCAGCTTCCCGAGTAGTTGGGATTACGGACATGAGCCACTGCACCTGGCCCTGAAACAGCTTTAAAAAACTTAAAAACTCAAATACATGGCTTTCAAGACATTGAATATTAGTCAATGAAGGAGTGACCCCAAAGAGATAGGAAACAAATGAAGTGAGTTGTGTGATAAGTCAGCCTGTTGCCTGTTGCCCGAGAGAACTTCCAGACCCCCTGTGTGTGTGTTGGGAGAGAGTTGGGGGAACCTGGGGTGGCCCAGCTGCCTCTTTGCACTGAGGAGGCAGGGCTGGACACCTGAGGAGGCTAGGTTGGCTAATCTTCACAAGGCAGAGAACTAGGTTGAGAGCTGCATACAGAAAGAACTGTGGCAAGGTGCAGAGATCCCCCAAGTATGCTGTTGATCACTGATTAACATATTCATGTGAGAAAATTACTTGAGTCCAGGGGAAAACCTGTCCAAGAAGAGTAGAGGAAACAATCCCTAGAGTGCATGCAGCCAGGAATGGAAAGAACTTCTATTCCCACTAAACAGAAAAGAAAACCTCATAATAAATGGGACATCTGAATGGGACACTTAGAGGGATTTGCCTTAATAGTAGGGTGCAAATAGCCCTAGACTAGATGCTGTTCTAGTTTACTTAACAGAGCTCAAAAGCAAGATCCAGGAAGATTAAACTTTTTCCATGTAATTCACCTGCATCCTAAAACACAGCTCAAGAATATTTGTAGGAATATAAAAATATCCAATTCCTAGAAAGGTAAAATTTACAATGTCAGGCATCCAATAAAAAAATTATATCTCAAAAGAAGACATTTATGCGGCCAAGGGATATATGGATAAAAGCTCATCATCACTGGTCATTAGAGAAATGCAAATCAAAACCACAATGGATACCATCTCATGCCAGTTAGAAAGCGATCATTAAAAAGTCAGGAAACAACAGATGCTGGAGAGGATGTGGAGAAATAGGAACACTTTTACACTGTTGGTGGGAGTGTAAATTAGTTCAACCATTGTGGAAGACAGTGTGGTGATTCCTCAAGGATCTAGAACCAGAAATACCATTTGACCCAGCAATCTCATTACTGGGTATATACTCAAAGGATTATAAATCATTCTACTATAAAGACACATGCACATGTATGTTTATTGCAGCACTATTCACAATAGCAAAGACTTGGAACCAAACCAAATGCCCGTCAATGATAGACTGGATAAAGAAAATGTGGCACATATGCACTATGGAATACTATGCAGCCATAAAAAAGAATGAGTTCATGTCCTTTGTAGGGACGTGGATGAAGCTGGAAGCCACCATCCTCAGCAAACTAACACAGGAACAGAAAGTCAAACACAGCATGTTCTCACTCATAAGTGGGAGTTGAACAATGAGAACACATGGACACAGGGAGGGGAACATCACATACTGGGGCCTGTTGGGGGATGGGGGGGGGCAAGGAGAGGCAAGGACAAATACCTAATGCATGTGGGGCTTAAAACCTAATGCATGTGGGGCTTAAAACCTAGATGACAGGTTGATAGGTGAGGCAAACCACCATGGCACATGTATACCTATGTAACAAACCTGTACATTCTGCACATGTATCCCAGAACTTAAAATAAAAAGTAAAAAAAAATTACCATACCCAATAAGGAATGGTTGGAGGACTTAAACAGATACTTCATCAAAGAAGATATAGGGATGGTAAATAAGCATGTGATAGATGTTCCAATTCATTAGTCATTAAGAAAATGCACATTAAAACCACAATGAGATGTCACTACATTGCCTATTAGGGTGTCTAGATTTAAAGACTGTCTCTAAGTTTTGCTGAGGATATGGAGCAACAGAACTCTCATATACTACTGGTAGGAATGTAAAGTAGTTTAACCACTTTTTGAAAACTGGCAGGGTTTTTTTGTTTTGTTTTGTTTTTTTGAGAGGAGTCTCGCTCTGTTGCCCAGGCTGGAGTGCAATGGTGCGATCTTGGCTCACTGCAACCTCTGCCTCCCAGGTTCAACCGATTCTCCTGCCTCAGCCTCCCAAGAGGCTGGGATTACAGGTGCCCACCACCTGTAATTTTTGTAAACAAATTTTGTAAGAAAAATCAGTTAAAAAAAAAAAGTTTATTTTTAGCAGAGACAGGGTTTCACCATGTTGGCCAGGCTGGTCTTGAACTCCTGACCTCAGGTGATCCACCTGCCTCGGCCTCCCAAAGTGCTGGGATTACAGGCATGAGCCACTGCACCCAGCCAAGGTGTTTTGTTTTGTTTTGTTTTGTTTTTAATAACGGAACACTTACTGTATGACTCGGCCATAAATACTAGGCATTTATCCAAGTAAAATGATAGCTTATCTCTTTACAAAGATATGTACATAAATTTTCCTAGCATCATTTATTTGTAATAGCCCCAAGCTGGAAACAACCCAAATGTTTGTCAATAGGGTAAGGGATAAACATGCAATAGTAAATCTTTATGTATTAGTTTGCTCGGGCTGCCATACCAAAATACCCCTGAGTGGCTTCAACAACAGAAATGTATTTTCTCACAGTTTTGGAGGCTCAAAGTCCAAGATCAAGATGTTAGTAGATTTGATTTCTTCTAAGGCCTCTCTTCTATGGTTGCTTTCCCCTTGTGCTCTTATTATGTTCTCTCAGTGCATCCTTGAGGTCGTATGCATTCTATGCTTCAGTCAAGTGTACCTAATGCTTCTGCATGTACCTAATCTCCTCTTTCTATGAAAACACCAGTCAGAAAGGATTAGGACTCACCCTCTTGGCCTCATTACAACTCAATTATCTCTTTAAAGTGCCTATCTCCAAATACAGTCACATTCTGAAGTATTGGATTTTAGGGCTTCAATGTAGGAATTTTGGGAGGACACAATCTAGTCCATAACACTAAGTAATAGAACTCTATTCAGCAATAAAAAGGAAAGAACTCTTGATACATGCTACAACATGGATGAATCTCAAAATAATGAGGCTGAATGTAATCAATTAGACTGGAAAAAGTATATACTTTACGATACCATTTATACAAAATTCCAGAAGCTGCAGGCTACTTTATGGTGACAGAAAGGATCATTGGTTGCATGGGGATGTGAGAAGGTAGGAGGGTGAGACTGCAAAGGGGCAAGAGGAAACTTCTGGAGGTGATGGATGGGTTCATTTTCAAGCTTGTGGTGATGGTTTTATGGATGTATATGTATGTCAACATGTTTTACATTGCATATTTTAAATATGTGTAGTTTATTGCATTTCAATTATACCTTAATAAAAACTTTTTTTTTTTTTTTTAAAGAGCTATAAACATGTTATAACTTCATTTATAACCTGTGGCAGGCCTAAGTTCACTTTGCAATTTTGTTATTCTAATAATAATAATAATAATAATAATAATAATAATAATAATAATAAAGGTAACTACCAACAAAAGTGACCTGTGTGGATGAATCACAGTGGTTTTGGGTTTTATTTGTTTTGAGCACCTGTTATTTTGCTTGTGTTGCACTGCTGTCCTCCCTTCCCCTGGAGAAAGCACCTCCAGTCTTTTGGTAACTGTTCCTCTCCCTGCTCTCATCGTGGGGATGCAGAAGAATACCTGCTTTTTCCGACACAATTGATTGGCTGATGGGCGGGCACTTTGAATCTAGCTTGTCCAATCAGATTACTTCCTTGGGGTTTTTCTTACTAAAATTGTGATGAGTTACTTCATGCTGGAGATAGAAGCTGTGGGATGAAGAGTTTCTGACTGGTGGTTTCCATGTTTTCCTCCATCTGGAGAAAGTTAGTGTGTGCTGAGAGAGAATGAAGCCCACACAGAGAGAGGCAGAAATGACAGCTGGAGAGAGAGGTTTGGCATTGTTTGAGGTTCTGATTCTGGTTTCATTTGGTGCTGAGAACCAGTGACATCCCTGACCTTTCCATAATTTTCATTTTTCCACATTTCCTGATACTTTTTGTGCTAATAATTTCCTCATTTATCAAGTTAATTCACGTTAGGCTCCTGTCATGCTAAACACTGTCCACAGTTTATTAAGTATTTAAGACATATATTTCTCATTTCTCTTTCGATGCCTGAGATCCTGACATATCCCTGAGTAAACATGGGGGTAGGTCTGACCAAATCAACAATTCCACTTAATTCAACACACGTTTATCAAACACCTATCAAGCCAAGACAGTCTCATCAAGAATGCATTTAAACGGCCACTCAGAATTTGAACAGCTAAATAATTTTGAGATATTCCACTATAAATAATTTTGTGGCAAACTCCCAAGTGTACATTGCTGAAAAAAATAGATGGAGCCCCAAATTGAACTCATTAGAACTATGTGACCATTGGGAAATGAAAATCATTCAACGATAACTTTTGTTTTGTTAGCATTCCCTGGATTCTAAATCAACTGTGGACTAGAAACTGGCTCTTAGACTTATCTTTTATGGTAACTTACACTGTAATCAAGATAAAGCTTTTTTGTTCCAAGGAATTCTAATTCAACAAGATACTCTAAATTCAGTCATCCATTTCTCCCTGTTGCCCCAAACCACTAGGAAGTAAAGAAACTGAGCAAAAGCTATATAGCTATTCATTACGATGCTATTGTTTTGCTTTGTTTTGTTTTGTTTCACTTATTATTATTTTTTAATTTGTCTTTTGTGTTGCACATGACAGCTGATTGGGTGTTTTCTTAGTGTTTTAAGGAGTAAATCAGTAAGTCTTCCATGTCACTGGAGGGTTTTTAAAATAAAATGTGGTGGCGTTTCTTGATAACAGAGGTGAGTATCAAGTTTACACGCCTCCCTTGTATAGGGTTAAATAGTCATGGTGAGAATGTCTTAGAAATGATCAGATCCAGGCCAGGCGTGGTGGCTCACACCTGAAATCCCAACACTTTGGGAGGTCGTGGCAGGTGGATCATGAGGTCAGGAGATTGAAACCATCCTGGCTAACGCAGTGAAACCCCATCTCTACTAAAAAAAAAAAAATAATAATAATAATAATAAATTAGCTGGCCATTGCAGCATGCACCTGTAGTCCCACCTACTTGGGAGGCTGAGGCAGGAGAATTGCTTGAACCCAGGAGGCGAAGGTTGCAGTTAGCCAAAATCGCACCACTGCACTCCAGTCTAGGTGACAGAGCAAGACTCTGTCTAAAAAAAAAAAA
>NC_045435.1:109294802-109410078 GCF_002776525.5 Piliocolobus tephrosceles | reverse complement strand
AAAAAAAAAAAAAAAAAAAAAAAAAAAATAGATCATGGCAAGCAGAGTGCTAAGCAGGGTATAAGTACTTAATAAATAGCTACTAAACGATCACATAGTGAGAGGTATTCAGAAAATGTATACCTGACATTCACATATGAAGCTGCTTCTATTTAAAGCTTGTTAAGAAATTCTTTAAAAATTAATAAAATCATAAAAAAGCACATGCTCTTAGGAAGGTTTCAAGGTTTTTTTCTGTTTGTTTTGTTTTTTGGAGCAAGTGTGAATTTGTTTCTCTGCTTTTGCCTTGGTACCAAACCCGACCAATCTCTAACCCATTAGCCCAGGAGAGGAACCCAGCATTATCTATGCCAAAATGTAATTTTAATATTTCTAATATTATCAAACTGTAATTCCTGCTCCCATAAGGCCCTTTGCCATCACTAAAATGCTTTACTTTTCCATCTATCGCTCCCTTTGATTAGTCACACAGTTTAGAAGTGATGACTACCTTTTTTTTCTTAACTCATTTTTTAAATTACATAAGTAATATGCTTTTTATAGTATAAATGTTGTGTTAGGCAGTTTTTTTTGCTGTAAAGAAATACCTGAGGCTGGGAAATTTATAAAGAAAAGAGGTTGAATTGGCTCACGGTTCTGCAGACTGTAGAGGAAGCATGGCGCTGGCATCTGCTTGGCTTCTGGGGAGGCCTCAGGGAGCTTTTACTCACGGCAGAAGGTGAAGCAGGAGCAGGCATCTCACATTACAAAAGCAGGAGTAAGACAGAGAGGTGGGGGTGCCGGGGGTGGGGGTGCCTGACATTTTTAAACAACCAGATCTCACCTGAACTTACCACCAAAGGATGACACTAAGACATTTGTGATGGATCTGCCCCATGATGCAAATGCCTCCCACCAGGCCCCATCTCCAACACTAGGGATTACATTTCAACAGGAGATTTGGTGGGGAAACAAATTCAAACCATATCAAACATGAAAAAATGAAGGTGACTCCCTACTCCCCAGAAAGAAAGAAAAATCATTCTTCATTTCCCTGCCCAGAGATGTCTGTTGTTAACCTTTTGGTAGGGTAACAACCTTTGGTAGGTTACACACACACACACACACACACACACACATTGTACAGTACATGCCTGCATGTTTCAAACTGCAGTGGAATTGTACTCTTTATCCCATATCATGAAAAATTTTAATGTCAATGAAAACTCACATCCAGTATTATTTCTAATGACAGTACAATGCTTCATTGTGCAATTATAGTTCAATATAGCTTCCAGAAAAATTTAAAATATTATCAAAGGGATGTATATTCTTTAGGATAAAAGATAAAATATTATCAGGATGAGGTATGGTTTTTAGGATGCCTCCTAAGCCTCTTTACATAGACTTGACTATGTCCTGTAATCTCACTGCTTCATTTCCCACCCATAAAGCAGGACACTTTAAATTTACCCAGCACATTCCGCAGGGGTGGTAGGTGGTGGGATTAATCAATACTTTCAAATATAATTTAGAAAGTGAAAATTGAAGGTCTGACCTATGGCAAAAGTGTAAACTAAGACTGATCTTGAGACTCTGTTTACTTATCTGTAATATGGGACTCATATCAATATTATAGGATTATAATGAGGATAAAAATTAGGTCATAATAAGAAAGCATCAACCACTGACAGTGACATCTAAAAAAGAATTTGGTGAACATTAGTGTCCTATCTGGGAGCTCCACTTTTCTACTCTTTGTCTTCCCTGTCTCTTCTTACTTTGTCAACTTTTCCTTCTTGTCCCACCTCTGGTTCCTGGGAACCTTGTGTTTTCTGTTCTTCCTGTCAAAAGCTCAGCTTTCAGATCCTTCCTTCATCATAAAGTGTCAACACCTAGTAGGTGCTTAAAGAACACTTTAACAGGTAGCGGATGTTCACATGCCTGGAATCTTAGATAGCTGCAGCTGGGTGGGGTGAGATAAGGCCTACTGAGTTGGTATTCACTTACCTTGCTTACCTATTCATTTACCTTGCATGAGTCTACTATGAGGACTGGTAATAGTGGGGTTGATATTCAGGATATGTAGCAACAGTTCTTCCTCATCAGAATGGATGCTGATAGAAAACAAGTGATTTGGCCAGACAGTATGCACTGGCTGTAGGTTAATCTCAGTAAATCGTGTTTAACACACTCTTGTGCTCTTTACTTTGTTACCTGAGCTATTCACTTTATGGTAGGGTCTGTGGAGTAGTAGAAATAATCTGAGATTTGGGCTTCCATTCAAATCCTGGCTCTGTTATGTCCTACTTGTGTAATGTTGGCCACAATTTTCTTATCTCTAAAGAATTATACTACCTACCTCATAGAGTTTGTTTTTGGTGAGGCTCAAAAGAGGTTTCTATATGGGAGTATTTTGTAATGAGAAAAATGTGATAGAAATACTAGCTGCTATGATTCAGGAGTTTGTCTTTCTCTATATGTGACAAAGACAGTACCAATTATGCACCAAAGCTATAGATTTAAAAAGATTCCAGATTTAGTATAAATGATAGTTTATATTTTAAGGCTTAGTGAGATGGGGTAAAATGTGTATTTCTGGGTAGCCATAGCTCTTTCTCGTCTATGAAATAAGATTGTCCTAAATCATTCTAAACTTCCCTCTAACTCTTCAAATCGACACTTTCAGGGCCAGGGCTTTTTATCGGGCAATTTCTTTGGGGGTTTGAGTCTTCTTTGCCAGGCTACTCAGACTCACTTTAATTGAGTGCAGCTGCGGAGAATTAGTTTACCCCTCCACCCCCTTGCCCCCTACTTCAAGGCTAGGCTTGAATAATTCTGTTTTGAATCCATGAGTGGCCCAGAGAATGAGAGAAGCAGACAAAAGGTTTCAGGTTTCTCAAAGTTTCCTGTGGTCCTACCCATACCAGCTATTGTGTGCTTTTTTCCCTGAATGACTCAACTCTGACCTGTCATGCAGTGTTTGATATTTATATTTCTGGAAATGGTTAGCCACATTACTAGGTAATAAGGTTGCAAATTCCAAGTCTCCCTTGTAATCTAGGTCAGATGTTGTCCTGGGAGTGGGTGGGAAAGTAGAGAGGCCAAGATTGAGGCTGCTATGCTTAAGGGCAGATGATGAGATCAAGCCTGGCTGCCTGCATTATTCCCTGGTACTTATTGCTATTTTGGCGAAGGACCTCCTGAGCAATTAGTTCAAGTTTTCTGGTCTTTTAAATTTGCATGGCTCTTGAATCTTTTCAATTGTTATTATTGCTCCATATTTAAATGGAATTTGCCTTAAAACATAGAATATTAGCAGCCGAGCATGGTGGTCACGCCAGTAATCCCAGCAGTTTGGGAGGCCGAGGAGGGTGGATCACCTGAGGTCAGGAGTTCTAGACCAGCCTGACCAACATGACGAAACCCCATCTCTACTAAAAATACAAAAATTAGCCGAGCCTGGTGGCAGGTGCTATTAGGCTGAGGCAGGAGAATCACTTAAACCCAGGAGGCGGAGGTTGTGGTGAGCCGAGATTGCGCCATTGCGCACCAGCCCGGGCAATAAGAATGAAACTCTGTCTCAAAATAAATAAATAAATAAATTAGCTTGGAAAGAGAGCCACAGGATTAAACCATTCGACCTACTCCTTTACAGTAGAGGTAATACACATGGAGAAAAAAGTTTCTTGACTTGCCCTGGGCTACGGAACTGCTAAGTGGAAGAGGTAGGTCTCAAGGGCCTAAGTCAGTTGTTTTTACAAGACGACTTTCTGTGCTAATTCCCTTTGGTGTGGTTTGCCCTTGGACACTTCTGATGCTCTCAGTTGGCTTCATCCATCTGTTTGTTCCAAAAAACACTATTATTCCCAACATACACACATCCTGGGGTATTATCCACATACAGGAATCTAAAAGTGCTCAGGATGTGGCGAAACCCCAGGGCAGGAAGGAAGGGCAGGGGAATAAAAAGGATGGGAGTGAGGTTGCTGCAGGCAACCGAATTCACACTGGCACAGCCATAGGTTCAGTCCTAAGTCAATCTAGTGAGGTACTTCAATATTTTAAGTCTTCCCTTGGGATGGCCCAGGTTGCTGGGCCAGCTCCTCCTCTCTTTGCTCCTCCTATATATATAGGCACCTGGAGCCAGAGAGTTTCTTAGTTTTAAGACCTCACCTACATTTCCTATCCTGGGTAACCAACACTGGCAGGGACTGACTTGTGATGGCAGGAGCTGGCTAGTCAGTTGCAAGTTCCTGACATCTGGTAATGGAGAGGAACAAAGGGTGGGAGGCCAAATAGGGAACAGACAACCCCCATGGAGGGGAAAGTGAAATAGGGCAGAAGTGGCTGGGCAGAAAGACCGAGAAACACACACATGACATGTTCAGACATACCCGCATTCTCTCACACAGGAAGAGGTGGCGAGAGCCCACAAAAACTGTGCTATTCACAAACACCAGTCACTTCCCTGGTGCATCCATAAAGTTGACTAAACTGCTATACATTCCACTGCCTTAGAGGTCCACAACCCCATTGAAGAGCTCAGAGTCTGAAGGAGGGAGCTCTGTGGAGCAGGGCAGTGGCTCCCAAGGCTGCCTAACCTTCAGGATCACTGGTGCCTCTTGTTCAATGTGCAGTTTCTGCAGTTGCTTGGTTCCTCTGAAAAGAACCTAACTACCTTTGGGCTTCTCTGTTAATAAGCTATACGACAGATTCTTAGGACAAGGGATGTTTGGGGAAACTGATGGGGAGAAAAGAACCTGGGATGTGGAACCACATGATCCTGTATTAGCTTTGTAATCTTGAGCAAGTGTTTTCTGAACTGAAAACAGGAGGTATAGTAATGAGTTCAAAGGTATAGCTCTAGAGCCAGAATGCCTGGGTTTGAAATCCTGGCTCTGTTGCTTATTAGCCTTGTGTCATTAGGCAAGTTATTTAACATCTTTTCCCCTCGATTTCCAATCTGTGAAATAGCGATAATGATTATAGTACTTTTCTTATTTTTGTGAAGACTGAGCTATGACTTAACTAACTTGGAAAGATACCTGGTTCATTGAAAGACTATACAACCATTTGCTGTTAGTATTAAATAGTGGATAATGATGTTATTTCCCATTTTGTTAAGAATTACGTAAGAGGATATAGATAAATTGCTTCATGCAAAGTTGATGCTCAATAAACAGTACCTGCTTTAGTATGAGCTGTGTACATAAAAATGTTTGCCAACATTGTCTACGTGGGAGCATATTATCATATTGTAAACCGAGAACGTAAGTACTGAAGAGACCTCAGGGAAAGAAAGAAGGAGATCCTCAAGTCTTCTGGAGGCCTAATTTATAAGTCAGTGCATCAGCTGAGGCCATCAGGCTAAATTACAGCTGCTCGAAGGGGAGATAAGTATATCCATTATATTATGAATATATCCATTGAAAGTAAAGGCAAAAACCGCAATTACTTTTGCACCAACCTAATATGAAGGATAGTGTGGATGAACAAGGCTGGAGGCAATTGTTATCAGCTCAAATCAGCTCAGATCCTCGTGAAAAATCAAACGGATTTTTAAAACCTAGCTCATTTGAAAACTGCCAAAATGCACGAGAACAGCTCCGGAAATCCCATCTGTTTCATATTTACAGAACTCCTCGTTCCTTCAGTCTGGGCACAACTGACTCACTTTTCATTGTGTTCCTATGGCAGTGTCTTGTCATTTCCAGAGAAACCAGACAGCAGGTTTGATGTGTGTGAGAAATGTGCATGCCTGATTTTGTAATTGGTAAGACTAAGGATTTGATTCCTTATGAGCCACATGGGAAAGAGATTGTATAATTTAGTAAATTTACAAATATATATTTTAATGTAAAGTAATGATGTCTGGATCATAAACTATGCCTTTTCTTTTGCTCACCAGCACCCTGTGGGACTGTAGTATAAGAAAGGTTCTAAGAGCTTGGGTGGGCTGTGTAGCCAGACTGCCTGGCTCTATTCTTGTCCCATTACTTAGTAGCCATGTGACTTTGGGCTAGTTACTTAACTCCTTTTTTTTTTGAGATGGAGTTTCGCTCTTGTTGCCCAGGGTAGAGTGCAATGGTGCGATCTCGGCTTACAGCAGCCTCCACCTCCTGAGTTCAAGCAATTCTCCTGCCTCAGCCTCCCGAGTAACTGGGATTACAGGCATGCGCCATGATGCACGGCTAATTTTGTATTTTTAGTAGATACGGGGTTTCTCCATGTTGGTCAGGCTGGTCTTGAACTCCCGACCTCAGATGATCCACCTGCCTCAGCCTCCCAAAGTTCTGGGATTACAGGCGTGAGCCATCGCGCCCGGCCTAGTTACTTAACTTCTGTGTGTCTCAGTTTCCTCGTGGCTAAAATGGTTAAAGTAAGAGTACCTATCAGTATTAATTATAACTACCTGCTGTTACAGCCGCCTAAACCTTAGAACAATAAATATTTATTTCTTGCTCTCACCAAGGTCTGGTGGGCATCATGGTTTTTTTCTTTTCTTTTTCTTGTTTTTTTTTTTGGTGGCTCCCTTCCAAGTAGTGATTTAATCTAGATCTCTTTCATCATGGGACTTTGTCATCCCCTAGGGCTGTGCTCTCCAGTATGGTCACTAGAAACATGGGGCTTTTAAAATTTAAGTTAATTAAAATAAAATATTAAACTTCACTTCCTAGTCACACCTTAAGTGCTTGTCAGCCACATGTGTCTAGTAATTTGCAACACTGAACAGCACAAATATAAAAAGTGTCCATCTGTTAAAGAAAAAAATTATTCAATGACAATTTTAAAACCATGATAAGGAAGACATTATGCAGGGTCATTGTCACAGGTAAAAGGACTATGGCAATGGGGTCTTGCACTCAGAGAGAGATTGAGTTCAACTGTGAATACAGCATGAGTAAGTTGGGATTTATAGCCAAGAAACAGGGTGTGGGTCAGTGGATGGGAAATTACTAAAAGGCAACATCAGGGGTAAGAGGGATTCTGGCTAAGCCTAACTAAAAGGATTCTTGCTGAAGACACCCAGTGTTGTCAGATATTACCTGTGGGATCGTGGAGGATGAGAAACGTGATCAGATATTGAGGGTGGGGAGGTCTTGCCAAACTGATTTGTCCAGGCTCTTGTGAAAGTTGGATTTTACAAGGAAATGCACAGATAGGCCTAGGAGAAGTTTCAGGAGCCTAAGTTTGTGCAAGCAAAGAATCTTTGTCACATCATTATAGAAAGTTTTATTCTACAGTGATACCTTAGGGCTTCCTTGGAGTTCTCTGCTGCATTGCTTTCATTTAGCCAGCAAGGGAGCAGACAGCCCTCCTGGTATGTTGAAGGACAGCAAGAAAAGGCTTTAAGATTTTTCTGCTTCTATATTGTACTAGGCTCAGGGCCTAGTTATCAATAGATCAAAGGAGTATATTTTCTGACTATAGAAGATACAATATGATCTGAGTTCCTTAGGCTTGCTTTTTGATATTCTGAAAAATTATAGAATATGCTCTCTCTAGTTCTTGACATAGCCTGCTTTCAAGCCTATTTGCTGAAAAATGTTATTCGAATATCAGAAGCTGAATATTCTTTTGTTTTTTTTCTTTGCTTTCCCTTTGTAACACTCTCCCCACCACTGGCACAGAAGAAAGTCTTACTAAGCCTGGAGAAAAGGCACATTAATATTTTTCATACTGTTATCCCTGTTAACACTTCTTGCCTCAGTTGACGAATTTCTGCTTCTTTCACAGGGGTCAAACATCAGACTAAACGTGGAACAGTGTGCCTCAGACTAAGATTGTAATCATACAGTGGAAATAAAATTGTTTTATTTAACCAGTTAGTGACAAGGGATCAATCAAGTTGTTTTCTTGGCACTGTGTATCCAATTCTATGACTATGATTTCATCTTTGAAGAAGTTGCGTTCTGTTTTCAGGGAGACAATCTTTGGTTGCCTTCCCAACATCATTTTCTGCCTTTTCAAAGTCATGACTAGAGAATATATTAGACATTTTCTATATAAATCATAAATTTGCCTCTTAATATTGTAACAATATTTTGTTCATTTTCCTACATCATTTGACTCTCCTACCCTCATTATTTTGTTCTAATTTGATTGTATGTTTGGCTCAGAACACTGAGTGAAGGAGGCATGCAATTGTTGTTTTGAGGATAACCAGCAGGCCAAAGTTAATTTACACTTGGTGGATTTCCAGCAGCAGAGGATGGTGAAATTGTCATTGGGGCTTTTATTTTGAAGTATTATGCAGTTTTGTGTTATCATATGTTTAGTAAGATTGAACTAACTGAACACTTGCTACCTGCAAAATAGAGAACTAAAAAAAAAAAAAAAGCCCTTCACATCACCATTTATTTCCTTCACGGCACTTATTGCATTATCTGATTATCTTGTTTATTTACTTGTTTACTTACACAGTGTCTGTCTTGCCCACTGGAAATGCACATATTTTGCCTCTTTCTTTTTGTAGTTATAAATCCAGCACCTGACACAGTGCCTACAACATAGAAAGGTTCAAAATATAGTTTGTTATCTGACAAAAAAAAAGATGTTTATCTTCTCTGGTAAGAATGTTTTTCCTCTTTCAAATCTCCCATCTCATAAACTTTCCATTCCCAATTATCCTTTGGTTGGTTGAAGCAGCCATTTTCTCCTCTGATATCCCAGTGATGACTCTTAGTACTAGTCATTTGATGTATTATTTTACACCAGTTTATAAAGATTCTTTTATTCTCATTTAGGTTACGTTTCTCTTACATATCTCTGTGCTGATACATGCAACAGCATTTTATAAAATGTCAAACACTTCCACAAGTATTGGTTATGATGACTGTTGTAAGCTCCTTGAGGTCAGTGGTGCTAGAATACAATTTCTCTTATTAAATCGTAGTGACTGATCCCTATGTTATGTCGATGAATAATTAAAGTAGCAACGATTTTGTCTGTATCTCTAGAGATGAGGACCAATCACAACCCCACCTCCAATTTGGAGATTATTCTCAACTCTATAATAGTGTCCTTATGTAAACCCCTTCTATTAGCTTCATCAAGAGGTTTTATCCCCTCCTCTTGGCTTTCACATCAACATGAATTTTCAGCTGAATATAGGGCAGATTTGCTGTTCAGTGTCAACTTGCTTGAGGTGGGGCTGGGAGCAGTTCGCTTGCTGCAGAAGACTGCAGTGAGGTCCTCCAGAAACTCTGGGGACCCGGTCACATTCACAGGCCACAGGCTCTGACTCAGACTTTGGCCCTATCAGGGTGGCTTTGTCTAGGTTGTGGACTGCTGAAGAGAGCACCATCCTTTTATCTTAAACCACCTTCCTTTTATCTTAAAACCATGCTATGATTGCCCCAACATATTCCTGACTGCCCAAACCTTGTTAACTAGGAGAGCCAGACAGAATTTGAGTACATGCTCATTAAGCATGGATGCGTGGATATACACATATACGTACAGCAAGGAGCCATGCCAGGAAAAGGTGCCAGACCCCAAAGCCGTGGAATTATACTGGATTTCTGTGGCAAAAGCATCATGGAAGACCCTTTTGCAAGGGAGTGGGCTTTGCCAGAGTTTTCATGCAGAGTCATAAGGATATTCCCTTTTAGCATTTGGCACCAATTATTTTATACCAACTTGTGAAGCACAGTGCCAAGTTCTATTGCCTGGAATCTCCTTAAAGGTTTACTCAGATGTTGGCAGAAGCATCCAAAGTCATATTTTGTATTGTTTATTCTTTTGCTTTTTTTTTTCTTTTTGCAAATGAAAACCAGAGGTGTAAGTGTTCCATCCCAAAGGAGCAAGATTGTATCAAAAGCTACACCTCCTTCTGCTCACTCATACAGCTCCCATGCACATCCCTTGGTTTTAATCACACAGCTTTCCACGCTGCTAACTATGCCAGGGCAACTCTGTTTTGCATGTCTGTATTGCTTCAGGGCACCTTTCAGACCAGAACTGGATGGACTCACCTGGCTGGGTAATTTAGACGTTTGTGGTTTGCAATGTTCCAGTGTGCTCCAAGCTATCCCAGCTTACTGGTTTCTTCCCAGGAAATGGGAGAAGACTTTATCCATTTGTTTTCTGACAAGAGACATTAGGGCCATAATTTAAGCGGTTTTCCAGAAGTTTGGCAGCAGAGGGTTACAATCCAGCAGGATTCGGTGTTGCCTAAGCAAATTCGAATTTGTACTCTGGCTCACTCAGCCCATTTTAAACCCAGCAGCCTGGGGAGAATGAATCCTTATGAAATCAATGCGGTGGCTTCAGTTTCCTGTGGATGGCTTCCAGAAATGCTCCAGACATTGCTGAATGCTCTAGGTAGACTCTCAGTGCTTCGACCAAGGCACATCCAGACAAGCCTTTTTTGATTCACTACATATATTTCTGTTTCGAAGCGGCAAGTCTTGAGTGATGACCCTGGAACGCGGTTTTGTTTCCCTCTCATTATCTATCTGGCTTCACAGGAAGTGAATGTTTGGCTGGTGAAGACAAAAAGCTGTTCTCCAGCCTCATGCCTCAAGGCTGGAACATAGCCAGTTGAGGCTTGTGAAGCGTCCATTAAAAACACACGGAGGCAGTTGAGGGATGGGATCTGTGTATGTACAGGTCTTTCAAACATAGGCAGCCCATGTTTGGCTTATGAGGCTTGGAGGAGGGGCCTTCTTTGATCTGATTCTTGGATTACATATTGATTAAAAAAAAAAACAAACAGAAGTCTAATACCCACTCTAATGCATCCAGCAACCTCTTAGCATCTCTATAGACAACGTACTGGGTCACACTTAGGGCACATTTAGCTCTCCGATAACCTTAAATAACCCACAGTTCATTTCCTGTTGACTTCGTGTATCCTCTACTTCCTGAAAGGTTTTCTTCTTTGTTTTCAGTTGCCACTCATCATTAATATGACATTCTCCAGGTCTTCTCCGCACTTCAGAATTCTTTTCTGGGCTTTTGAATGTTCTTGTTTTTTTGCTGAATTGTTTTTCCTGGGTTTTCATCTTCTCTTACCCTGTTCACAGTGGAGAGGGGACTATATCTCACCCCTGCTCTCTCAGAATGTTTCTCGTGCTTAACATTCTATTTTCCTACTGACTTGGAAAAATTGCATTAGAACCTTTGATCTGGCACAGTTCAATCACATTTTGGCTGGGAATGTTTTACACGTTAAAATGATGAAGGGTGACTTTATTTGCTAGACAAAAGATGTTTAAAATGGGAAAAAAGAGAAAACTGAAGAAGGTCTTTCTGGAGTTACTGTATGAAAAAGACTCTTGAATACGTAAAAGCTTTTGGAACACAGAAGGGAGTCAGTTGCTTCACTTTAGAGTCAGTTTAGCAAAAGACAGATTTGTGGTGACTTGTCATGGCCTTGAGATTTTTGAGAGCAGGTCTCTCCAGAAAGCTTGTCCTTAAAGACAGAGTGGCTTCTTTCCCCCTTGGCTAAGACCGACTGCCAAATTTCACCAGGTTTCATACCCAATGGTGGAAAGTGCCAACTTCTTGGCTTTGCATAGGCAAATTTCTACCTCCCTATTTTCTCTCTAGTCAATGCAGCAGTCTGTTTACACTGTGCAGACGGATACCCATCACATAGGGTTTTCTGAACCTAGTAGTCTATTTAGGATCCAGTTTTTTTTTTTTTTTTTTTTTTTTTTCAGTACCTCAGCCTAATTAAGCTTGGTGATATCATTAAACTTCAATTCGATTACATTTTAATTCAAATGTTATTGATGCCATCCACATGCCAGGCCTGTGTTAGGCATTTGGGGTGGGTGGGGAGAAATGGTCCTTGCCCTCACAAAACTTACACCTAGCTTAATTTTCTCATATTTATCAATTTGATCCTGGCAAAGTAGGACACCAATATATAATGCTGAAGACTGATTTCTTCCATCCATAATAGTTGAGCTGTATAACATGAGTGTCTTAAAAACAAATTCAGGGCTATCTATTTTGCAATTGGATATGTAAAATAATTTGTACTCTGGGTATTATGGGAAATAGGATTCAGTTAATGACTGTGGAAACACTTTGCCAATAATCATGTAGAAGAGACTTTTCCCCAACTGGTAGGAGCAGAGGGGAGGGGGGAAGTGAGCTGACGACAGAATGTAAAAGCAGAGAGTATATTGAAAAATCTACTTCATATGGTTATTATAAAGTAAGGTAGAAGCAAAATGAAACAAAAGTGCTATTCATTTTGGTCCCAGAAAGCATTGTCGGTGAGGGCTATTAAGTAAGCCTCCAACTTGTTTCCTCTAGCTCGACTTCCAGAATGTAGTGATACTGGAAACTACTCTGTGGATTTTTTTTTTCCCAAGCCACTCCCTTTTCTGAGGAAAGAGACATAGTCTATGCACACAAGTCAGTTCTTGCTCATTTTATGTTTTAGCAATGTGGGCCTTTACAAATCTTTAAAATGACACAATAGATCTTCATATATGAACCTTAACAAGTGAAGCTGTGATAGAAGCAAGGGGCAGAAGTGGAAAGGGTAGTGGGAAAAAATGGAGCAAGAGGAAGGAAGGGTGGGGATGGCGGTCCGGGGATGCTCCATGTAGGTGTGCCCTCAGAGGTTAGACATCAGGAAGACTTCAGAAACAACATACATTTGGGCCAAGCCTATACTCTTCATTATTTCCTTTCTGCACAAGCTTACATACCACCCCATGCCTGCTCTACCTACCACCCTTCACGATTCCACACCTCCTGGCAGGCAGTGCTCCTGTAACAAATCCCCTGACATCCAGGCTGCTTATATTTCTATCTCAAGTGAATACGTTTCTAAAATACTGAGTTTGAATGAACAACACAATCAAGCAAGATTTAAAAATATGTTTAAATTTGGATGTTGTTTGCACTGGGTTGGGGAAGGGAGTAAGTATAGACTATGTTATTCCCTCAGAATCCTCTAGAACAATTACCTTTAATAATGATCTGGAGGGTGAGGCCCCCTAATGATTTACAAGAGATTTAGGGAGAGGTGTCTCAGGATGGTTTCTTCTATTACTAATGTATGTTGTTGTGATTTCTTGGTCTTAATTGCAATTTTATAGTTCATTCATCTAACATGGCATTATTCTTATAATAGATACAAACGTATAACTTCCTTCCTAATTACAGAAGTCATGCATAGTTGTTGTCAGTCATTTGAAAAATTCAGATAAGTCCAACTAAGAAGCAAAATCAACCATCATCCCACCTCCCAGTGTTATGTATTATAAAGATTCGGTGTTTGTCTTGCCAATCTGTGGTTGTGTTTTCCTCCCCCTATCCAATTCATTTTCATAATATTTTTATACATTGGCTGGTGTGTCCAGAGTTTGGTTCAATCAATGAGTGTCAAGTGACTAAAAATGTTTCTGAAACACTTGCTTAGGAGACGTTTTTAGTGGAATTAGCTAATCCTTTTGAGAAACCAAGTATATGTCTAGAAATAGTCATCATAATTTGGAGAAGTTAATCAGCTTACTTTTAATATCACAAATCAGGAATTCTATGCAAGCACCAAACATGCACTGCCTTGCTTTTATTTTATTCCTTAACTCTTATTTTTTTCCTAAATTGATACATTTTTATCTTCTTAAGCAGCAATAAGATAAAAGAAGGAACAGCAAAGTTGGAGTCAGAAAATCTGAGATTAAGTTCTAGCTAGGTTTCTTAAGAACTTTATGACAGGGACCCAGATGAACCAATGTATCTGGGCCTCAGATTTCTCATCTGTAAACTGTGGATAATAGTGGCAACCTCATAGTGTTGTTGGGGTGGAAGGAGGGCAGAGGAGGAGCAAATGAGAGAATATATGTGGCTCACACACAAGCTGAAAGTACTGTACAAATGAAAAGTATTTCATATTATATCACCTATGAAAATGTGGACACATTTTTCACTGGAGATGTCTTTAGATGAATTGCTCAAAAACCTTGAATGAATTTTCAAATGATAATTCCTCATGTTGCAACTCTCTCTAGGAAATAGTAGCCAGTTTGTTGTAGCATGATTTCTCAAACTTTTCAGTACCAATTAGAGCAGCTCTCTGAGGTCTGACAGGCAGAACTGGCTGAAGGGCCTAAAGGCACTGCCAAGGTAAGTAGTCAGGCAAGTTTTTGGTACCTAGGAGCTTGTGATTTCTTGTTATTGGGTCCTCTTCTTAATTAACAATCATTGTTCCTCTATTGCAGCCAGCACACACCCCTGTCAGCAAGCTGCTTTTCAGAATGAACCTGCCTGGACAATAAGAAAGTAGGAGGAAACACTTCCACACAGCTGCAAAATGTAACCACTCCCAGATAGATGGGGAATCCATCAATCATCTCTGAGAGTAAATCCTGCTGATACAATCCTCTGGTGGTGTCCCTTTGAGAGTATTATTATTATTTTTTTTAGACAGAGTCTCACTCTCTTGCCCAGGCTGGAGTGCAGTGGCATGATCTCAGCTCATGACAACCTCCGCCTCCCGGGTTCAAGCAATTCTCGTGCCTCAGTTTCCCAAGTAGCTGGGATTACAGGCGTGTGCCACCATGCCCAGCTATTTTTTTTTTTTTTTGTACTTTTAGTAGTGATGGAGTTTCGCCATGTTGGCCAGGCTGGTCTCAAACTCCTGACCTCAAGTGATCTACCTGCCTCTGCCTCCCGAAGTGTTGGGATTACAGGTGTAAGACACTGTACCCAGCCTGAGTGTATTTTTTTGAAGTCTCCAAGTCAAAGATGCAAAGACTCCTCTGCAATCCCTCCCTGGCTCCAACTCTCATCATCAAATATTTCTAAACCCTTTCTGGGCTTTTCTGACAATATCAATCATAGCAGAAATAACCTGGAGCATTAGTATCAGCCTGAATAATCTTGAATCAGGTACTCCTTAGACTGCACATGAGCCATAGTTTAGATTTATTACATATAGTTTTATAGATACTGAAGTGGAGGGAGACATAAGGAGAGATTAAGTGATTTGCCACCAGAATGCCTTGGTTGACAGACAACTCAAAATGAAGAATTCTTGATACCCTCTCCTTTACTGGGTCCCTGTTACCATCTAGAAATCAGAACAATACATCTGCCCCTTTTGAGAAACTAGTTTTCCCTTTCCTTATTATCTCATTCATATGTACTCTTACTCTTTAATGTTAGCCATTTTATATTCAAATCTCTGTTCTTCTTTGGTTTTTTCATTGTCAAATTGTCATTTTACTCATTTATGTTTCTCTTTTCATTTGTCTTCTGAAATTTAAAGATTTTTCAGCTGGGTATTTGAGGCTTCAATCTCTGGCATTGTAAATATTACTTGCATAGTGACCCCAGTGAGGTTAAGAAAAGGTTTACTAAGTGTGTGTGTGTGTGTGTGTGTGTGTGTTGGGGTGGGTAGTAACATAAAATACTTTGGTATTCACTTGTCAGTGTGCACTTAACAGAATGCAGAAAAGAAAAACTGAGCCGGGAACATTGTAAGAGCAAAGAAAAAATTGTTAATAAAAGGTTATGAGTCACAGGCAAAAGGGAAGAGGTAGTTCAAGAGAATCAGAGAAATAATTAGGTTCACAGAGGCAGAAAGTCTGGTCCAGATGGTGGGGGATAGAGGGGAGGATAAATTGCACCTCAGGGAGCGATAAGAAAAGGAGGAAGGAGGATGTGAAATAGGCTGGTGTCCAACAGTTGTATGCCAGGATGGTAGGAATGTGAGAGGAAATACCTCCACAAAGCTCCAAAACCTAACCACTCCCAGGTAAGTGGAGAAAATCCTTAATAAAAATAGTTTTGAAGTTGGAGTGTCTGGAGGGCTGGTCCTATTTGCCCTTGGAAATGAGCATAATCATATCATAGCTTGGAGGTTCCAGGGAGCCTTGTTGGCACTGGAAACAATGAGAAAACCAGAAAAGCAAGTCCTTTGGCTCCTAGCTACCTTGAAAGAACTCATGTCATACACAGAGAGTGAACCACCCCCTTCCATAACCCCTTCCCCCAAGTACATAAACAGGGACAAAATGAGGTGGGGGAGTTGTCCTGCTGATTGGGGTGAACTAAACTGGCCTGTTGTGTAGAAAGAACCTCATCTCCACATATTCCAATTCAAGTACTGGTTGACAGAATGCTCCCGAATGACTGATACTTGTCATGCTGAGTATTAGGGAATCATTTTTTCATGTCAGAACTTCTAAGGAATCTCAAAATGACCAACTCAAATATGCCATTCTGTGGTTTCTTCCCTCACCCCTTTCCCTTTCACAAATGTGGAGCCATATGTTTCAGAACATACAGCTGTCCTTGCTCAGAATAGCCCAAAATAGCTAGATTCCCCTGCACCTCTCTGGGTGTTAAATGTATTTACATTTCAAAATGCATGTGGGGAAGTGGTTGATTTTACATAGTTTTTTTCTTGGCTGTCAGCAACTTCTCTCTTCTGTAAACTTAACTTAGTTCAACTAACCTAAACTTTAAGTTTAGTTCCACTCATTACTACTACATTTCAGGTACTCAGTCTTCCTGTCATGATCTTATCATTTCCATGATACTGAAAAAAAAAAAGGAAAATTTCCATGAAGGATATAATAAACTCTCCTAGAAGTCATATGTAGGGCTGGCTAAGGTTATTTTAGTCCACAGGAGTAGTTTAAACAATGTTTGAAGTAAACAGAGACAAGAATATCACACTCCTGTGCCAGAGACTACCTTTAAATTTGACTTACCTAAGACAAAAGATTGTCAAGCAACAGTGAGAATAAAGGTGGCTATCTTTTCCGATTTTTTTTTTTTGAGAGGGAGTCTTGCTCTGTTGTAAGACTCGGTTCACTGCAATCACTGCCTCCTGTGTTAAAGTGATTCTCCTGCCTCAGCCTCCTGCGTGACTGGGATTACAGTCATGTACTACCACGCCTAGCTGATTTTTGTTTTTTTTCAGTAGAGATGGGGTTACAACATGTTGGCCAGGCTGGTTTTGAACTCCTGGCCTCAAGTGATCCACCCACGTCAGCCTCCCAGAGTGCTGGGATTAAAGGCATGAGACACTGTGCCCAGGCTCCTTTCTGATTCTTAATTGGCTCAATGAACCAAGATATTTTGAATGAATACCTCTTCTTCTCCCAAATGGTTTTCTAGTGAAGTACAGGCTCCATGGACTAAACCAATTAAGTGGAAAATAAATGATTGTCTAAGGTTCATTGAAAAAGGAGTGCTGCAGAGTCTCAATTCTGGGAGATTACCTGAGATAATGTCATGTCATGGAAATTCCAAGGGGGTACTCCAAATACCAGAGATTTTTGTTGTTTGTTTTGTTTGCAATCCTTATGAAAAAAGATATGTCCTGTAATCCCAGCATATTGGGAGGCCAAGGCAGGTGGATCACGGGGTCAGCAGATTGAGACCATCCTGGCCAACATGGTGAAACCCGGTCTCTACTAAAAATACAAAAATTAGCCAGGTGTGGTGGTGCACGTCTGTAGTCCCAGTTACTTGGGAGGCTGAGGCAGAAGAGTCGCTTGAACCCGGGAGGCGGAGGCTGCAGTGAGCCGAGGTCACACCACTGCACTCCAACCTGGGGGACAGAGTGAGACTCTGTCTCAAAAAAAAAAAAAAAAAAAAGAAAGAAAGAAAAAAGGTCATATGACTAAAGAGATTTCTTCAGAATAATTGACTTGAAATGGTTACATACTACAATTTAGTTTAGCTTGCTGGAGGCTGGGGACCTAATAAAAGTGAAGAATGTGTAAATAAAGTGCTATTTTGATGAAAGTCAAAGAAATATTCTTCCTGTGTCTACTATATATATTTACTGGCTCCTATGTCATTTCCCCTCCATACTTCTGGGCACAGTGAATGTCTCCTTTGAGCAATGGTCTCTTCTCTCTTCTAGTTTGAGTGTTACCCGCCATTTAACGCCAGCTCAAATCTCACCTCCTATAAAACCTCCTCCTACCTTGTCCTCGGATAGGGTTGTCTTCCTTCTCTAAACACTTAGACAGCTCTTGTTATCTGTAGTTCCCTAGCACTTGGCTTATATGTCATCATGTCATTTAAAATTGATTATCTATATATCTAGCAATTTGCCCGAATCCTAACTTTACGTGACCACTATCCAGGTTAAGACATGGGAAACTTTCAGGCTCTGTAAAGGCATCAGCTCTGTTTTCATGTTTAAAAATTGCAGGTTGCAATAGTGCTATGATCTGAATGTTCATGTTTTTCCAAAAATTCATATGTTGAAACTTAATCCCCAGTGTTAGGAGATGGAACATCTGGGAAGTGGTTAGATCACGAGGATGGAGCCCTCTTGAATGGGATTAATGCCCTTATAAAAGAGGTCTGAGGGAGCTTGTTCACCCCTTTTACCATGTAAGGACACAGCAACCAGGCCCCATCTATGAGGAATGAGCCCCCACCAGAGACTGAATCTGCTGTTACCTTGATCTTGGACTTCCCAGCCTCTAGAATTGTAAGAAATCAATTTCTGTTGTTTATAATGTACCCAGTCTAAGGTATTTTGTTATAGCAGCCCAAATGGACTAAGACAAATAGTAATTGCCCAATTCCTTAAAGGAAATGAAAGCTGTCAGTTGTGAATTTAAAGTTCTGTTTGGAATTAGCAAGTTTGGAAAAAAAAAAAGTGAAAGGATGGCTCTTCCCCAAAGCTCTTCTCCAGTAAATATACTGATTTACTGCTGCAGAGATACCTAACAACTTACAGTTTCAACATAGCTTTCGGGCCACCAGTGTTAAGATCGCTCAGCTTCTTCCCAAGTCATTAAATACCTGTTAATGCAATTGATGAATTAGCTCTCTGTTGAATGCAATTAAAGGAAAAGATGACAATATTTTCTATGCAATGTTTAGTAGGAAAATTTTATGATTTGGGTCTGTTAGTGTTGTTTAGCTAGTAGTGCTTCAACATTGTATTAGCAGTTAAGCATTGTTCCTGGCCTACTGTTAACTGGGGTTTTGGTGGAGAAACATGTAACTTCTC
Source organism: Piliocolobus tephrosceles (assembly GCF_002776525.5). Classification (NCBI taxonomy): domain Eukaryota; kingdom Metazoa; phylum Chordata; class Mammalia; order Primates; family Cercopithecidae; genus Piliocolobus; species Piliocolobus tephrosceles. The sequence goes on along the minus strand of NC_045435.1, from coordinate 109,391,135 downwards.
TGCGAGTCCACAAAATAAGAACTACACCATAGTTTATTTTATTTATATATTTTTTGAGATGGAGTCTTGCTCTTGTCACCCAGAATGGAGTGCAATGGTGCCATTTCGGCTCACTGCAACCTCCCTTTCTCAGGTTTAAGCTACTCTCCTGCCTCAGCCTCCCGAGTAGCTGGGATTACAGGCGCCCGCCACCATGCCCAGCTAATTTTTGTATTTTTAGTAGAGATGGGGTTTCACCATGTTGGCCAGGTTGGTCTCAAACTCCTGACCTCAGGTGATCCGCCTGCCTCAACCTCCCAAAGTGCTGGGATTACAAATGTGAGCCACTGTGCCCGGCCAAGAACCACAACACAGTTTAATGGAAAATATTTCTTGTAGAATTTGTGTTCATCTTTAGAAGAAGTTTTTCCCTTCTGAAGAAAGAAAATACAAATACAAATCTCTTGAGTATATCTTTAATCAGTATTTACTAAAGAACATTAACTTAAGTGATGCCATTTTGTCCAAAATATAAGCTAAACTCTTGACAAACTTCAACATGTTTTGGAAGCAGAAAGGGCCTGTTGGAGGTTTCTATTTAGTTTCAAAGGAAAACAGAGCAAATCAGAATCCTGGAAGATTAGACCCTCAGGAGTTCTGCCAAGGTGAAGCTTTTATGAATCCTGGATTGTTTTATGTTTTATTTCCATTCACTTACTCTGAGGAAATCTAACTCATCAGGAGACCTGAAGATAATGAGTATCCCTGGAGTATCTTGTGCTGATTTTTGTGATGCCTCAACTGAGGCAACTCGTTGAGAAAGGAGCCAGATAGCATCTTTATACTTAGCCCCATGGAGATAAAGCTACTCCTGTTTCCTGTGATGCTTGGATCACATCGAGATGCTTTGCTTGACCTGTTGCTACTCTCACACAGCTTTCATGAAATGCTTCCTATTTGCTATTCTGAATCATAGTTTGACTTTGTTCACATCATCCTAACGCTTTTAAAAAGATGACCTCATCAGCCAGGTAAGTTGGTGCCTTACCTCTAAAAATCCTCCTATCATCTCTTTTCCTGCTTTAACCTTGGTCCCTGCTCCAACTTCTGTTCAGCTCTACATTGAAGTTCTACTGTTCGGCCCTGGTGCTCTGCTAAACTGCTTGGTATCAGCTTCTCTGGCTCTGTGTTAGCCTTTGCCTTTCCCACAACCCTCATGTTTGTCATTTTGTTCTATACACTTAGAAAAATTCCTTGCCTTACTTTACCTGGTTCCTCACAAGGAAAAGAGCACAGGACAAGCCTGTTTCCTTTTGTAAAAAAATCATTGTGCAAATGGTCTCATTAGCATAATTTAGGAGAAAATTTGAAGTCTTACCAACAGAGATTGAGATTTCTGCTGTGGTAGCTGATAAGCTGAAGAAGAATTTCCAGATTCTTAGCTTTGAATGACATTTACTGAAAGATGGAAAGGAGGTGGGGTGGGGGGGGGGGTGGGGGGAGAGAGAGAGAGACTGAGATAGTTTTTGATGAAGCAGCAAGTGGAAAATACTGTATTCTTCTTTCTCGCTTAATGTGTTCCTGGGCTCCGAAGGCAAACACAATGAAACAATAATCTAAGAAAAAACCCAAGAAGCAGATATCCTTGGAAAATACCATACATGTATTTAAACAGCTGCTTTAGATGATCTGTGCCATGGTTGCCCTGTATTATAGCAAATAAGCACTGGGGTCAACTCTATAGTTGATGCATGGTAGCTGATAATTACCAACCAAGATGAGCTCAGAAGACTTACAGGAAAACTCAGGCTGAGTTCTCTCTTTGAAATGCAAACTGAAAGCATTCCATTTATAGCCAGCTGCAGAAGAAATGTGTACTCATTACTAATAAAGTAATTCTGAAATCCTCAAAAAGAATACATGCTGAAGAAGAAATGATTGGAATGGTCCCCAAATCCACCACACCTTCAGTTGCATTTAACTTGTTTGGCTTAATAATTTTATACAAGTGACAGACAGACTTATCTTCTGAGCCCCTCCCCTCTGTATACTGGAATTTGACAAACGACGACTAGGGGAGAGGGGACTCTGAGGTTGGAAGGTAGACACAAATATCCTTGGAATGGAGAAGAGAAATTGATCAGACTGGTAGTGCATGATAACATCCACCTCCTCTGTTCTATTTCTAAAATCACCAGGAAGTCTTCGGATCTGTAATTTGATTTTCTGTGTAGCTCTACCTACCAAAAGGGAATGTGCAGACAGTTGGCCTAACTCCTGGGCCAAGCCATGTCGCCAGTTCTAAATGAGTAAATTGGCATTCTGGCTTAGTAAATCAGACTTCGGGTTTGCTTTGCATGAATCTAGCTCCAGAGACACATCACCTCTGGGCAAACTTAAAAATTGGGTAGTGGGGTTCAGGAAAGGGCTTTTTGGGTGATGCATGGATGTATATATATTTACACAGGAAGAAAACTCATGACCTTTGCTTTAATTCTCAAATGGGAACTAACACTAAAAATCGATGATATTTACTGACATAATGTGTGTAGTGAAGCTGAGGCCACACCTGGGCCCAGGGCGACCCTTTCCAGGTACTGACATAGGAAGGTTTCTGCCTAAAGCCATCAGTGACTCTCTTCTCATCTTTTAACTGAAGTAGATTGTACTCTTCTGGGAGCTAAAAGGACTTGACTGAGCCTTTTGAAGAAAGTAAATTATTCCACTGCCTTGCAGAAATGTTTTCTAGAACTGTCTCTAAAACTCAGTGATTTCCACGAGTGTGTTGTGAGCAGTTTTATCAAGGCCTTTCCTTGCATGTGTTAAATTCAAACTGTTTATTTATTTAAAAAATTATTTTTTAAAAGAAACTTCACAACTTTAAAGAAGAGACAGAAAATAGAATGGGAAAAGTGAAATCACCTAATCTAGGTGAGGAAAAGTATTCCATTTCATTTCCCATCTACTGTGTGTAGAATTGCTTTGTTCTATCGTTTTAAAAAATTAACAATAGTACAGACATTTTAATTTATGACTATATTTTCTTTATATCACAAGACAAAGAAACCTCTGTCTGTTTCTGGAAAACGATCATTCTGTACCAGATACACGCAGACTGTTGTGCATTATTACAGCGCAATGGGGAAAAGTTCAAATATCAGTTCCAAGTGCTAATAATAACAAAACCACAGTGAGATTTGGAAAAGTAGGGAAAAGATAAACTTAAAATTCCTGCTTTATATCTACGAGACGCAGTCTTGCTAAAAGGTGTGTTGATGAAAAGAGTTGATAAAAAGAGTCAAACTCTGTAAAATCTTTGAAGAGGGTCATTCTAAGCCAAATGTGAGTGACCATCACCTAAGGCACAGTTTCACAAGGTGCTGAGAACATGTGCCCAAAATGGTTAGGCTTCAGCTTGATTTTACACATTTTAGGGGGATATAAGACATCAATCAATATAATGTGAGGGATACATGGGTTTAGTCTGGAAAGGCGAGACAACTCAAAGTGGAAGTGAGGTGGGGGTGGCATAGGGGGTGGTGGGGGATGACTTGGGGGTGTGGTGGAGTGGAGCTTACAGGTTATAGGTGGATTCAAAGATTTTCTGATTGGCAATTGGTTGAAAGAGTTAGTTATTATCTAAAGACTTGGAATCAATAAAAAGAAGTATCTGGGTTAAGATAAGGGGTTGTGGAGACCAAAGTTCTTATTAATAGAAGATGTCTCAGAGGTCGCTGCCCTTAGAGACAATAGATGGCAAATGTTTCCTATTTAGAGCTTTAAAAGGTACTTGACTCTCAGTTAATCTCTTCAGGGTTGGGAGGGCTGGGAAGAGGAAAGATCTAGTTATATTAACAGAGATTCTTTACAGATCCAAAAGTTCCTCCACAAAAAATGGCTTTGCGGGACCATTTTAAAATATGGCAAAGAAATATATTTTGGGGTAAAACATTTTGATATCCTTCCTTATCTGTCATGTGATATTATAGTAGAGTCAGGTTGGAATTTGCTATCTTATTGCTACAAAGAATCTGTTCTTGGCTGGGTTTCAGGCCAAGATTCAGTGCTCACACCTGTAATCCCAACACTTTGGGAGGCTGAGGTGGGTGGATTGCTTGAGTTCAGGAGTTTGAGAACAGCTTGGGCACCATGGCAAAACCTTATCTCTACAAAAAATACAAAACACTGGGCACGATTGTATGTGCCTGTAGTCCCAGATACGTGGGAGGCTGAGGTGGGAGTATCATCTGAGACTGGGAGGTTGAGGTTGCAATGAGCCCTGATCATGGCATTGTATTCCAGCCTGGGTGACAGAGTGAGATCCTGTCTCCAAAACAAACAAACAAACAAACAAACAAACGTCTGTTCTATTTTAATGTTAATGCTGGTCAGCTGCCTCTAAACTCCAACAGGGAGAGACCATAATGATTCCTTCCTGTCATGACCTGAACTCGTTCTTCAGATTTCTTCGAAATTTTCTTGGTGGAGAGGGAATCCCTATATTCACTTGGAGGGGCTTACAGTTTTATTTTTGGCTTGCAGGTGGTCAGAAATCATACTAAGTGCCTCACAAACTCCAGGCACACAAAGACAACCAATAATTAATACTTTAAAAAAGACTTGAGACTAACAAATTCTATGATGGGTTGGTTAAGAAATCCAATAATTAACTCAGGCAATTCTAACGCAGGGAGCACATCTTGGCTCAGAGGAAGCCAGCCCAGCTAAGTGTTATGGAACAGCAGAGGAGCGGAGGCAGGCAGCCATAGTTTAGGGTTAATGGCACAGCTTGGCCATATTTGTGCATGTGCATAGTGATTTGTTTTTCAGACACAGAACCAATGACTTTCCAGGCTAAAAGACCAAGATATTTTATGAAAAATATATAAAACCAACCAGGCTTTAAAAAAAAAAAAAAATCTCAGCTAGCAATCCACAATGTTTATCCTGTGCTGGAATCAATTCAAAGTCTGAGCAGTTACGTGGATTTCTGAGTGGATACATTTACAAGATAAATGAGCAGAAAAGTCCACCTAAACTAAGTAAATCTAAAGATTTAGTGATTTTTACAATGGAATAATAATCTTTTGTTGTGAGAATTTATGATGTCACTGTCTATGGACATTTAACCCTATCAAGTCGAATTTCAGTTTCTGGGAACCATAGGAAGTGCCACTGGGAATGGTGAAAGCTGTGGAATTAAGTCATTTGGATTTTTGTTTTTTAAACCCTCCCTGAGGGGCCAAGGGTCATTTCCTCCATATTGTTTCTTCAGGTTTAAATTGCTGCTTCCCCTCTGAGGCAGTGTGAAAAAGTGAGCTATGGAATAATGAGTCTTTTCAAGTCAAATGCAAACAATTCCACCTTAAAATAGCAGAGCTCACCTTAAGCCAGCTTGGCAGCCTGCCAGAGAAGGGCATGAAAGCTGCACTTTAATCAAAAAGATGCGTATTCTTTATGCAGGCTGTGGAATGAACAGCTGGGAAGAGGGTTTTTATTGATTCTTTTTATTTCCCTCTCCTCTTCACCCCTCACCACTCTTTCTAACAAACACATTTAAAATTTACTGGCAGACTTTTTTTCTTTTCTGAAAGCTATCGGAAGAAAAACTTCTTCCTTTCTAAGTGCCCCATAATTTGGAAGCTTCCTAAAGGGGCTACAAGCTGCATCTCGATATTGCCTTTATCTTGGCTGTAATCAAGCCCAGGCAACATTAGTTGCACAAGAATCCTCAGAGAAAAGGGAATAGTGAAATGCTCTGGCAGAATGAAGCACTATTCTACTGAAGGCTGGATGGAAATACCCAGTTTTGGTCCAGGAATGACAAGTGCTCTGGCTTTAAGGGATGAAGGCAATAAGAACCACACACTGCTCTCCCCCTTGGTGATGGAAGTACAGGCTGGAAAGCTATAAAGGATGACTTAATTGCACATAATTTTTGATGCTGAATCAAGTTAGAAGGAACTTTAGGTATATACGAGACTAGGGCACATCAGTACACACCAGCAGTAATCAGTAATGCTAGCAATCATCCTTGAAAACAGAGCACCACAGGACAGTGCAGACATCACATCATGAGTATTAAAAATAATCTCTGTAAGCTCTAGGGACCAAAAAATACACAAAGAGTAATTGATCACTTTGACACAGGTAACCGTCCTCTCTCTCTTTTTTTTTTTTTGGAGACAGAGTCTCACTCTATGACTCAGGCTAGAGTACAGTGGTGCAATGTTGGCTCACTGCAACCTCTGCCTCCTGAGTTCAAGTGATTCTCATTGTCTCAGCCTCCCGAGTAGCTGGGATTACAGGTGTGTGCCACCACATTAGGCTAATTTTAGTATTTTTAGTAGAGACGGGACTTTGTGATGTTGGCCAGGCTGATCTCAAACTCCTGTCCTCAGGTGATCCATCCACCTTGGCCTCCCAAAGTGCTGGGATTACAGACATGAGCCACCACACCTGGTATCTCTTTTTTCTGTGCTAAAACAGAGATGCAAATTGGGGGTCTGGACAAAAAATCCAACATGTTTGGCTTTCATAGAATCTTCTAACAATCTTTAACATTAGTGATAATGTGTAATTCATAGTATCTTCTAACAATTTTTAAAATTAATGCTAATGCAAATTGGGGTCTAGATAACAAATCCAACATGTAGACCTGTTGCGTTTGGCTAAAAATTTTTAAAGTTAGTGCTAATGTGTAATTTAGACGTTACCATATAAACCCAGCTTTTCAGCTTCTCTTGAAAAATTGGAGATGCGACACACAGGGTGTGCATCTCCAGATGAAAACAGCTGGGAAGATCTGAGTAGTAGGTGGCCCATTAGATGAGGCAAGTGCTTGCTAGATTGATAACCTTGCCTTCCTATGCATGGAACCTGCCTGGCCTAGTTAAGCTTTTGAGTTTACAGCCCCAATAGCAAATGTGCAATAGTTCAATTAGCAAGTAGCTACTGAACATCCTTTATCTATGTGCATATTCTATTATAGCACTTCCCAGTCGAAAGCTTTTCATAGCTCTCTGCTTGCCAACACTATGAGATGCAAACTCTTCAGGTTGCAATAAAATCTCCCAGCCTTTGCGTCATCCACTAATGCTGAATTCTCCTCCCACACGCCCATGGATACTCACACTTCCTATCTTCTGACTGCACAAGTTGTGTTTGTCTTCATTTGTTCCTGGAATCCCCCATTCTGAATAGTTGCTGCTGACTGTCCTCGTTCCACCCTTCTTTCACATAGTTAGCTGTGGAAGTCTTACTCATCTGCAAGGACTAGGTCAAGCCTGATTCATCGAAGACCACTCTTCTCAACTTCTTTGTGAAGAAAGGCCAATTTCCTTTTCTCTCTTCCTTCCTTTTTCCTTTTCTTTTGAAAATTCCCAACCTGTTCACAGACATACAAAGCACAAAGCACAAGTTGTAAGTTTTTATTATTAGATTCAGCAGGCAGAATTTCTACTTTGTCAATTGCTATAAGAGTTTCTAAATAAATACTCTCAATTTCTGAACTTATTTCGTATGGAGTAATAATGAGAGCTGGCTCTTGGGCCACATTTTGAGTATCTTTTGTCAGATACTGTCAGGTGAATTAATCTCCCTGTTACCTGAATTCATACAGAACTGCCTATAGTTTCACCATAGCAAACTGTATCAGAGCTGTTTAGGTTGCTCTGCCTGTTCCATTTTAAACTTTAGGACGACAAGAGCTTTATCAAGGCTCTCTCCCTCATGCTGGCCCCTCTGGGCCCATTTGCCAATGAAAAGGGGTTTACTCAATGTTGGATTTTCAGCACTGTTCCCAGGAGGTATCAGGAGTGGGAGGATTCAGAATCATTTTGCCATAGTGGTAACCTTCAAGGAGTTTACAATAATGTTAAATAGAAGATTAATGTTAAAAGAGAAACTTCAGCACATTAAACCTTTAGAGAGTTTATTTGAGCAGATAGCAATTCATGAATTGGACAGCTCTAGACTGGAAGTGGTTCAGGGCTTCAGCAGAGGTGGTTGATGGAAAAGCTTTTACAGGGTGAGTAAGAAAGCAGAGCAAAGAAATTGCTTGATTGGATGAAGTTTGAAAAATTGTCTCTTTTGGACTCTCTTGATGGGAAGTTCAAGACAATATAATCAATGCCCAGTTGACTATGTGATTGGTTGAGCTTAAGTTTCATTTCTTTTAAATTAGCCACTTGCATGAAATGAGGCTGAGCTAGGTTTTAGCTGCCTTAGGTAGGAACCCAGGGTGTTAAACCCACCTGTCTAATGGCTTCTCAATTTATTATTTCAACCTTAACCTGCATAAAGATATAGCAGATAGTACATAATAAATAATTGCTGGAGTTTGTGATACATCTTATGAAAATGTGGGCAGAAAATAAGGTGCCCAGTGAATGCTGGGCCAGGCTTAGATTTCAGTCTATAACTTGAGAGAGACCTTCCCATTGAAGATGGCAGCCCTAAGTGGTTGCTTATCATGGACAATGTGCTCTGTGCTTTAGTTTGCTCCTCTTTCAATTGAGGGGTTCAATTAAGGGATCCCCTTAATTTCCATGGCTATATGATTCAGAAGTGTCAAAAATGGAATAATCTACTATGTATATAGTTTGTAAAAAATAGTTAGAACACACATATTTTTTCATCTTTTTTTTTTTCCCAACCTGCCATTAGGTGAAAATCTAACTTGGATATACTTCTTTATAACAAAATCTCTATAGACACAAATGATAATTTAGATCCAATTTATCATTTACTCATGTTAGCTAATGTTCACTCCAGTCAGCTATATTGAAAATATTAAAATAATTCAACACATTTCTGGGAGTTTGTGATAATGAGATTTGACTGGTTTTTCCTTTGGTATTTTCTGTGATATTTCTCCTTCATTTTATTGCGAAAGTCAGAAGGACTGTTGTAGCATAGGCTTGAAGCCTGCTTTCAGGATCTGTATAGAACCAACCAACCAAGAGAGTCTTTTATTTTGTCCCTCAGTTGACCTCCTTCCAGATATGCTGAGTCCATTTCCCTGAAATGACTGAGTGGGGAGAGGTAACTGCAGCTGTGTTTGGATACCTTCTTTCTCTCCCTTGGCTCCAGCCCAGGAAAACGACTCTTTCATAGTCACACAAACCACTTCATTATCATATTTTTGAGGATGTTGGCCAGGGGAAAGGGCAGACCAGTCAGTAGGCTGGAAAGTTAGAAATGTGTGTGTTTATTTTTCCCTCCCCTCTCCACTGTGTTATTGGAACTGGTATAGAAAGGGAATAGTCATCCACAGCTGTCCCTTTTCAGGAGGGTGAAGTTCAGAGGAAGAAATGTTTGCATACACATTTGATAGTCATAATAAAAAAGACCATTAGAAGCTCATTGATTAAAGAGTCACTGCAGATTTCAACTACAACTTAGACCTTTTTTTTATTTTTAAAATTTTTTTTATTTTAAGACAAGGTCTCTCTCTGTTTCCTAAACTGAGTGCAGTGGTGTGATAATGGCTTATTGCAGCTTCCCAAGTAGCTGGAACCACAAGCATGTGCCACCATGCCTGGCTAATTTTTAAATTTTTTTGTAGAGAAGGGGGTCTCCCTACGTTGCCTAGGCTGGTCTTGAACTCCTCCATACTTTTATGATACTATGGTTTCCATGCTGTTCTTACATGGCATTAATTATTTTACCTCTATGAATACTATTGGTTATCACCTCCTGCAGATGAGGAAACAAAGGCACAGGTGTCTTTAACTTGGTTTTAGGGATGGAATTATAGGTTTCAAAAAATAGCATGGGAGTGCAGAGGGAAATCTAGGAGGCAGTATCTGAGTTGTGAACATTAACTAGGAATTTGCTAGACAAATGCTGTGGTTTGAATGTGTCCCCCAAAGTTCGTATGCTGGAAATGTAATCTCAATGCAACAGTCTTGGAAGGTGGGGCCTCACAAGAGGTAATTAGGTCATGAGGGCTCTGTCCTCCTGAATGGCTTCATGTTGGTATTGCAGGCGTGGGTTAGTTATTGCCAGAGTGGGTTTGTTATAAAAGCAAGTTCTGCTGCATCGCTCTCTGGCTCTTTCTCCCCCTCTCTCATATGCACTCTGTGAGAAATAAATTTCTTTTCTTTTTCTTTTTTCTTTTTGAGATGGATCCTTGCTCTGTCGCCTAAGCTGGAGTGCAGTGGGCTGATCTCGGCTCACTGAAACCTCCACCTCCCTAGTTCAAGCAAGCAATTCTCCTGCCTCAGCTTCCCAAGTATCTGGGATTACAGGCGCCCGCAACCATGCCCAGCTAATTTTTGTATTTTAAGTAGGGACAGGATTTCACCACATTGATCAGGCTGGTCTCAAACTCATGACCTCAGGTGATCCACCCACCTTGGCCTCCCAAAGTACTGGGATTATAGGTATGAGCCTCTGGGCCGGGCCTAATTTCTTTCATTTATAAACTACCCAGTCTGTGGTATTCTGTTGTAGCAAAACAAAATAGACAAAGATAACAAAGGAGGTAGGAAAGTACATTGAAATGATTCCACTGTCACAAACATTTCTAAATGCCTTTCCAATGTATATGTTTTAAAATTACTTTCAAAATAAGTGGCACATTTTTCAGTATCCTCAATTATGGCAAATCTTTGGATGTGAAAGTATATTTGAATGTTGGACAAAGTGCAATATCATTCACATTCAAGTTTAGTAAATGAAACCAGTTATTTTGTCAATATTGGCAAATGGCTTAAAAAATAATACTAATATTTTGCACGTGATTCATATATAAACAGGTTCTAAGGCTAATGCCAAAAAAGTTTGAAGAACATTTTCAGCTTATCTTACAACTAGAAGCCCAAATAATAGGAATATGAATTTACATATGCAAATGAAAACCAGCTTCATTTTAGAAACAGAATGTGAGCATTAGATATACTTGTGCATTGTGCTTCCAAGGATCTGTGTGTATAGCTCTATTATCATACCCTGCTTTAGAGGTGGGTGTGAGTTCACCCTCCAGGCTGTGAGATGCCTCCAGGGAGCCATCCTGAGTCCTCCAAATTGGCACAGTGTCTTTGGGGTAGGAATTTCCCAGTAAATGCTTATTTAAATGAATTCAGTAAGTGCATTTTGATTTTTCCATAGATTGAAACAGTGGAACGGTGGCTGACATGATTCTTCATTATAAGTACCCTTCATAGGCAAAGTGGGAATGTGTTTATTTATGCAGTCAAATAATTCAGACTCCTGTTCCCACATTGGTCTTGATTGTCTTGATTAGTGGCTCCACTATTACACTAGGTTTCATGGGTTTCACCTATTTTCTGGCAGTTAATTTAAGGAAATGGTGCATTAAGACAACTTAGATGGAAAAAATATATTGCAGCATAAAAAGCAAATTGTGATTGTATAGAATTGTGAGATAATATTTAACTTCATTGTATTTACTTCTTTATTTGTTTTGCGACAGAGTCCCGTTCTGTTGGCCAGGCTGGAATGCAGTGGCAGGATCTCACTGCAACCTCTGCCTCCCAGGTTCCAGTGATCCTCCTGCCTCAGCCTCCCAAGTAGCTGGGATTACAGGCACCTGCCACCACTCCCAGCTAATTTTTGTATTTTTAATAGAGATGGGGTTTCACCATGTTGGCCAGGCTGCTCTTGAACTCCTGACCTCAAGTGATCTGCCTGCCTTGGCCTTACAAAGTGCTGGGATTACAGGCATGAGCCATCGTACCTGGCCTCAACTTGATTTTAATGTGTGGGTGAGAAATATGTGTTCTCACGTACTCAGTTTTGGTTTAAGTGTATAAATGGACTTACATGTGACGCAGGTTGGAAAGGAGCAGATAGAGCACTTTAGGCAACAAGGCACTAGATGAAGCACCATGGTACTCTAAGACCTTCTCCACTTTGTCCACATCCTATTTCCCTTTCATGATGCAGCGCTCATTCTGCCTTCTTCCTGAAATCTCTCCTGACCTCTTCATTCTAATAAACATACCCTTCTTGGGACATCCAGAGCATCTCATCTTGCCTTTCCTAAGGTACTTTTCCTAATGCCTTCTATCTGGTTTAATACCTATCTGTACGTATCATCTCCCCCTCCCCACCATTATATATTATGCCTCACAAGAGCAGAGTCTGTGTATCTACATCTTTGCTTCTTTACATGGTGTCTGGCACAGCAACCTCTTCAGAGTGGGTTTTCAATACGTGATTATTGAAAAGTAAATGAGTAAGATGGCCATGACAAAGTAAAAGAGTAATAAACAACTTCTTCCTAAGAGACAGAAGATATACAATGTTTTGCTTTGTGAATACACAACCATGAAGGTCTAGAGAGAAATGCAATGTACATTTATTTTTGTTGTGTTTATTTGTTCTTAGTCAAGGTGTCTAATCTACTATGCTGTTTCCTTATGAACAGATGGAAACTTATCATGCATAGGAGTCTCTGAAGGAAATAATTTTTGTTTAAACTTTGCCTTAGAAACTTCAAGGGAATTCGGAACAGGATTTCTTTAATGATCTGGCTGTATTATATTACCGATTGCCAAGCTGAAAAATGCTTGGCAGAACTTTTGGCTTCTGAGGTTTTGGATGTCTTCCAGGTAATCTGCCTCAGAATTTTGAAATACAAATAAATGAGTTCTAGTTCAAATTTAAAAAAAAAAATCTGAGCTGCTAGGCCTTTGTTTACCTTCCATGTGAACATTTTGGTACAGAAATACCAACCAAGCAGAAAGAAGATAATCAGTCGACATTTCTGAGGTTATTAGTGGCCTTGGTTTAGAAGAACAAAATGAGAGTAAATGGTTTAAAACTTCATCCTGTTCCTTCATAGTAACTGGCTTCTGGCTGCTGGCATTTATTTTCCAGGATGTTTTCTCTCAGTTTTTATTTGGGAGAGGAGGACGAGGGTGTTCTTTGCTGCTTTGATTCTGTCAGAGGGAAGATTCTGAATGTTCCTTTGTTAAACGTTACACACTTAGCTTTTGTTTTACTTTCTTGTCTGGTAGCCAAGTATTTTTCAAGTCACTCAACGTTCTACTGAGGCATGCTAGGCCACTGAATATGATTCTAAAGGAAACTTTAACACGACCTAAAAAGAGGGAGGACGGAAAGCTTTGGCTGTTGTGAGCAGCACAGCTAATGAAGATGCAGGATAATTTGCATGCGCGATATCCCTTCAGTCATTTCTGTAAATCTCAGAGCCAGTTCCTGTCAAGTTGTGAGGGAAATATTTTTTACTAAGGAATAAAAAGATAGACCAGGCCCAGTGGCTCACATCTGTAATCTTTGAGAGGCCGAGGCGGGCAGATCGTGAAGTCAGTAGTTTGAGACCAGCTTGACCAACATGGTAAAACCCTGTCTCTACTAAAAATACACAGATTAGCCTGGCATGGTGGTGGGTGCCTGTAATCCCAGCTACTTGGGAGGCTGAGGCAGGAGAATTGTTTGAACCCGGGAGGCAGAGGTTGCAGTGAGCTGAGATCGTGCCATTGCACTTCAGCCTGGGCAATACAGTAAGACTCTGTTTGGAAAAAAAAAAAAAGAATAAAAAGAGAAGAAGGAAAGCCCCTACTTTCACTCCACAAACACATATGCACATTCCATGCACATATATATGTGTGTACATGCTCAAAAGTGAAGTGGTTTTTGTAGCATTTCGTGGCTACAACACCATTGTTTATGTTCTGGGAGACTGGGGTGAGCCAGTAAATATTCTGAAAGGGAAAGACATGGTGGGGAGGATATAACGGCTTTTCATTTTAAGAAATCCCTCTTATCAAGCCTACTATTAGCTTGTTTCTTTGACAACTACTATGCATTTGCTATGGAAATATATCCCCAGAATAAAATTTCCATGGAAGGAAAAGAATAGCATCAAATTTTTCCTCCAAAGTTTCAGATACAGTGAGATTTAGTTGTCCTTAACTTTGGATTGGCGGAAGAAGACCAATACCTCTCACAATACAATTCAAGGAAATGAGATTAAAACAATCTTTCTCACTTTACAATTTTGGATGATATGTTTTATTTAAAAACTTTTCATTTCTGTGGGAGGTTTTTATAGGAAAATATCTTTAGTATTTCATATGACCATTGTCATTTGAAGATGACACTGAACTTCCCTTCCCACTTGTAAGCTCTCCCCACAGACCAGCATGAAACAAGCAGCTTAGCCCATCAGCTAATGCCCAACCTGGGACTAGGCTGGCAGGATAGGTGGACAGGCCACCTGAAGCCTAGAAATGACCCGACCTCTCTACTCTGATAGGTTCTGAGACAACCACTTCGCTCTAGTTGCACTAGTATTCTTTTCGATATCTTGGAATAGAATAGGCCCTGAGAAAACTGTGAAACAAACAAAAACAGATGAGTAGACTGCAAAAATTTTCTCTCATTCTGTAGGTTGCCTGTTCGCTCTGATGGTAATTTGTTTTTTTTGTTTTTTTGTTTTTTTTTTTGCTGTGCAGAAGCTCTTTAGTTTAATTAGATCCCATTTGTCAATTTTGGCTTTTGTTGCCATTGCTTTTGGTGTTTTAGACATGAAGCCCTTGCCTATATCCTGAATGGTATTGCCTAGGTTTTCTTCTAGGGTTTTTATGCTTTTAGGTCTAACATTTAAGTCTCTAATCCATCTTGAAATAATTTGTTTTTTAGGAAAATTTTATTCTCTCTCCTGCCTTCTTCCCTTCAATAGCTACCTAGTTTCTTTACCTGTTCCTGGCCCTGCAAAGCCCTCATGTGTCACTGTTCTGGATAAGAATCTTCTCTCTAGAACATTTGAGACCCTTGCTCTTCCCTTTACCACCCCATCCCCAGACCCTAATTCCTTCCCAAATGCAGACTTAGCATTAGATGATGATTGTATGAAAATAGGAGTAACTAACATTTGTCACATTCTTTCTTTGTTTATGCCCTTCGCTAAGCCTGGTAGCTGACCTGTCTCATTTAATTACTACAACAACCTTATAAGCTATATAGAATTTTTAATTCCAGTTTTATTTCTGAGAGACAGAGGCACAGAAGCAAGAGTCACTCAGTTACTACACGGGAAACGTGGATTTCAATCTAGGCCCTAATCTGGGTTTAGTAGCATTGTAGTTGAAGAGTATAGAGTGGCAAGTGTGAGACAACCTGAGCATTTAAAAATGACTATGAATGTATAAAAACTCCACAAGTCCATAATTAAACTCAGAAAAGAGAATGTCTTCCAAAACAAAACTCATTTGCCATCACTGGAGGTGATTATTACATGAACTGATTATTCTGAGAATTGAGAATTAAATATAATTAAATATTTAATGTCTTTCTAGAAGAAACTGAATTTCAGCATAACTAAATAGCTCCACTTGATGAAGGAAAACTTTTCTTTATTGAAGAATGTGAGCTGTGAATGTAGATGCAGTGATATGGTCAGAAAGTCACCATTTTGCAGCCCTTGATAGGATGGAAATTCAAACAAGAACCTTTGACAGATGCTGAAACCCCTAAAAGAAAAGTTGACAGGGACCATCACAACAGACTTCCCTGCATGATTGCCAATTGAGTGCTGGGGTGGGGGCATAACTCTGCAGTAGAAGAATCTGGCCATCATCACCTGATGCTATGATGCTCTAGACACTGCTGTTGATGCAATGGCCAGTTACTGTGAAGATCCAAATGTGGTACAACATAAAGTTGCAATATCATCTATGAAGCATTCTTGCTGAAAGTGAATCTACTCAAGCCTTTAGTTAAAATTTCTACTTCATAAGAAATGCAGAAACTAGAGGAAAATCTTAACCAGCACCACCAGGAAATAAACAAATCCAGAAGGCCGATCATTCTATAGACTGATCTTGATTCCTCAGCAATTAATGTCAGGGTACAAAAAGGGAGTAGGAAGGAGGTGTTTTAGAATTATATAATTAGCAAATGTTATTCATGATTTTTCACAGGATACTAGTTTGAACAAACCAACTGTAAAAAAGATACTTTTGGAATAATTACAAAATTTTGAATGTAGTATTAGGGAATTGCTAATATATTTTATCAGCTGTGATAATGCTATTGTGATTATGTAAAAAAAAATCCATCTTTAGAGATGCACGCTGAAGTATTAAGGCGTAAAATACTATGGTGTCTTTTTTTTTTTTTTTTTTTTTTTGAGACAGAGTTTTGCTCTTGTTGCCCAGGCTGGAGTGCAGTGGCACGATCTCGGCTTACCACAACCTCCACCTCCCAGTTTCAAACGATTCTCCTGCCTCAACCTCCCGAATAGCTTGGATTACAGGCATGCGCCACCACGCCCGGCTAATTTTGTATTTTTAGTAGAGACAGGGTTTCTCCATGTTGGTCAGGCTGGTCTCTAACTCCCTACCTCAGGTGATCTGCCCACCTCGGCCTCCCCAAGTGTTGGGATTACAGGGGTAAGCCACTATGCCTGGCCAATACTATGATATGTTAACTTACTTTAAAGTATTTCAACAAAAACTGAAGCAAATATAGCAAAATGTCAATAGCTGTTAAATCTAGGTGATGACACGGAAGTAGGAATTATTGAAAATTTTACAATTAAAACATATAAAAATGAAAAAAAAGAAAAAAGAGTGGATTGGTCTCAATACAGAGAGCTCTGGATTGTAGTCCCAGTTCTAACCACTTACTTTTTGTAGGGTTTGGGCAAGTTGCTTCACTCTCAGTGCCTTCATCTGCAAAACGGTGGTAATGGCAGTGTTTGCTTCCTAGAATTGTTGTGGGATAAAATGAGTTAACACAAGTAAGGGGCTCAGAACAATGATTGGCATGTAGTAAGCTTTCAACAAATGTTTGCTATAATTGTTTCATGTAGGAGGAGTCAGATGGAATTAGGTTTAAATCCTGGCTCTGTCTTTTATTAGCTATGCTGCCTTGGGCTGTTTGCTTAACCTCACTAAAACTCAGTTTTCAGTGGAAGTAATAATACTGCTAGGGTTGTGGTGGGATTAATAACCTAGCATATATAAAGTCACTAGCATATAGTAACCACTTAATAGATAGTGGCTTTGACTATCAGTGCTGTCAGATAGCTATATTTTTTATGAGGACTTCAACGCACAGCTAAAACTGGAATGTCCTGGCACTGTAGTTGTACAGGAGAACGCTGATAGATCTGCAATGGGAGTGTGGGGAAGCCTCTTTGGTCTCCACTCATGATGTCAAGACAAATATCATGTCATATGGGTGACTCCACACTCTGTGTTTGGCAGAGGCTTTGCTTTAAGGATGGTTGCATAGAGCACATAGGGCAGGTACAGGAGAAGATCTGGACTTTTTCAGGGTACAGAATGTGGATAAGAACCAGAAGAAGGGAAAAGAGATGGGGAACTAGGGAGTCTGGCTCACCTTAACTTCTTTTGAAAGTTTGAAATAGTTCATGAAAGTGAAAGCATTTTTCATCGTGGTCATCAACTGCTGTAGGCATTTGCAGCCTGCAAATAGATGAATTTCACCAGATGTTCTGTGAGGCTTTAGCCAGCACTACTGTTTCTCAACACATAGCCTTACCTGGAACATGTAGTGTTGCCATGTGCCCAGGGAGACAATTTAGTGACTAATGGGCCTTGCAAGGGAATGTGGCCACAGAAGATAGCATTTCTAATACTTGACTCTAGTGATTATATAGACTTTTAATGGCATCAGTGGGGCAATGTGAAAATCTATTATTTTCTTTTTCTTTTTTTAACAGTGTAAAGAGGTGTTTTCGTTTTAACTGTGTATATGTAACATTACGTGAAATTATTTAAAGTCAATAGATTTTTATTTAAGTAATTCCATGTTGCAATTTCTTCCACTGTCCATCAAAGTCACTTTAGATCCTCTAAAGAGCTGGAGTCAAAATTTATCTTCAAAAGATATATCTTAAAGTTAGCCCTTTTGAATGAAAACTGATGCTTATTTTAATGCAGTTGTGCTGTCAGGCCATAACTCTTTGATTTTGGCTTCTGTCATCTTCTTTTAATATGGATATACTGATGAAGACTTCAAAATTTACCCTTGGAAAAATCGGGAATCTTTGAGATCTAATTTCTTCAACCAATTTACTTTAGGGTCATTTTTTAGTGTAGGTGGATCTGCCTAGTTCTCAATTTGACACCCTCTCTAAACCTGAGTGAGTTCAAATCATATTCATTCCTAAGCGATCACACTCAAGAATAGTGCAGAGTATGGAATATGCCAATACCCAAGGTAAAAAAGTAAATTATCAGGTCTTTCATACATTTAGTAACTGTCTTTTTCATACTTATAGCAACTGTCTTGTAGTTCCTTCCCACAGATCTAACAAGAGTCCTGTGAGTAACCTAAAGCCACAGAGTTAACTCTATGAGGCATTTCCAACAACGTGCAGCCTACAGGAAAAGTCCCATCGGGATAGACCTGAAAAAATGTATCATTTCCTTTTGCACTCTGAGACTCCCTATTTTTTATCTTCTGTCTTAACAGCTATCTTTTTGTTTCTACTTTAGACACTAAGGGACTTCTGGTCTACCTCTTTTCTCATTATTAAGTTCTGCTTGTAGTGAAATGTGTACGCCTAAGCATTTACATAAAATCAAAGGCCTGATCACAGATCAAAGGATATGCATGAGTAATGGAGAGTAAACAGTTAAGAACAAACAAATTTGAAAGAACTAATCTAACAGGTCTTTATGGCTCTTGAGACAGGAATGTATGCCCAAGTTCACCAACATTGTTGTTTTTGTCTCCCTGGGCACAGGGCGACACTACATGTTCCAGGTAAGGTTATGCAGTGGCATTCTGGCCAATTGGTGTGAGCTCGAGCAACACACGCCACTTGCAGAAATGACCTACGTACACTTCCTTTGTGTGGTCATCAGGTTCTCTTTTCTGCCTTTCTTTTCTCATTAGCTACCTTAAAAGAAAGAACTTTAAGGGCCATTATGAGGGTGGAGCCACAAGATTGAAGGTGCGCGGGTTCATGAATGAATGTGGAACAGAGTCCCTCCATCATCCCACACTGCACTGTGACATGAGCAAGAAATAACAATTTCACTATGTCAAGCTGCTGCAACTGGGGAGTTGTTTGTTATAGAAGTTAGACTACGTTGAATAATATATTCCTTTTGACTTTCTTTGCAGCTGCCAAGGATAGCAGAGATGTTCTTTGCTTTCTAAATTACATGTTTGTTGATATTTTTACGATCAGGGACTTTTTAAGTAAAGAAACCAAGAAGCTTGTTTACTAGGCTTCAGTCACCTCACATGGAAGTCAGTGCCTTCCTATATAAACACTAGGGTCTGAACGTCTGTTACCTCATTTAATCTGAGTACTGTCTTTGTGAGGATCTTGAGGGATGAGAAAACTGAGGCTTAGAGAGGTTAAATGACTTGGACAAGTTTCCACAGCTGGTGTTTTCTTCAGATTCAGGATTCAAATGAACATTTCTTTTTTTTAACTTCAAAGACCTTGATCTTTTCACCACAATGAGACTCTTTTCTAAGAAAAGAATAGTCAGGAAAGGAAGAGAATGCAGAGGGACTATGTGAGGAATTTCTGGAGAGATAGCAAAACCTCCACAAAAGCTGACTACCAGTTATTAGTTCAGAAACGTACAAGACAGTAGACCATAAAACAAAAAGGTAAAAAGGAAAGAGAATAATCATGAATCTAGGTAACAAGATTGGGTTGCTGGGATCCCATATTCAAAACTTAGTTCAAAAATATTTAGTGTTCCTCAATCAGTTATTTAGGTTTAATTTAAATTGTTTAACAAAAGGTTATTATTTACTCAGAATCTCTGAGTTTATTATACTCAAATAAATTTCTTTTATTTAACTTTGATTTAAAGTTCAGGGGTACATGTGCAGGATATGCAGGTTTGTTACATAGGTGAACGTGTCATAGGGGTTTGTTGTATAGATTATTTCATCACTCAGGTATTAAGCCTAGTATCTATTAGTTATTTTTCCTGATCCTCTCCCTGCTCCCACCCTCCACCCTCCAGTAGGCCCCAGTGTGTGTTGTTCCCCACTGTGTGTCCATGTGTTTTCATCACTCAAATAAATTTCTTTCTATTTCAAGTTCTGTATCTAAACCCTAAGGGGTTATAGGGGATATGTATTAGTCAGGGTTTTCCTGATCAACAGAACAAATCGGATGTGTGTGTGTGTGTGTGTGTGTGTGTGCATGTGTCTGGAGAGAGAGAGAGAGAGAGAGAGAGAGAGATTTTAAAATTAGAATTGGCTCACATGATTGTTGGTGCTGGCAGGTCTGAAATTTGCAGGAAAAGCCAGCAGGCTGGAGACACAGGGAGGAGTTGACATTGCAGTTTGAGTCTGAATGCAGTCTGGAGGCAGAATCTCATCTTCCTTAGGAGATCACAGTCTTTTTTTTTCTCTTAAGGCCTTCAACTAATTGGATGAGGCCCACCCACATTATAGAGAACAATCTGCTTTATTCAAAGTCTACTGATTTAAATGTTAATTTCAGCTAAAAAATAGGTTCACAGCAACATCCAGACTGGTTTTTGATGAAATATCTGGGTATCATAGCCTAGTCAAGTTGACACATAAAAATAGCCATCCTAGGGTATTAATTACAAACATGTTCAAATCTAGGTAGACCCTAATGAATGTCTCTGGTTACTGGTTTGGTGGTACTCCTCCTGAATGGGACTACTTCACTGGATCTGTCTGGTACAGAGAAAAAGAATGGCTATTGAAACCCACAAATATATGCTTAATCAAGCATTGAAGCAAAATTCCAAATACTAAAGTCAAAGAAATTTTAAATATCATCCAGCAGGTGAGCAAAAAATGTCTTGGATCATAGAGGATATTAACCCTCATCGGTGCCTGTTCTGCTTCCTCCCTGCCCAGGGAGACTTCTCAATGCCTATTGAACTTAAAGCTGCCATCACTTGTTTAATATTGAATTTTTCTCTGTAGGTGTTGGCCTCTGATATCCTTGTAGCTCAGTTGCAATGTATTTCAATCTTTTTTAATAATTCAAATATGTGTCTTGATGTTACATCCCATTCTAGTATTCTCTCATCTCTGGGTCTTTTCTTCCATTTCCCACTCCTCTAGCAGTAAAAGCTCTTGTGGCATTTGCATCCATGTACAACCAACAAATAATGACTTTCATGGGAAATTGTCAGGTGGCAGAGCTTTCCCTTTGCACTACTCCTAGGAATATAAAAAGCACACCACAAGCATATTACAGTAAAGCTAAAATTAAAAGTTTAACAAAAATACTACTTAATAATACATTCAGATTGATTTGGCTATGTCACATAGTGACTGCCAGTCATATCTGAAAAAACAGAAACAACAAATGACAAAATGATATAAACCTCTCAAATCATCTTGTGGATGGATCACTTTGTGGTCCAGGAGTCACAGTTCCACAGCTGTAACTGGACTTGCTTGAGTGTGTTGATCTAAGACCCCTTTGGCACCTCCGCATCAAAGTGCCTGTTCCACCCCTTCCTGCAGGCTTCATATGCCTCCAATGCTGGAAGGCACGCAGGAGCCCTCTCTGCAGTGCTCTTCCTTTTTTAGATGCCTACAACCAGTGACATGAGACCTGCACTAGGATCTGCCACAATCACCTTTGCTGATCATCTGTGCAGCATAATGTTTGGGTGAGGGAGAAAGGACAAGATGGAGGAAGGTGAACAAGAAGGCACAATCCATGTTGCTTCCCGGTTCTTCCTCACCAACTTTCCCGCACGTGGGAAAATGCAGCCCCTGCTGGGGAAGATGCAGATCAACTGAGCATGCGCCAGGTGATGTCAATCCGAAGAGATGGAAACTTACCCGGCCACACCTATGGAGACGCCCCTATCACGCCCACTGCCCTCCGCCTTCCAGTACCAATGCATAAAAGTCCACTGCCTGCAGGAGCCCGCGTGACTTCTTCGGGTCGGCATTCGTGGACCGGAGAACCTCACCCCAGAGAGCCGGCATGACTTCCCTGGCCCCATACCTGAGGACCGGGGAACCTCGCCCGAGAGTGTGTGCATATTTGCAATAAAGGGCTGCCGCTTTCTTATGTACTTTGGCCTCATGTTTAATTACTTAGCTCTCCTAAATTAAGTTACATTAAATTAAATTAAGACACACAACAGCATTGGAGGGTAGGAAAGGGAACTTAGTTTATTTTGCGGTGGTCAAATCATCTTTTCCTCCCCTCTATTTTATTCTTGGGATGGTAGACTATTTCCTGATCCATCTAGAAAATAGTGGACTTATAATCCTTTCTTATTCTAAAATCCAATGAATATTATCTTCCCAATGTGGGTTATAAAGTTTTTGAAATCACAAACTATGTTCCATATTTGTTGAGTATCTTCACATAGTAACATTATGTACTTTTAAATATTTGGTGGGTGTTAGAGGCTCAATTTCTGTTGTCCTGAGTGATTTTCTGTCCAATTAATAATTGGGCTGCAACTGGGTAAAGTGTATTAAAAAAATGTCTGCTTACAGAATGTTAAAGACACTCAGATTTGATTGAGAGACAGAATTTATATAAATAAGAAAATGTCTTCGAGAGAAAAAAATGTTTCTAATTCTTCTTTTTTTGTTTTTTGTTTTTTTGAGAAGGGAGATGTATTAGTCTGTATTCATGCCGCTGATAAAGACATAGCCGAAACTGGGCAATTTACAAAAGAAAGAGGTTTAATGGACTTACTGTTCCACGTGGCTGAGGAGGCCTCACAATCATGGCAGAAGGCAAGGAGAAGCAAGCTACATCTTACCTGGATGGTGGCAAGCAAACAGAGAGCTTGTGCAGGGAATCTCCTCTTTTTAAAATCATCAGATCTCATGAGACTCATTCACTATCATGAGAACAGCATAGGAAAGATTGGCCTCCATGATTCAATCACCTCCCACCGGGTTCCTCCCACAGCACATGGGAATTGTGGGAGTTACAATTCCAGATGAGATTTGGGTGGGCACACAGCCAAACCATATTAGAAGAAGTACTGAAGAGTCACTCAAAGCAAGTAAATACCATGTATCTGAGTTACTGTTAGATACTCTTTGAAGAAGCCTTTGAATAAAGAGTACATTTCTGGAAACACGTGTTTAGTCAGGTGGTGACTAAAGTGGTTGCTCACGGACACAACTGACTACAGGCTCCACAGAGCAGCTTTTGGAGTCTAAGATCACTGCCAAAAAAGAACAGAGGTATGGGAGGGTCCTTTCTGATTATAACTGTAAAACTCTCAAGAGATGAGCTTCAGACGGAGGAGAGATCACTATCTCTAGTTTTCAGAAAAGCAGCTTATGCCTAAAGACTTTTAAACATTTTGCCCATAGTTTCATAAAAAGTTACTGGTAGAATGGTGGCTAGCTCCAGCTGTTTTTTTCCCCCTAGGGCGATGTTCTCTACACTGCACTAAATGGAGAACAGCTCCACTGCTTCTTTTCTCCTGAGCACATTGTCTGTGAACAAATGTTTAGGTGAGTTTTTGGTGACAATCAAGGTGTCCCTCCAGAGTGTCTGGGGTGCAAGAAGCAATGACAGGAAAGCAATCTTGCAGAAGGAAAGGAAAGCAAATTGGGAGAGCAGGAGGAACAAAGAGGGGGAAGAAAAAAGATACACAGAAGAATCATCTATTGATCTAGAATGTTTGGAAATGTTTATTTTGGTTGACAAGAAGGCTACCCTTCATCTCATTCACGGTCAAACAATTCTTAAAGATGTCATTTAACACCAAAACTAAACTGGGCATAAGTTAATTTGTTTCATATCATGATCAAAATCTTATGATTTTAACTTCTAGTTATTATTGTGAATCTCTAAGAAAAAATCTGGTTCTATTGAGTCTGGATAGATGGATTTTACTACATCCATTGTATACCATGGACAATTGTTTTAGATGCCATTTGCTGTCCCGAGTTGTCATGTCCTACCCTGCCTCACTGGTTCCAATTTATTATTTCAACAGGAAAGAGAAAACATTTCAATGAAAGAGGAAACAGGAAATTCCAACAGATCAGCAACAGTTGGAGTGCTAACCTGTCACTGGAATGGAAAAAAGAAAAAATGCTCTTGTTGACACATCTTTTCCTTGTTTTTGACACAAATTAGGTAACTCCCTGACTTACTGTCTCTTCACAAAATTGGTAGGGGTGTGAAAAATGTCTATGCAGTATATAGAGATATTCATAACAAAGACTTATGCTACGAAAAATGTCCTTTGTTCACAAAAGAAAGAATAACTCATGCTCTACATAATTTGCACCTATATATTTTGCTGTTATAAATCCTGGTTTGCTCACTAAGCTGAAGTTCATTCTCTCACCATAATTCTTGAGCCCAAAACTCTGATGAATCAAAAGGATCAAATATTGGGCTCCTACATTTTATGTGCAGTAGTTGTGCAGTTCACCTCACTGGGTCTGCATTAAAGCCCCCACTTTAATGAAAAGGATTGTTTTTTATTCTCAAAAGCAATTTTGAAATTCTGACTCAGAGACTTTTTATTCCTGTTTTGTGTTTCCTGAAAGAATAATCCCAGATATAAGGATAATTACCCTATTTTTGATTATTTAAAAATATATTTGATATTCACTCAAAAATACATATGATTTCTGGTTTTGATAATTGTATTAGGGTGATATATAATATTAATACTAGGTGAAACAAAGTGAAAGGAATGGAAACATAAAAAGAAAAATATTTATTGACTTGCTACCGTGGGCCAGGAATTGTGTGAGGTACTTGGTATATAATGGTGATTAACCAGACAGAACCAATAATTCCCTCCTCTCCTCATTTTGCTATGAAGTTGTCATTTAATCATACCAAAGTCTTTTTCCCTGCAATTGAAGGTAATTTGTATTTTATTCTCTTCTAGAAACCTTGATTTTACTACTTACTGAGCATTTACAGCATGTTAAGCACTTATTCCTAGGTGTTTTCCATATTTGATTATTTCATTCTTACAATGCACCGACTGAGTAAGTGTTATTACCCACAATTTGCAGATGAGGAAACAAGTGTGAGTAAGTTAAATTAGTTACCTCATATGTAAAGTGGTTGAGGCTGGGCATGGTGGCTCACACCTGTAATCTCAGCACTTTGAGAGGCCGAGGGTGGATACTTGAGGTCAGGAGTTCAAGACCAGCCTGGCCAATATGGTAAAACCTCATCTCTACTAAAAACACAAAAATCAGCTGGGTGTGGTTGAGTGCCTGTAATTCCAGCTACTCAGGAGGCTGAGGAAGGAGAATCACTTGAACCTGGGAGGTGGAGGTTGCAGTGAACTGAGATTGTGCCACTGCATTCCAGCCTAGGCAATAAGAGCAAAACTCCATCTCAGTAATAATAATAATAATAAAATAAATAATAATAAAATGGCCAAGCTGGGACTTACTTTCACATGGGATCATCTAAATCCATAGAATGTTCTCATCTCACCTCACAGTCCATCACTGATGATGAGCACCTCCATGCCATGTCCTTCCAGACTTAAATATTCTCTCAGAATAAAGACTGACAGATTCCTTTCCTCATAGCCTAATTATAGCATTTATCACATACCAACAATCTACTTTCCTACCTCTTCCTGTGGTTTACTTAGCAGAACCATAAACTGGACATTGGGTTCTTAATCATGGCTTGGTTAATGTAGGAGTTAAGATAATGGGTGCAGAGCCAATATTATTGTTCCTCTTCTAATGAACATCACATAGATAACAAAGAACTTTTGCGCCAGCAATGCGAGTGGGTTTGAAGTATCTACTTAAATGTTACTTCCACCATCTCTTTATAATTTTTTCTCAAGCTAGCTAGCCTTTTGTTTCCAGTTACCATTTAAAGTTAGAAAAGAAACAAATCCTTGAATAAATTATTAAATTTAACTTCTTAACTTTAATATGCAAAGGTCTGACCAAGAGGGGCTTAAGTTGTCTGGGCTAGAGAGTATTCTGGTTCTTTTTATCTCAATGGTATGGAAATTTTAGGATAACAAAGAGGCAGAGAGAAAACAAGGCACATTTTTTTCCCAACAAACATGAATTTCAAACATTACTCACTATCTCTTAGTTTCTGTGTGAAGACGGACACGCCCTCAAGGCTTCTGGGCTCCAGAGCTGTTGTTGGTTTTTTTTCTCTTTTTTCTTTTCTTTCTTTACTTTTCTATTTTATTTTTATTTTTATTTTTATTTTTTGAGGCAGAGTCTTGCTCTGACACCCAGGCTGGAATGTAGTGGTGCAATCTCGGCTCACTGTAGTCCCAAGCAGCTGGGACTATAGGCGCCTACCACCACACCCAGTTAATTTTTGTATTTTTAGTAGAAATGGGGTTTCATCATGTTCAGGATGGTCTTAATCTTTTGACTTCATAATCTGCCTGCCTCAGCCTCCCAAAGTGCTGGGATTACAGGCGTGAGCAACCACGCCCGGCCTGTTGTTGCTTTTTAATGATTGGAGCAGATAGTGGAGGTGCCTATGCGGTATAGTCCAGTCTCCTCATTCCTAGTAAGACCATGTGCAAATTCCTCTCAGGACTCAGTGTCAGGCAAGGCTACAGTTCTTCCAGTAAGTAAATTGTTTCTCTTAGATATTGCGAATGCCTTTTCTTTTTGCTTATCTGGTAAGAAGCTTAATTCCAAATTTAAGGCTCTACTGTGTTGTCCTCAACTTGGTTTTGGCTTCATCTTACTTTTCCATTATCATCTTTCATTAATCCTGGTTTCTTTCTTTACTTTTATACTTTACATATCTCTGAAAGCAGCCTGAAATCCTTTTGAGAATGAGGCTACATGTAAATAATCAATACTACTAATAAATAATATCTGAACAGCTTTATCCTTTATCATCTCTACCTCTCAAATAATTATATTGTAACAGTTCAATGAAAGATTCTGTTGTCTAGGGGGAAGAGCCAGGGCCCACCATGGTAAAAATCTGACTTCAGTGATCGTTATAAAATTTTTACAGGTTAATTTTGCACCTGAGAAAGAGAACATACAGCTATATCAACATTTTTATAGTTCTTAATATCCAATGTCTCTTTCCAAAGAAATTAATCAATTATAACAGCCACCAACAATGAGTGAGATTGCCTGAATTTGTGTATCTTTGCCCAAATAGGGAGTTATAGCTTTACTTTTTTCCCCCTGCATTTGGAATACATGCCAGTCATTTCTAAGGTTGTTTTCTCAATTTGGGGACCATAGATTTCCAGGAGACTTCATAGATCCTGAGAAAGTTCCTGGTTTTATAAAATGATTTTGATGGAAAAGAGGAATTAAGTCACTCTTCTGCAATAAATCTTTTGCTATGAAATTGAAGATGAAGACTGTGATTAAGAATTAAGAGCCTGGACCTGGTGGCTCACGCCTGTAATCCCAGCACTTTGGGAGGCCGAGGCGGGTGGATCACCTGAGGTCAGGAGTTTGAGACCAGCCTGGCTAACATGGCGACACCTCGTCTCTACTAAAAATACAAAAAATTAGCTGGGCGTGGTGGTAGGTGCCTGCAATCCCAGCTACTTGAGAGGCTGAGGCAGGAGAATGGCGTGAACCCAGGAGGTGGAGGTTGCAGTGAGCCGAGATCGTGCCATTGTACTCCAGACTGGACAAGAGTGAAACTCCGTCTCAAAAAAAAAAAAGAATTAAGAACAACATTTTAAGAGATGAAAATGGACGCTGAGAAGAAAGATTAATTCATCCTTTCTAGTTAGGGGAGAAGAAGGCTGAGATGTAACATATAATGAAGCTTTATGTAAGGCATTTGATACAGGTTTATTGGATAAATTAATGAATTTAACAATCAGCTAATTATGTTACCAAAAATTGAAAAGTATTTTAAGTAAAAATAGATAAGGCTACAAAAATCTTATTTTGCCTAGAATACATTAACAACGTTATGTCTATCTACCTTGTTTTCAATGAAAAAGTCAAAGTACAATAATATAGGACCGTAACAGTTCAAACCCTCATGCATTTTAAAAGAAAAATTAATCCATATGACCTAAGTTTATTTGTACTTAAATCATTGCAATGTTGAATAGTAAAGACAACCTGATATCTAAAGAAGCTTCTGGGTTTTCAAAGACAATAACTTCTATCAGTGTTTGCCAAAAATAAAATGCATTAGAAAATCAGAAGGTTTTATAAAGTGTAGCCCAGCCTTTTGAGCAGGTTTTATACTTGGTGTAGTAAACCCTTCCATTGTATCAAGACATATCTCTGAAAATGGAAAAAGACAACAAAAACAAAAAACCAGAGCCTACTGGAAATGTGGATCATACAAAGCTAGTGAAACAGTCAGCTTCTGAAGCCAATATTTTCATCATGTCATCACTTATTAATAAAAACACATCTTCGCATTTTTTCTTCTCTACTTTCCCACAAAAGATTCTGTTTGTGAAAAGGTTGATTCAGTTCAGTTAAACATAAACAGTTAACTATGAACATGTCTCTGCTGCCAAAGGAAAGTTATCCCTGGTAGGGGAGACAAACAAGGGTCAAAACATTATGAGTAAGGATAGCATGTGGTTAAGTGTTACATGAAAGCTTCAAAGTACTAGGGGACACAAACCCAGAAAAGATTAATTTGGCAGAGAACAGACTGGGGAAAACTCGATGGAAGGGGTAAAGCATTAGATGTTATCAATTTTAACACCTCAGCTGAAATAAACAAATATAGCTATGTGTTGCTTAATGATGGGAAAAGTTTCTGAGAAATGCATTGTTAGGCAATTTCATCATTGTGCGAGCATCATAGTGTACTTATACATTCCTAGATGATATAGCCCTCCCCACACCTAGGCTGTATGGGATAGTCTATTGTTCTTAGGCTACAAACCTGTATAGCATGTGACTGTACTGAATACTGTAGGCAATTGTAACACAATGGTAGGTATTTGTGTATCTAAACATTCTATCTATAGAAAAGGTACAGTAAAAATATGGTTTTATAATCTTATGGGACCACCATCATATATGTTGTCCATCATTGACTGAAACATTGTTAGGTGGTGCAGGACTGTACATGATTTTACTATTTGCCAGGTGAACAAGGAACAGGAAATTAGACAGACTGTATGAAGTTTGGGCTTCTTCTGCTGGAATAAACCATGGAATAGAGAAACATGCCTTGGACAGGTGATAAGAGTAATAGATTCAGGACAAGTAAAATGGGAAGAAAGAGGAGATAAGATAATGGTCCAGGCAGCTCTCTTTTACTTTCTGATTTTACTTCTTTGATAAAGAAGAACACCTCTGACCTTTTGTTCCAGCCCTTTTACCACCACCAGTAATGATTCCTCCACTGCCTACTTAGAGTCCATCTCCAAACCAGTTCTTCAAGACTAGTTCAAAAATGATCAATTCTGTGAAAGCTTTCTTTATCCGTCAGGCAGAATTTTTGACTCCCTCCTTTGGGTTTTAACAGCACTGTAGATTTTATTCTTTTTTAAACTTTATTTTGTATTCCCATAGGTTTTTTGGGGAGCAGGTGGTGTTTGGTTGCATGAATAAATTCTTCAGTGGTGATTTCTCAGATTTTGGTGCACCCATTACCTGAGCAGTGCACACTGTACCCAATGTGTAGTCTTTATCTCTCCCCCTTCCACCATTTCCCCTGCATCCCCAAAGTCCAATGTATCATTTTTATGCCTTTGCCTCTTTATAGCTTAGCTCTCATTTATGAGAGAGAACATACGATGTTTGGTTTTCCATTCCAGAGTTAATTCACTTAGAATAATAATCCAGGTTGCTGTGAATGCCATTATTTTGTTCCTTTTTATGGCTGAATGGTATTCCATGGTATGTATACGTATATGTATATGTATATCACATTTTCTTATCCACTCATTGATTGATGGGCATTTGGGCTGGTTCTATGTCTTTGCAGTTGCAAATTGTGCTGCTATAAACATGCATATGCAAGTATCTTTTTCATTTCATGACTTCTTTTCCTCTGGGTAGATACCCAGTAGTGGGATTGCTGGATCAAATGGCAGATGTATTTTTAGCTCTTTAAGGAATCTCCATACTGTTTTCCACAGGGGCTATACTAGTTTACATTCTCACCAATAGTGTAAAAGTGTTCCCTTTCTACCACATCCATGAACATCTATTATTTTTTGATTTTTAAATTATGGACATTCTTAGAAGAGTAAGGTGGTATCGTATTGTGGTTTTGATTTGCATTTCCCTGATAATTAGTGATGCAGAGTATTTTTTCATATGTTTATTGGCCACTTGTGTATCTTCTTTTGAGAATTGTCTATTCATGTCCTTAGCCCACTTTTTAATAGGATTATTTCGGTCTTGCTGATTTGTTTGAGTTCTTTGTAGATTCTGGACATTAATCCTTTGTTATGTATTCAGATTGTGAAGATTTTCTCTCATGCCATGGGTTGTCTGTTTACTCTGCTGATTATTTCTTTTGCTGTGCAGAATTTTTTTAGTTTAATTAAGTTTCATGTATTTATCTTTGTTTTTGTTGCATTTGCTTTTGGGTTCTTGGTTATGAAGTCTTTGCCTAAGCCAATGTCTGGAAGGGTTTTTCTGATGTTATCTTCTAGAATTTTTATAGTTTCACGTCTTAGATTTAAATCTCTGATCCATCTTGAGTTGATTTTTGAATAAGGTCAGAGACGAAGGTCTAGTTTCATTCTTCTACATGTGGCTTGCCAGTTATCTCAGCATCATTTGTTGAATATAGTATCCTTTCCCCACTTTATGTTTTTGTTTGCTTTGTCAAAGATCAGTTGGCTGTAAGTATTTAGCTTTATTTCTGGGTTCTCCATTCTGTTCCATTGGCCCATGTGCCTGTTTTTATACCAGTACCATGCTGTTTTGGTGGCTATGGCATTATAGTATAGTTTGAAGTCGGATAAAGTGATGCCTCCAGATTTGTTCTTTTTGCTTAGTCTTGCTTTGGCTATGTGGGCTCTTTTTTGGTTCCATATGAATTTTAGGATTATTTTTCTCTAGTTCTGTGAAGAATGATGGTGGTATTTTAATGAAAATGGCATTGAATTTGTAGATTGCTTTTGGCAGTATGGTCATTTTCACAATATTGATTCTATCCATCCATGATCATGAGATATATTTCCATCTGTTTGTGTCATCTATGATTTCTTTCACTGGCGTTTTGTAGTTTTCCTTGTAGGTGTCTTTCACCTCCTAAGTATTTTATTTTTTTCAGATATCGTAAAAGGAGTTGAGTTCTTGATTTGATTCTCAGCATGGTTGCTGTTGGTGTATAGGAGAGCTATTGATTTGTATACATTAATTTTGTATTCTGAAAATGCTGATTTCATTTATCAGTTCTAGGAGCTTTTTGGAGGAGCCTTTAGGGTTTTCTAGGTATAGGACCATATCATCAGCAAACAGCGACAGTTTGACTTCCTCTTTACTGATTTGGATGCCTTTTATTTCTTTCTCTTGTCTGATTGATCTGATTAGGAATTCCAGTATTATGTTGAATAGAGGTGATGAAAATGGGCATCCTTGTCTTGTTCCAGTTCTCAGGGGGAATGCTTTCAACTTTTCCCTCTTTAGTATAATGTTGGATATGGGTTTGTCATAAATGGCTTTTATCACCTTAAGGTATGTCCCTTTTATGCCAATTTTGCTGAGGGTCTTACTCATAAAGGAATGCTGGATTCTGCCAGATGCTTTTTCTGTGTCTATTGAGATGATCGTGTGATTTTTGTTTTTAATTCTATTTATATAGTATATCACATTTATTGACTTATGTGTATTAAACCATCCCTGCAACCCTGGTATGAAACCCATTTGATCATGGTGGATTAACTTTTTGATATGCTGTTGGATTTGGTCTGTTAATATTTTGTTGAGGATTTTTGCATTTGTGTTCATCAGGAATATCGGTCTGTAGTCTTCTTTTTTTTTATGTCCTTCCCTGGTTTTGTTATTAGGATGATACTGGCTTCATAGAATGATTTAGGGGGGATTCCCTCTTTCTCTGTCTTTTGGAATAGTGTCAATAGGATTCACACCAAATTTTTGAATATCTGATAGAATTCAGCTGTGACTCCATCTGGTCCTGGACTTTTTTTGTTGGCAGTTTTTTTTATTATAATTTCAATCTTGCTGCTTGTTATTGGTCTGTTCAGAGTTTCTATATTTTCCTGGTTTAATCTAGGAAGATTGTATATTTCCAGGAATTCATCCATCTTCTCTAGGTTTTCTAGCTTATGCATGTACAGGTGTTCATAGTAGCCTTGATAATGTATTTCTGTGCTATTAGTTGTGATATCTCCTGTTTCATTTCTAATTTAGCTTATTTGGAGCTTTCTCTCTTCTTGGTTAATCTCGCTAATGGTCTATCAATTTTATTTATCTTTTCAAAGCACCAGATTTTTGTTTAATTTACCTTTTGTATTTTTGCTTGTTTGTTTGTCTCAATTTCATTTAGTTCTGCTCCGATCTTCGTTATTTCATTTATTCTGCTGGGTTTGGGTTTGGTTTGTTCTTGTTTCTCCAGTTCTGTGAGGTATGACCTTAGATTGTCTATTTGTGCTCTTACAGGCTTTTTGATGTAGGCATTTAATGGTATGAACTTTCCTCTTAGCACCGCTTATGCTGTATCCCAAAGGTTTTGATAGGCTGTATCACTATTATCATTCAGCTCAAAGAGTTTTAAAATTTCTATCTTGGTTTCATTGTTGACCCAATGATCATTCAAGAGCAGATTCTTTAATTTCCACATATTTCCATGGTTTTCAGGGTTCCTTTTGGCGTTGATTTCTAATTTTATTCCACTGTGGTCTGAGAAAGTACTTGATATAATTTCGATTTTCTTAAATGTACTGAGACTTGTTTTGTGGCCTATCACATGGTCTGTCTTGGAGAGTGTTCCATGTGCTAATGAATGGAATGTATATTCTGCAGTTGATGGATAGGATGTTCTATAAGTATCTGTTAAGTGCATTTGTTCTAGGTTATAGTTTGAGTCCCCCCCCCCCCTTTTTTTTTTGAAACAGAGTCTTGCTCTGTCACCCAGGCTGGAGTGCAGTGGTGCAATCTTGGCTCACTGCAACCTCCACCTCCTGGATTCAAGCAATTCTGTCTCAGTCTCCTGAGTAGCTGGGACTATAAGCATGTGCCACTATACCTGGCTAATTTTTGTAGTTTTAGTAGAGATAGGGTTTCACCATGTTGGTCAGCCTGGCAGTCCATTGTTTCTTTGTTGACCTTTTGATGACCTGTCTAGTACTGTCAGTGGAATATTGAAGTCCCCCGCTATTACTGTGTTGATATCTATTTCATTCCTTAGGTCTAATAGTAATTGTTTTATAAATTTGGGAGCTCTAGTTGTGTATATATAGGGGCATATATATTTAGGAATGTGATATTTTACTGTTGGACTAGTCCTTTATCATTATATAATGTCCCTCTTTGTCTTTTTAAACTGCTGTTGCTTTAAAGTTTGTTTTGTCTGATATAAAACTACTCCTGCTCGCTCTTGGTGTCCATTTGCATGCGATATCTGTTTACACCCTTTTACCTGAAGTTTATGTGAATCTTTAGATGTTAGGTGAGTCTCCTGAAGACAGCAGAAACTTGGTTGGTGAATTCTTATCCAATCTGCCATTCTGTATCTTTTTTTTTTTTTTTTTTTTTCCTTTTTTTGAAGAACGGGGTCTCGCTATATTACCCAGGCAGGTCTCGAACTCCTGGGCTCAAGTTATCCTCCCACCTCTGCCTCCCTGAGAGCTGGGATTACAGGTGTGAGCCACCGCGCCCGACCCATTCTGTATCTTTTAAGTGGAGCATTTTGGCCATTTACATTCAACGTTAGTATTAAGATGTGAGGTACTATTCTATTTATCATGTTATTTGTTGCCTGAATACCTTGTTGCTATTTCATTGTGTTATTATTATATAGGTCCTATAAAATTTATGCTTTAAGGAGATTCTGTTTTGGTGTATTTGAAGATTTGTTTCAAGATTTAGAGCTCCTTTTAGCAGTCTTATAGTGCTGGCTTGGTAGTAGCAAATTCTCTCAGCATTTGTTTATCTGGAAAAGACTGTGTCTTTCTTTCGTTTATGAAATTTAGTTTTGCTGGATACAAAATCCTTGGCTGAAAATTGTTTTGTTTAAGCTGGCTAAAAATAGGACCCCAATTCCTTCTAGTCTGTAGGGTTTCTGTTGAGAAATCTGCTGTTAATCTGATAGATTTTCCTTTACAGGTTACCCGATGCTTTTACCTCACAACTTGATACTTTCCTTCAGCTTAACTTTAGATAATGTTATGATTATGTGCCTGGGCGATGATCTTTTTGCAATACATTTCTTGGGTGTTCTTTGGGCTTCTTACATTTGGATGTCTAGATTTCTAGCAAGGCCAGGGAAGTTTTCCTTGATTATTCCCTCAAATAAGTTTTCCAAACTTTTAGATTTCTCTTCTTTGGGAACATCAATTATTCTTAGGTTTGGTCATTTAACATAATCCCAAACTTCTTGCAGGCTTTGCTCATTTTTTAAACCTCTTTTTAATTTGTCTTTGACAGTCTGGGTTAATTTGAGAGCCTTGTCTTCAAGCTTTGAACTTCTTTCTTCTGCTTTTTTGATTCCATTGCTGAGACTTTCCAGTGCATTTTGCATTTCTCTAAGTGTGTCCTTGATTTCCAGAAGTTGTGGTTGTTTTTTTATTTATGCTATCTATTTCACTGAAGACTTTTTCTTTCACATCCTGTATCATGTTTTTGATTTCTTTAAGTTGGATTTCACCTTTCTCTGGTGCCTCCTTGATTAGCTTAATAATCGACCTTCTGAATTCTTTTTCTGGCAATTCGGAGATTTCATCTTTACCAAGTCAAGATGAAATCCTTTGCTGGTGAGCTGGTGTGATTTTGGGGGGTGTTAAAGAAACTTGTTTTGTCATATTACCAAAATTGTTTTTCTGGTTCCTTCTCATTTGGGTAGACTATATCAGAGGGAATATCTGGAACTCAAGGGCTGCTGTTCAGATTCTTTTGTCCCATGGGATGGGGCTTCCTGACAGCTGAACCGCAGTAATTGTTTCGCTCTTCTGGGTCTGGTCACCCAGCCGAGCTACCGGTCTCTGAGCTGGTACTGGGGAGTGTCTGCAGAGAGTCCTGTGATGTGATCTGTCTTCAGGTCTCTCAGCTGTGGATACCAGCACCTGCTCCAGTGGAGGTAGCAGGGGAGAGAAGTGAACTCTGTGAAGGTCCTTGGTTGTACAATTGTTTAGTGTGTTAGTTTTGTGTTGGTTGGCCTCCAGCCAGGAGGTGGTGAAATCAAGAGTGCATCAGCTGCAGTTGTATAGGGAGGATGCAAACTTGCCCTAGGGACACCTGGTTAAGTATTTGTGCTTCTTAGGTGGTGGGCAGGGCCATAGAGCTCCCAAGAGATTATGTCCTTTGTCTTCAGCTATGAGGGCTGGTAGAGAAAGACCACCAAGTGGGGCAGGGATAGGCGTGTCTGAACGCAGCTTCTTTTTGGGCGGGGCTTGCTATTGCTGCTGTGGAGGATAGGGGTATGGTTCTCAGGCCGATGGAGTTATGTTCCCTGGGGGATTATGGCTGCCTCTGCTGAGTCATACAGGTCACTAGGGAAGTAGGGGAAAGCCAGCAGTCACAGGCCTCACCCTGCTCCCATGCAGTCGGCAGTCCTAAAGGCTGGTCTCACTCCCATGGTACCCTGACAACAGCACCGAGTCTATTTCCAGGCAGCCACTGACCAGGGCTGAGAACCTGTCCCAGACCATGAGCTGAGAAAGTAAGAAGACTCACAGTTTTTCAGTGTCTCAGGGAGCCTGCAGCAGCGATCCAGTTCCTTCAAAGGGTCTGTGGATTCTCTTGGTTTTCCTGGTATGTTCCTGTGGTAGTTGTTAGAGCAAAAGTTCACGATGTGGGTCTCCACACAATGCTCTTTCTGTCCAAGAGGGAGCTTCAAGCTAGTCCTGCCTCTTATCCACCATCTTAATCCTCTGATTTTTTTCTAGAACTATAAATTTTAAGTCAACAAGATTGGAACCATGCACATCTTAGAATTATTGAGAGAGGATTTAAAAAATTAACATATAATTTCTTCAAATATGGCATTAGAGCAACTGAGGACGCTCTCTGCTAGAATTCCTAGCATGTAATGGTGGGCATCCTGTGGCGTGCCACAATTGCATGGTGTTGGGAGTGCAAAGTCAGAGAGAAGGAGAGGGTAGGGTGGAGCCTCAGCAAGGACTTAGTAGTCTCCTTGGTGATGCTGGAGTTAGTAGTGCTCTTGGTCTCAAGCATAGTGTTCCTTTGGAATTATAATAGCTAGACTCATCAATGCAGAGCAGGTTAGCTCCTGGATATGCTGTTAGAATCATCTTCTACAATATTTTGGTTTATCTTTTATCCTGCTTAGCACTTACCAAATTGTTTAAAGTGAGGTCTGAAATATTTGCACCTTCTATGCCTTTAACTCAAGCAATTTGACCTATAAACCAATGGCAATGGGGCAGGGGCTAGAAAGAAGTCAAGAAGACAGGGTTAGATTAATAAATCAAGAAGGAGGGTGAGTGAGAACAGAGGCAGCACTTGACATAAAAACCATTTCTGTTGAAAAAGCAGTGGGTTTAAGTTGGGAGACGTGAGTCTCTCAGACTTTCATTCATGGGTACCTATACATAAGAATCTAGTGTTTACATATTTTACTTTTTCACATAACATGAAACCTGAATACAAGACAGCTAACTGCTTCACCAGGGTCCTAACCAAAGAATGATCTTTTCTAACATGAAGGAAAACCAGACTCCTTCTTAAAGGATTTCCAAATGAAATTTTGCATAGGATTTGTTACACTTTTTGTCATAAGAGTTGACTCTAGAACACAAATGCTATTTAAAGGCAGTGTCACTCCATTAACATATTCGTCTATTAAACGATGAGCCCCTTAAAGGCAGGGACCAGGCCTTGTTATTGTTCATTTTTGTGTTCTAAGCTCCTAGCACGTAGAAGTGCTTAGAAAACACTGGCTGAATTAACAAAATCATCCTTCTTTCTGCAGCTTCAGAACAACCCTTCTCTCGTTCACTGTCTTTTTAGGCTTATAGATATTAATCCAAATGACCTGTTTGCACTTGGTACCCTGTGCTCTCTGAGCGTGCAATTTGCTGTCTTTGAATCCATCTACAGGGAACAGATAATCCCTTTTCGAACAGTATCTTAAAAATGTGGGGCCGCATGTGTTGCTTGTTTGGACCATATTTTCTGCTCCTCTCATTTGATTAATAAGAATCATGCAACTCTAGAAAGAAGAAGGGTCCACCGCTTTCCTTCTGGGCAGAGTGGGCAGGTGAACGATAGGGCAGGAGGGCCCATTGGGAAGGACTCTGAACCCTCCACTTCTTGGGGCCATACTGGGTCTCGGCTGAAATCAAGCTGTTTGGGGCATGGAAAAGGTTAATGAACCTTCTCCTCGTCGTCTCTGCCTCTCTCACCGTGAGCTGACTGTTGCTGTGGGTGCAGACTCAGCCTAGGAGAGCTAATGTGCTCCTGTTTACTTGTTTGGGAGCTAAACAACAGACATGGGAACAGTGAGAGGCAAACTGTTTCCTGGGTATATGTTCAGAGGGGCACCGCTTGAAGCACTTCAAGCCCTCCCCCAAGCCCCTACCATTGTTTTTAAATGAGGGGAAGTAATTATATGAATAAATGGAATCCCAGAAAATCACAAGAAAAGAAACCTCCTTCTCCCCGTTCAGATTATTTTCAGAGAGCTCATTTACTAAACGCCAGGGAACCATTCCCTTTCAGTGTCCTTCCTCCATTGCCAGCTCAGCTCCCGGCTGCTGCTATGCTGGGTGCTGGGTCTGAGGCTCCGCCACAGGGATGGTTCTGGCTCAGCAGTTTGCACAGCCCAGCCCCCTATCTCCCATGCCCACGGCCACTGCCACCAAGCACATCGCCTGAGTGCAGCAGTGAAGCAGTGAGCACTGTCACAGGGACCAGACGACTGTTAGCGGAGAACATCCACCGCGGATTTGTCTAGAGCTGCAGCTGTGGGAGGCACTTTGGCCTAGCAGCATCTGTCAGAGATATTTTCGGAAACCAACTTAATACAAAAGACACACACTGCAATATTAATGGTAGTCTCTGTACATCCGATGTTTGAGAGCCGTCCTTTGTGCCGTAATGTACCTTGATGGCAGCTGCTCGAGTTGTCAGATCCTGTAAAAGGCACAAAAAGAACAGCACAATACTTATTGGCCGAATGGTTTTGAAACAGGAAATGTTTCTAGCATGAAAAAAGATGAAATTTATGCTAACAACCAAAATAATCTCAAATCTGGGTTATTAAAACCAATATTGTATTTTTAAGAAGCTGCACAAACTTAGCTAACCGACTTTAGGAGAACCAAGTAGGCCGGGTGTGGTGGTTCACGCCTATAATCCCAGCACTTTAGGAGGCCGAGGCGGGCGGATCATGAGGTCAAGAGATTGAGACCATCCTGGCCAACATGGTGAAACCCCGTCTCTAGTAAAAAATACAAAAAATTAGCTGGGTATGGTGGCGGGGGCCTGTAGTCCCAGCTACTCAGGAGGCTGAGGCAGGAGAATCGCTTGAACCCGGGAGGCGGAAGTTGCCGTGAGCCGAGATCATGCCTCTGCACTCCAGCCTGGAGACAGAGAGAGACTCTGTCTCCAAACCAAAAAAAAAAAAAAAAAAGAAAACCAAGTGATTCTAAGTGGCATTAGATAAAATGAACAACATAACTGTGGAATTAGCATGATAGTAATGAACCAGGGCTGCTCATTTCCTCTCTGTACTTTTTTTTGGTGGTTGGGGGATTAAATCTTTTTTATAAATGGGGGAAAAAACCAGAAGTCTCAAAGTGGTGTGGAAAATTCAGTTTTTAGGTCCCAGGTCATGTATACATCACTGACTATTTTCATTGGAAAGCATAATAAATCTCCACAGGACACAAAACAAAAACTTTGGGTTGTTTGAGGTATTAGTTACATTTTCAGCAAGTTTTACTAATGTGGTCTTTTATTTCTCTTATTGATTTACACATACTTGTCATGAACTACCACCCAAAGAACAAGTTTACAGCCATACCCAGCACCAGGTTTCATCACCTCGATTGCGCAGAACAAGAAACCCGTAGCAATAAGGACATGGCAGCACAGGTAAGCAGCTCCAAATCCTTACACACTGGCCAAGCAGTAAGGGGCACTCTGGCTTTCAAAGGCCTACTCCATTTGTTCAAATAGACAAGAATTCTCTCACAACTCAGAAGACATTTCTATGAAATATTTTCTTGCCTTTGGAGTATTTTCAGCAGTAACAATGGAGGAGAGAAGAGGCTAAAAGGACAAAAATATATCTCTAATTTTCTTCTGCCCTAGGTATAAATATTTTCTCATATATGTTATTTTCTAAGATGCCAGAAATGGGATGCGCCAGTCTGCCCAGGCCTGCTCTACTTGATAATGGCATCAAACAAACAAACAAACAAACAAAACTAAACTAAACAAAAAGATAAAAGAAAGAAAGGAAGGAGAGGAAAGACCCACTGTGAAAAATATGAGCCTGCAACATTCAGACCTTAAAACTGAGCAGGAGGACAGGGTACAGTGGAGAATAACACTAAGTTATTTAGTGCTAAGAATGTCAAAGCATAATTTTCAAAAAGTTAAAACAGGGCTCTCAATACTAATATAGAATGAGCATGTGTCAAATATATTATTCAACTCAATTAATGAGAGAAATAAAATCATTAAGCTGGTTCAAAGAGCATTTGAGGAGCTATTTATAGGCAATTTAATAAAGGAATGTTAAATTAGATTGCTAGGTTACAAACAAACTAGTAAATCTCTAGTAGGATAATAAATCATAGAATTTGGGTTTTTTTTTTTTTCTGTTAGAAAATATTGCTTCTGTAAAATAACATGGAACTTCACAGAGCATGAACCCTTAGTTTGTATTTTAAATAGCAAAGGCAAGTCATGGTAGATTTTTTTAGAAGATAAGTAATCCCCAAATGAGCCTCTTATACACTGTTTGAGTGTGACATTGATATAACATGCAGTTATTTTTTGTCCTTGTTTACAATTTATGGATAATTTTTCTTAACAAGTGGTTTAAGGAATCCTGAGTTGATCATCTAATAATCTGTTACTTTTCTTTTGTACAGCATGATGCTAGATAATAATGAAATTTTAATCAAGTTTCTATCAAATTTTTGTCACTTCCTTGATTTTCTTTTCAACATTGGTAGTTGGCACTCATGTACTTTGCAACTTATAAGTTAGGCTCACTGATTGTTTCAGTTCCTAGCAGCATGACTTGCTAAGCAGGAAGCGTGTAGTGACAGTAAGAACCTATTCTGCCTTCATATGCAAGGATGCTAGGATACTGTGATGTTAGCTGTACCAAGCCCTGCAAATACACACACACATGTACACACACACAATGGGAATGACGAATCCAGACAATTTTATGAGGAAAGGAAAAGTGCAAATCTTCCTAGGCAAAGATAACCTTTATTTGAGTTTCCTGATTAGCTAAGCAATAGAACCAAAGACTTTGCGTCGTATGGGACCTTAGAGGTCAGCTATTCCCACTTCCTTGTCAAAGCAGGAGTTTCCAGAAAAGTCTTTCTCTGTCATCTTTGTAAAATGCAAATCTGATCATGTCACTCTCTTGTTTTAATATCAGTCAATCATTCCCCATTGTCCTCAGGATAAAGTCCATATTCCCTAACATGACTTACAAGGTCTGGCCCCTTTTATCTCTCTCTACCCTCAAATCTCTTCACTCTCTCCCGTTGCACTTTTCCTGTTAACATATGGATTTATTTTAGTTTTCCAAATGTGTTATTTTCTGGTTAACCTCTGTGTATAGGCTGTGTCTTCTCTCTGGGCAGTTCATGGTTCCCAAGGCTGGTCTGAAGAAGAGCCTGGGAATTCCACCCAACAGTCCTTGTTTTCACCTTAGAGTAATAGTCAATGCCTTTTATCCTTGAGCTGAAACTATATATGAAAGAATAGCATAGAGTTGGTAGATCAGGAGATTTAAGGAATGACAGAAGTGCAGCACATTGCAACTTTGTCCGGAATCTGACAAAGTCGCTCATGGTATCTTTGAGAACGGTAAGAAGGGATGCAGGTTGGTTCCCAGTACTCTGAGTGAAATTCATAACTGGTTGAAAACAGAATGCAAAGGAGGCATGAGTATGAGGTCAACTGCATATTGAGAGTGGTTTCTGTCTTTACCCTTTACAAGTCATTATTTTCATCAGTGTTTCAGAGGTGGATATTAATGGCATGCTGATAAAATTTTAAAATGGACTCAAGTTGGGAGAAGTGAATATTTAGACGAAGATTAGCTGACAAAGTGCTCTTGACAAATTGAATAATGAGTTATATCTAACCAGGCAAAATTTAAGTGGATAATCATAATAAAACAGCACAATGATAGGTTAGTGTGTGAGTGGGAAGGAAGATTTGGATCAAATAGTTGGTGAGTCTAGTTGGGAGTAAGTTCCATTTGAGTCCCCCGGGCAACATGACTTGCAAAAAAGGTTAGGTTCCTTGGCTGAATTAATAAAAGCTATTAT
The DNA here is from genome assembly GCF_002776525.5 of Piliocolobus tephrosceles. Lineage (NCBI taxonomy): Eukaryota > Metazoa > Chordata > Mammalia > Primates > Cercopithecidae > Piliocolobus > Piliocolobus tephrosceles. The sequence continues at coordinate 109,349,616 of NC_045435.1, read as the reverse complement.
TTATATCAAAGAGGGTTTTAAGTGTCTTTCTTGTTTGGCTTGCCCAACTCAATGATGGGAGCCTGTGTGTGGATTTCCGGTATTGTAGCTCAGCATGCTGGCTGACTGCAGTGTTGGAGGGACACACACAGCCTGGAGAGGGACAGGAAGCTCTGTGGTGGAAGGTTGGTTGAAGACATCTGTGTTCTTTAGCTTGGAAACTATTACTTAGCTTACACCATTATAACATTAATTGCTAAGGGTTATTTATTTGTAACAAAAATTTACAATGAGAAAAACCCTCCAATACACTTCAGCTGAACTGATGAATCAGTGTGGTTTATGAAATGTTTGAATTGATCACCCATTACTATCTTTGTATTAAAGTTTACCGTGATCTTTTCAAAGAAGTGTTGAAAAAGAAGATAATTTGGATTTATGGTGTGTCTCTTAGAATTTGATCTCCTGCAATTCCCTTTTAATAAATTTGCTTGGGGAGTATCTGTTCTTCTGTGCCAATATAAAAGGTATGAGTTTTATAAATAATAATAGTCCACAGGCTTGAATGTGCAAAGTTGAAACTTTCTATCTCTGTAAATGAATTTAATGCTCTCTAGTTCCTATTTCTGCTTTTAATGGAAAACTTAATGTTATCACTTTGACAACATTCACTTCTAGTTTAAATCGAAACTAAAATCTAAATTTGGTCTAAAAGTCAGTGTAATTGGAATTTTCATCGCTTCTTCTGCTTCCCTGAAGTTCCTGGCAGGTTGGTATGGCATAAGGAAAGAAAATCTGATTTTCCTGTCCTCCTCTGATCTCTCTGGTTGTCACAGGGTTGGGGGCCTCCTTCCATTTGGTCTTTGGTCTTCCCTCCATGGAAGGTTTATGCACTCTATATCCTCTGACCTGGAACTGTGAGTGGTAACCCCTTTTCTCAACCACTTCTGTGACTTTTTTTGTATGCACATTGGGATTGTGTACCTTCTTAGGTACTCTTGGCTCTTCCACATACCACCCTGCAGAAATCACAGCTTTGGGAACTGCACCTATATTCCTCCTTCAGCCCTTTTACTTGCAGTTTGGCATCATGTTGGACTCAGGGCTTTGTTGTGAGTGGTGCAGTGTCTGAACCACATTGTGGAAAGCCAGGAAATGGGCTCTTTTTCTCTGAAATCTCCAGTTCTCACCTGTGACTTCTGGTGTGGACGCTACCAAGGTCCTATAAGAGATAGCATTGTCAGTGTGCCAAGTCGCTTTTCAGGTCCTCACAGCATGCAAGCTCTTACAATTATTATTTCTTCTCCAAGTGGTAGGAAAGCTGCTCTTTGCACAGCCAGTTTCCTCTGAAATGTTTCCCACTCCATGAATGTTTTGTTCTGAATTTTCCAGAATTTATCTTTTGTAATTCAAAACCAAGTCTTCAGAATCTCCAATAGTTTTGTTTTTTCTTGTTCTCAAGTGCCTGCCTCTGCTGTCATGAATCAGTTGTGGAAATGCAAAGCCCAACGTGTATTCTATTTTCCCCACCATCAGCCTCACCTACCCTACTATAGATTGCAGAGAAAAAAAATGGCTAAGAAGGAAAAATACAAATGTTTCCATTATATTGGGCAGGAGAGGGGGTGGTGAGGTTAACGCTGGAATTGGAGTGGGAGCGGGAGGCAGTTAGGTGGGAGGAGTGAAAACTATTGATGGGCTTGTGGAGCTTGGAAAATCTCCTCCTGTGATTCTGATATAATTCTTGCCTCTCCCTAGAACCTCACTTTGTGAGGTTCAATGTTTACCAAGGTCTTTCATTGTATGATACATTCTTCAATAAGCCATCGTGTATTGAGAAGTGGGCTGTGGGTCATTGTTCACTGCACTTCAGGGCACTCATCCTTTCCCCTGTCCCTAATGAGCACAAGAACCACACCTGTCTTATTCAGCATCCCGTCTTGCAAATTCAGTCACATGGTAGGTGCTCTGGAAATATTTATTGTATGAATGATTGAAGACGGTAAGAATGACAGCTAGGATTAGTTTTGGGAAAAAATTATATTCAAGACAATTGAAGAAGTGATGCCATTATGATTTGGAAAGAAGGATAATTCTGGATTAGGAAAAGGGGAGGGAGAATGGGAAAAATAGCTTCTATATTCCAAGAGGCTAATATTTTGAAACCCAAGATGGCACAGAAAGTATTGAGTTGTGGCCGGGCGCGGTGGCTCAAGCCTGTAATCCCAGCACTTTGGGAGGCCGAGAAGGGCGGATCACGAGGTCAGGAGATCGAGACCATCCTGGCTAACATGGCGAAACCCCGTCTCTACTAAAAATACAAAAAAAACTAGCCGGGCGACATGGCGGGCGCCTGTAGTCCCAGCTACTCGGGAGGCTGAGGCAGGAGAATGGCGTGAACCCAGGAGTCGGAGCTTGCAGTGAGCTGAGATCCGGCCACTGCACTCCAGCCTGGGCGGCAGAGCGAGACTCCGTCTCAAAAAAAAAAAAAAAAAAAAAAAAAAAAAAGAAAGTATTGAGTTGTGTTTATTAGGGGCTGAGCAGTTTCTCGGGTCTGATAGCCAGAACATTGCATCTGCCTTCCCCTCTTATCCCCTCTGCAATAAGACATGAAGTCTTGGTTAATCTATAGGTCCTTGAGCAGAAGTCTCCCGGGTTATCCAGTCCTCAGCATCAGCAGTGTTCATCTATTGATCAATTGGAGCCTCAATCAGGATCTTTGAACAGCTTTCCTTGGGCCAAGGGCCAGCTTCCCCAAGTGAGTGCTCTGCATAGAGGTCTGCACACCCCAGTCAGGTCATACCACCTAAAGTCACTCCATGGAGGTAGACACAGAAGGAGGAAACAATCCCAAACCAGGAATTTGTTTCCCCAACATGTTTCTATCATTGTTTTTCACGTTTGTTTTCTACTCTTAAAACCATTAATAACCATGAAGCTGAAATAGATGCCTGGTCAGTTTCAAGTCAGTTCCATGACATTATTGACTTCATTCTATATCAGAGGAATAGGGAGAATTTTGGGGGAAATTATTTTAAATTCTGTCCTACACTCTCTTACCTTGTCTTTGTATTTCTTGATTTTTGAAAGCAGTGCGGTAGTGAATCATTAACTATACTATCTTCACAAGCCCATGTCAGATTTTGTAGTATTCCTTATAGGAACACATTCTATCTAATAAATTTTTCAGTCAAGAAATCATAGGATAGAAGCCACTGGTCATTGCCAGATTGGGCAAAAATAGAAATTCAGTTTCATTTTAAAATATTCTCTCTACTTGAGATATTTGAATGTTATTCTTTATTATGTTTTGATTACATAAGCAAAGATATTTTGCAATCTGCCATTTTTACTTATTTACAGCAAAGTCATAGAAATGAATCTTTCTCTTTTAGTTTATGGTTGTGTGGGAAAATGTGTTACTCTTTAAGATCATTGAAGCTTAAAATATAAGCTTGAAGTTTTACATATTGATGGGTTGAAATATTTTGGCAAAAAATTGTATTAAGCAATCAAAAATTTGAGAAAGTATGGCTAAAATATCTTTCCTCATTATAATAAAATAGAGATGTGAAGTTAGTAATATTAGTATAACATGGAGTTTAATTCAATAGAAAGCATGCACTCAAACCTTTTCAACAACCATTTATTGAATATTGACTACGAGCAAGGCCAAAGTCAGTAGAGAATAAAATAATGAACCAAGTCCATTTTCTGTCCTCAACGAACGTATAAGATAATCAAAAGCAAGGTGGGGAGTGGTGAATACCATAAGGAATTTGGAAAAGACATGTACTGCTCTTAGCAAGAGATGAAGGAAGAATCTGGGAGGAGTCAGTAGCTTTTGAGTTATTTCTGGAAGGATGATATATGAAGGGAAATCCTTCTAGTAGAAGAGCAGTATGTGAAGTATACATAATTTGAAGACTGCTTGTACTTTACTTATATTTGGGATTAAACACATTTTGAGACTTGGCCTAGGGACTTAACCAAAGATAAATCCATTCTAGCCACAAAATCCCCTTGGACATTTTCTCCCTTTGTGGCCCTAGGATATTTCTGTTTGCTGCTTCCTCTCCCTGAAGTGCTTTCTCCCTGAATACCTGCTTGGCTTTCTCCCTCACCTCCTTTAGGAAATGTAAAATTTAAAATTTCAGCTGTGATTTCTGTCTCTTTTTCCTGCTTTGTATCCACTGTACATATTGCCATCTAATATGTTACATATGATGCTTATTTATTTTATTTGTCTGTTGTCCCTCACTAGAATGTATGCTTCAGGAAGGCAAGGATATGTGAATGTTTCATATCCTCAGATCCTATAATAGTGCATGGTGCGCAGCATGCATTCAATATGTTAATGTATTTGTGGAATGGTTGAGTGAGAGCACAAAGATGAAGAAGCAAAGTGGCTCCAAACAGTTTATTTTAATTGTTTTAGGTCACAGCATAGCTATAAGCTGGATATGTATGCTCTTGTCTGGTGGCAGGTAGCTTATCTGGGATGTGAATCAGCATATAATGGCTGAGAGCACACTTATTAGCTGTGTAACACTGGGCAAGTCACTTGACCTCCTTGTGTCTGTTTTTTCATTTGTAAAATAGGGTGAACAAAGTCCCTCCTGCATAGGATTATTGTAAACATTAAATAAGTTAATATATTTACATGTATCTGACATAGAACAATTGGTACATAAGTGTTTACTATAATTATTTGCTTTTCTGTTACAGAATTAAGTTTGGTTTTGCAACCAAACTCTGTTTTCTTCTGTAAAATGGGGAGAACAAAGTACCTTCTGCATAGGATTATTATAAACATTAAATAAGTTAACATATTTACATGTATCTGACATAGAACAGTTGCTAGATAAGTGTTTACTATAATTATTTGCTTTTCTGTTACAGAATTCAGTTTGGTTTTGCCCATCTGAAATATCTGTAAAGATATAAAATATCTGTAAAGACTCTGAGGATGGAACAGATACTTTGTAGTTTTCTTCAAACTTGCATAGCTCAAGGGGTAACTATTTCCTTCTGCGTGGACTGTCACCCTCCCTCCTGTCAGACCCTGCCCCTGTGCTTGCCTTCAAGCCTTCATACCTTCAAAACATCTTGCTCTGGTCACCTTTTGTAGGTGACCTTTCCCCATCTTAATTTCCCTATTCTGTGTTTTGTGGCACACTGATTCTGGGTATGGAGTATGTGCTCAGCCAGCAAATCTGTTAATCATTATCTTAATTGGCTTGGTATTTCCCAGTGTTCCTTTTTCCAAGGCATAATTTATTCTTTCTGTTTTTGAATGAAGCACATAGAATTGTATTACTTGAATTTCACCATCCTGTAAATCCAGTTATTGCCATATTCTTTTCTAGCCCTGACCAGTAAATCTATTCTTTACTTATCATGCTAACAACAGCAACAACAACAACACAGAGAGAGAAGCAAAAGTCTTGCTTAAATGATTTTAATTGCTGTGCTGTCCACATATGCTCATGATGAGAAACACACCTCTCTCCTACCAATTGCTTGGCCTCCTTACTTCTGTTTTCTTAGTTTACTCCTAAGAGCCCAATGTAAACCTGACAGTTTCTTCTATATGTTGGAACAAACTGTTTTCGTGATTTTGAGTTTCTTATCAGTGTGTAAATGGCTCTAAAACATCAGTTTAAGCTTTGTCCCTTTCCTGTTCCAGATTTTGAGGTCTAGCAGGACAGGTACACAGAGGTTCAGCTTCTGGATCAGATCCTCCTGGTATAGGCAGTTGGATACAACCATCTCTACAACTCATCTCTCCCTGGAGCCCGTTGGAGATGTCAAGGCCACTGCCCACTGTTTTTCTTTACTTTGGGTAGTGCAAATAAACTGTCACCAGGTAAGAAGTGGTCTCTGTTTAGAGTGGCAAAGACTCACTTTGAGCACTAAAAAAAAAATGGAGAAGAATGTTAAACAAAACAATATTATTTTTTACATAAAATACGGAACTTTTTTTTTTTTTCTGTAATACATTCCTGGATTCAGCAATCGAAAGCAGAAAAGTGAAAAATGCACATTTTCCTTATAGACCTATGTTCACTGCATAGCTGACAGTAAGTTAAAAATACTTGGCTGGTGAGAAAGGTGAGAAATGGATGATTCAGCCCCTCCAAATAAAGAACCTGCAGCTGAAACTAAAGGCTGATCGGATGTAGCATTGCACAGAGTTGGTTTTAAGTTCTCTTCTACTAGGCAAAATTCAAGGTAGTGAGCAGCATGGGCTGTGGTATCTAGACATAAAAGCCTTTGTAAAAGTGACAAAAATGTCAAAATGATAATTTTGAAAAAATGAGGTTCAACTCTTACTCTTAATTAGAAACACCAGAGAGAACACATAACACAGGAGTTCTTGTTACAAATCCCGCCTCTGTTTACCTAACACTTTCCTCTTGTGGGTTGCCTTGTCTCATTTTGAAGGCATTGCAGGAACTGTTTATGACCCTGGCCTGCTCACTCCCCCACAGCTGGCTTATTTTTGACTGCCAGTCAGTCAAGGTGCTAATTGTGCCTATGAATACCTCACAGCTATTCTTAACACATTGTTCCAAACAGTTCTCTCTGGCATTTAACGATGAGTTTTGACTTTTTTTTTCCCCAGCGCTAACATTCAAGACTCCACTGGGTTGAGAGCTCCTACTTTTTTTTTTTTTCTTTAACTTATATTTTAGGTTAAGGGGTACATATGCAGGTTTGTTATGTAGGTAAACTGCTGTCACAAGGGTTTATTGTATGGTCCTGATGCTAAAGTAGTAAGCCTCGTACTTAATAGTTATTTTTTCTGCTTCTCTCCCTCGTCCCATCCTCCTCCCTCAAACAGGCGCCAGTGTCTGTTCTTCCCTTCTTTGTGTGTGTGTGTTCTCATCATTTAGCATCTACTTATAAGTGAAAACATGCAGTATTTGGTTTTCTGTTCCTGTGTTAGTTTGCTAAGGATAATGGCCTCCAGCTCCATCCATGTTCCTGCAAAGGACATGATCTCGTGCTTTCTTATGGCTGGGTAGTATTCCATGTTGTATATGTACCACATTTTATTTATCCGGTCTATCATTGGTGGGCATTTAGATTGATTTCATTTCTTTTAATTTTCCCAGAAACCCCCGAACAACCCCATTAAAAAGTGGGCAAAGAACATGAACAGACACTTTTCAAAGGAAGACAAACATGTGGCCCAGAAGCATATGAAAAAGAGCTCAATGTTGCTGATCATTAGGGAAATGCAAATCGAAACCACAATAAAATACCATCTCACAGCAATCAGAAATGGCTATTATTAAAAAGTCAAAAACTAATAGATGCTGGTGAGGTTGCAGAGAAAGGGGAATGCTTATACACTGTTGGTAGGAGCGTAAATTAGTTCAACCATTGCGAAAAGCAGTGCTGTGATTCCTCAAAGAGCTGAAAACAGAACTACCATTGGACCCAGCAATCTCATTATTAGGTATACACCCAAAGGAGTATGAATCATTCTACCATAAAGACACATGCATGTGAATGTTCATTGCAGCCGTATTCATGAGAGCTCCTACTTTTGACGTTAACTTCTGTTTCCTTTTAATGTCCACCTCTTCTATTGTTTGTTTCTTTGCCACAACCACCTTCCCTTTTATTTTTTAAAATACATTTTTCTTTTAGTAGTTTTAGAAAAATGCAGAAAACATGAAAAGATAGCAAGGAGTTCCCATAAATTCATCACCCAGTTTTTCCTATTTTTAGCATCTTAAATTAGTATGGTGTGTTTGTCACAATAAAAGAAACAATTTTAACTATAGTTCATACTTTACTCAGATTCCCTTAGCTTTTACTTAATATTCTTTTTCTCTTCCAGAATTCCATTCAGGATGACACATTACATTCGGTATGTCTTAGAATCCTCTGGGCTGTGACAGTATCTCAGAATTTCCTTGCTTTTGAACATACTGAGTTTTGGTAAGGTATTTTGTAGAATATTCCTCAAGTGGAATGTATCTGATGTTTTTCTCATGAGTAGACTGGGGTTATGGATTTGGAGAGGAAGGCCACCACATCATATCAAGGATGCATCCTACCAACGTGATTTCTCACTGTTGATGTTTGATGGAGGTAACCTGTTGGTAACTCGACTGAGGTAGTGTTTGCCAGATTTCTCCACTGTGAAGTTACTTTTTCCTCCCTTTCACACTGTACTCTTTGAGAATGAGTTTCTATACACATGCTGTACTTAAAGAGTGGGGAATTGTGCCTTGCCTCCTGGAGGGTAAAGTGTCCACTGTATATAAATTATTTGAAATTCTTCTGCACTGGGGGTTCTTTTCTCTTCTTTTCTCTTTTCTTTTCCTTTCCTTTTCTTTCCTTTGCTTTCCTTTCTCTTTCTTTCATTCTTTCGTTCTTTTCTTTCTCTCTTTCTCTGTTTCCCTCCTTCCCTCCCTTCCTTCCTTCCTTCTTAAAAATCAGTATGTGTGTTATGCTTTGGATTATATATAATCAAATACCACATTATTTTTAAAGTTGAATTGGAGACCACCTTTATTTTCAAGGAGTCACTTGTCACTTCCCACATCCCATTCCTTAATTGTCTTGATTATTATAAGCTGAATAGTATGGTTTAGAGAGCTTAAACCATATCAACACAATTCTAGACAGCTATTTTCAAAGGCTTCTTCCAGATCCTCCCTTTCTATCCTCCTTCATAATCCCAAGACTTAAAAAAAAAATAACCTGTGCTTAGAACCCTGCTGATAGAAATGCTTCTGGTTTTAGGTAACTACCCAAACTTACTGGAACATTGCCCTACCTTCTACTCTGCTTTGCTGATGTAGTTTTCATCATATCTTCTTTGTGTTGTTTTGAGCACTGGCACTCAATAAATATGAAATGATGATCAATACAAGGCACTAAGTGGTCTCAGTTGAGAAAATATTAAACAGAAACACAAAAACATCGAGGTATAATACAATTTTCTTTTCCGTCATCACCGGTTAGCCCAGTTTGCATTTTCTAGATACAGAAGATGGAACATCATGTTGTCCAAAATATAATGAAAATTTCTTCCCGGAAGACTTTTTAAGGGCAAATGGAAGTACATTTTAAGCCCAGAAATCTGTTGCTCATTGTAGATTTTTCTTTATTATATTTTTCAAGTTCATCCCAAACCATAAATGTCTAAGTGACTTCATGTGCTTGAGGCTCTGAATTTTTACGTTCCCACCACATTCAATTAGTTGGCTCCTTTTGCCTGAGGAAGAAATGGCTTGTTATTTTTTGACTACAATGCTCCATCTGTTATAATGGCCTTCCTGTATTCGTTTCTATCAAGTTACCAGCCACATGTGCAGCTCCAATTATTAGAAATGGAGTTTAGAAAATCTATAATCACTCCCTAGATAATTATCTTTTTAACTGCTGTTCCACTGGTTGACTTGAGTCTACTACTCTTTGGGGGTGAGTTCCGTTTTCTTTAGTAGCAGCCCCTGGAATGCTTTCTACAAGCATGGAAGTAGGCAGTGGTAAGCACTTCTTGAAGATGACTCTTCTGTTTTAATTCTGGCTATCTGGAGGTGGATCTTCTTGTTATTTCTGATCCATGATATTTGCAAAGCTAGACCACTCCCTTATGACTTCAAGGGGCTTCCTGGTTTATTGCTTCTCTGGCCTAGCCCTTCCAGTGTTCAGGTATGGTATATGACACATCTACCTGCTCTGCGGTCTTGCAATGATCATTTATTGTGCTTTTTATGGCTCATACCCCGCCAAATTTGAAACTGATGGGCTTATAATAGGTATTTTTTGGGTGGGTCCATATATATGGATGCTGTGGAACTGAAGTGTGGTATAGAGTACAAGCATGTACAGCTGTTTGGGTGGTGGCAGAGATAGCACTAGGAAAATGAGAATGGTAGTTGCAAAGGGGCCACAGGTATGGTGTAAGATCTTGACATATGGGAGGCTGTCAGTACCTAACATAAGGGAAAAGCATTATTTTAGAGGTACATGTGCCTGCCCTCTAAATTACAGAAGCATTGAAGAAAGACTTTGGATTTACCTAAAGTCCTGAGTTCTAGTCTTGTTTTTGTCTCCAACTGGTTGTGTAGCCTACAATAAGTCATTTGAACTCTGTAGACCTCTGTTGTCTCATTTGCACCTAAGAGGGTTGGACTAAGACACTCTAGTTCCTGTAATATTGAATAGCTTTTGAAAATTTTTCACAAAGCTGCCTTATTTGCCAAGCTAGCATAAGGTCGAATTTATATAAAGAATGAAGACAGGTTTTAACCATCTCTCTTTTACTGGAAACAAGAGCAAGCTGGAAATTAAAATGAATTTCAGTGCATTTCTACCATGCGGATTTATTGAGCGCATGATAATAAGAATGCAGTAGTGAATAAGACACAAATGTGCTAACTTTGTAGACACAAAACATGTCAGTTCCCCCTGCTTCTCTCCAAACTCCTACCAGATCTTGAAGGAAACAGTCTGGGACCAAATCTCTGGTTGGCTTTTTCCAAAAGCTCTATTATCTCAGGGTTGTGGCAGAGGCCCTTCAAGGGTCAAAGTAAATTCAAGAGACTTCCTAAAAGTGACTGTTTTTATCTCTACATTGTCAGGTTTTTGGACAATAAATCATTATCCAATCTATTTATTACCCAGGCTCCAAGCTGCTGGCATATGTGGCACCTTTTTACAGATAACGAAATGTGTCCTATCCAGAAAAATTGCATCAATGTGTGCCCTCTGTGCACAATTAGGGAAAGGCCCTCCTTCTTACAGGCTGACTCAGCCTCTCACCAGAGCACCCGGGGCCAGGAACACAAACAGGAGCTCTCGGACCCTGTCCAGGGCCTCAGTGCATGTCCACACATGACCACCTGGCATCCCTAAGAGCCTCCCTCAGAACAATGCTGCTCTTTGGACGTTTACCAGGAAAGTGGGCTCTCTGAGAGTCACTCTCCTAACAGAACCAGGCTGTTAAGACAGAGTCTCTTTGCTTCATATTTAAAATATGGCACCGTGTGCAAGCTGCCTCAGGGTTTGGATGACAGGCATCCTATTTTTGTCAGATTGTCCTGGTTTTTAATACTTCTTTCCCTTTGGTGTCCTGAGAAATCCTTCTGAGTGGCGATGTGTCCCCTTTAATAAATGAAACCACCCATACAAGATCACAGCACTTGAAATACGACTATGAGGAATGTGTAGAAGTGGAGTTGTGATGGCACTGCCAAAGCTCACTGAGCTGGATTCTCCCTCACGCACAGTCTTGTTTAATTGGCCTAATGAGTTTGGCTGATGTGACCAAGTGATCAATCAGGTTAGTGTTATGAGATATTGGAAAATAGGATTAGAGAAGAGAAAAGACTTTTGGCAAATTGACTGCAAGACAGGGAGACAAGAAGTCTTGATTTAACAGTTGAACACAGTTTGTTTTTTTCTCCTATCCCTTGAATGCTGATAAGACATAACAAAACCTACTTGGATGTGCTTCCTTGCACATGTTTCATTGGTATTCATTTTGCAGACCCCCCTCTGTTTTGATTCAAAAATGCTTTTCTTTTTCTCAAACACAATAAGCTAGAAGTTCTGCCTCTTATGAAACATTCAAGAACCAGTGAATGCCTGCTATCTAGAAAAGTGAAATGCCCTCATTGAATTCTTGCTACCTTTATGTATTGTCAACAGATTCTGTGAATAAAACAAAACAAAACATGAATTTTAACACTGATGTGTAACATTAGCTTCATTTCAACATTAGCCGCTTTGATCCTATGTATGTGAAGTGGGTGACTGACCAGAAGGATTTTTGCATGTGGGTTTTCTTTCTCCCTCTTTTCAAATGGCTATTAAGGGAGGAAGTCCTGGGGTCATCTCAGTCCAGTAACTGAAACTGCTTGAGACAGACATTCTTCCAGCTCTGGGAAGGTTAGAGATCAGGTGAACTTCTCACGCTTGGCTGGTTTTCCAGTTGACTTGCTGGGTGGGAGGTAAATATGGGTATCCTGCAGCATGTGGCATTCTGCAGTTCATTTACAAAGACCTAAGGGCTTGATTTTGTTTTCTAAAACGCAACTTTGAACTTCAGTCAAACTTGTAAAATTGGTATAAATTTGCTCCTCAGCTTTGGGAGTAGGAAATGTTTATTTCTGTTCAAATAAATCTGACTCTATTCCCTCCTCTTCCCTGCAATGCTGGTAGGAAATTTAACCTAGTCTATTTTTGCCCCTGACTTTCCTTTCATTGTCCGAGGGAACAGAGGGTCTTATACCTTTCAGAAAATCTGACGAAGGGCCTTGCTGCTGCAGAGGCACACTGAGAAGAGGGTGTATCTGGTGCCACACCCTGCACTTGGCCCTGGGGATTTTTTATCCTTCCTGGACTACAGATTTCAGGATTTAGACCTAGGCTTCCATCACCTCGTTAGTAGCCCTGCATAGGACGAGGCCTTAAGGTCCACTGGGATAAAAAGGTCATATCTTTTAGAAACTTCTGAGCTTTCCTCTTGAATAATACAACTATCTCCTTTGGGAGCCTAAGCTTCTGAAAACTCTTCCTTAGAGTGAGTCAAGCCTCAGACATCTAGATCACAGAGCCTTGCTTTCTCCTTGAGATGGAGCTAGGGAAAGTATCTCTCATTCTCTCACGATAAACGTACAGGCATACCTAAATTCTCAATCCGTGTTCCCTGCCACATTTGATGTTGTCTTAATTTTTTTTCTTACTCTTGAACTGTTGAATCAGCTACCAGCATTTTAAATAAGTTCAGGATTATGTTGCCAGGAAATAGTCTTTGATATCTGTGACAATTTTGTTGTTGTTATTTGTTTTTTCTTTCTTTCTTTTTTTTTTTTTAATGGGGAGAAGCATGAAGTTGTCTTTCTCATTGCCTTTCTCTTCATGTTTGAAGTACAGAGTTCTTCTGAGGGGCAGACTTTGTGGTTCTCGTGGAATGTAAATAGCTCAAATTGCTCCACTTCCAAGAAACCTTCTTTAACCTTAAGGTTGAATGAAGTAAGCGCTTTTTCCTGTTCTCTAGTATATTCCCAGCAAAACTTCGAGCCTACTGTAAAAATGAATTTATTTCACATACTTCCATATCCAGGGAGAGCTCTGATTCCTCCTTTCATACACCCCAAGAGGAAGAGTCAAGGAAGTATTGAACCCAGGAACTTTTTTTAGGGTGGTGGTGGTGAAAATCTCAATATGAAGAAGGAAGGTAAAAGAATTGCTTCAGTTTTTGTGGCCTCTGGTCTATGTGTGGGCTTGTTGTTTTAGGTTCTTTCCTGATTCATTCATTTGTTTCAACAAATTTTTCTTGAAGGCTTCCTTTGTGTCAAATATTGTCTAGGCCCTGGGAATAGCACAGAGATAATTCAGACAATGCTGTGTGTCCCTATCTTATATTTCAGTAGACTGTCTCCCTTAGGCCTAGATGGTACTAGGCCTAAGGTACCAGGTAGTGAGATTACCCTGGGCTTGCCTACCTCTTGGGAGGGATTCCCTTTTCCTAAGAAGGCCAACTGGGAAGCAGAATGGGTCTTTAAAAAAGATATCATCCATGTTAATGCTTCCATAGCCTACCTAGTTAAAGAGCTTATAGCTTGAAAGCTGTCTGTTCCAGCCGACCTTTGCTTTGTGCAGCAAATATGAAGCAACTGCCATGTGCATGGCAGTCAGTATTGAACTTGATTGGCATGAAGTCATCAAGACCATGTGTCACGAAGACTATGTGCCTCTCCAGCCTCATCTCTGATAACATCTCCCCTGGGCGCCCAAAGTTCTCTGGATTTCCAGGAGGAGGCTAATTGATAAGTCCTCTTCTGGAGTCCCACCATCGCCCTCTTTCTAAATCATTTTTAAAGCAAAACTAGGCAGGACACAGTGGCTCATACCTGTAATCCCAGCACTTCATGAGACTGAGGCAGGTGGATCTCTTGAGCCCAAGAGTTCTAGAGCAGCCTGGACAACAGTGAGACTTCGTGTCTACAAAAAAATAAAATAAAATTAGCTGGGCATGGTGGTTTGTGCCTGTGGTCCCAGCTACTCAGGAGGCTGAGGTGGGAGGATTGCTTGAGCCCAGGAGTTCAAGGCTGCAGTGAGCCATGATTGCACCCTGGTACACAAAACTACCCATCACTACATTGTTGCAATGGTTTTCTCGATTTCTTGTGTCCCTATGTAAATTCTGGTGGGCAGAGACCATGTTGTCTTTACTCTGGTATCCTGGCAAAAGTACCTTGCATTTTAGCAAAGCTCCTTGTTCTTACACTTGTGGAAAAAATGAATCTGGAGATACATTCAGGAGGAAACAGAATGATGCTGAAACTATTCTCTTCTGCAGTTCAAATGGCTATCTTTTTGTTCTTAATTATGTATCACTTTTGGTCTTAGGAAAGTATATGGATATATTGTGAATAGATGAATAAATGCTGACACATTTCTTTTACTCAAGGTGCCCTACTAGATCTGTGAATTACCAGGCAGTAAATTGTCCTGCACTTAGTGCTCAGGGTATATGGTAAGGGAGATGAGACACATACCAATGACCATAATAAAGGATCAGAAATCCTGAGAGCCAATAAAATGCTTCAAAAATTCCAAGGAGGGGAAATGTCATTAAGATTATTCATATGTTTATTTTTGAGAGGTTTTTTGTTTGTTTGTTTGTTTTTCATCACAATAGAGGCTACTGATTTACTTATGGGAATGGGGAAAGGTGAGATTCCAGGATTTTGAGTTGTTTGCCAAGAGGCACGTGTGTCCTAATCTTCATGAATACTAAAATGTTGGTCAGATGCAGAGGATATACCATGGGGTGAGAGTCAAAGGGCCAATCCAGGGCCTTATTTTTCTCTCTCCTGCACATCTCACTGGATCTCGTCTCACCTGTCATGCTCAGCTGGGAAGTTGTTAGAACTCAGAAGACTGCAAAGGGAACATAAGGTCTTAACTTGTTTTCTGTTATCTCGTCCCCCACCTTATTCTCAACCTGAAAAGAACCTATTTTTTATTTCCCAAGCTTCAGGATGCCTGCATTTTGTGTTGTTTTTGTGTGCATTTTCATTCTGATTTCAGTTGCTGAATTACAGCATTTGATCTGTGTTTTGTATAACGTCCTCCATCATTCTTAAGCTTGTCTTGATAATAGTGTTTCTCTGATTTGTACAAATTTTCATTTATACCACATGTTAGATAATTGCCTTGAGTTTCATCCTCTAGAAATTGTCTCTGGCTAAAGTTATACCAGGTTAGAAAAATCTGGCTATATGACATTTAATAAAATATAAACACCATGGTGGTCATTGTCTACTTGTGAGATCCCAGGGTTCAGAGGTTCTGAGAGGGCTGCAGCTACCTTAGCAATAGGATAAAGGCTATTTTGATAACAGTGCCATCATATGCTAGCCTAATAATCAATGCCAAGTTTGGGACCACTAACAGAGCATGGCTGGCCTCTTACCACTGCCTTTTAACTTAGCCAAAGGATGGCAGGTGGATTCTCTAAGCATTAATAATTTTTTAACTAAAAAGCCATAGGAAAAGAGAAAATGTAGTGCCTCACCAGAGGCCATGATAACTGTTCAGAAACAGCTCATCTGCCTATGGAGTTCACTTAAGATAGAGCTGCAGGAAGGGCTGTGACCCATGTTCATTGGAAGTTATGACTCGGCACATTTTTCCTGCATAGTCTTGTGCATCAACTTCTGCTCATTTTTTTCAGGGTCAGTGTTCAAAATGACATTTGGAAGATATGCCTGACTTCTGCCTGGCTTTCAACAAATCTGGAATCTTTTGCTCGCAGGCCCATAACAAATGCTGGCAACATTTTTTACAAACATGGGCCAAATTTTAGTTTCATTATAAAATATAAAGTCAGAGCTGGCTTTGAGTTTTGCTCTAACATTTCACACAAAACTAACTTGCAGTTCTTCCACATGGATTCAGTGTCTAGGGCAGACGGCCTGCTACTCTAAAATGCATATGATGTGAGGATAGTGTAGGGGAGGGGATAGAGTTTGTTCCTATGTGGGAAACAGGAAGCTTTTGGGATTTACTGCAAGAAAGAGTTGGATTTTAAAAATTACTCCAGCAACGGCAGCTTTATCTAAATAGTTTCAGTATTACCAAGGGAAAATGGCAGTGAACCAACATTTTATGGATTGATTAGTGCTAGGTATTGTGCGTGACATATATAATCTTATTCAATTATTACAATACTCCATGAGGAGAGTATCCATTTTTCCTTTTAACTAGGGAAATAACTCATTTACCTCTGGACTCTAAAAATCACCTCTTTGTCTCTGTAATACATCAGATGTATGTGCATGTATATTTATCAACCAAAGGATACTTTTTTGGCAAGGAGTCAAAAATACCCTCCAGTTAGAGGCAGACCCAACTTGATTACGTTTCCAGTTCTTGAGCAGGGCTGCAGCACACAGTTGTGCAGGTTGTTTGCTGCAGGAGATCTCCTGACCAGGGGACAAGCCAGGGCTGTAACACAACCCCCACTCTACTCACTAAGCTGCACCTTTTGGTTCCAGACTATGTCCACAGGAAGAAGGCACACCTTTTTCTTATTTCTTCCAGTATGGTAGCAGTGACTCTGCTGATGCAAGCAACAAATTAGCCCACCTAGGAAAGAAACTTTGAAGCTAGGTAGTTTCCCTTTCATCCTGGCATCCTGGGATATTCCTCTTTTCATTTTTCCCCTTCTCTACCATGCACCCTGGGGCTGTCCGTTGGAACTCCATTATCCTGACTGCTGATTGCACTCTGGACTGGACTGGGAAGGGGGCTGAACTGGAAAGTATACATCTGCCTTCCCCTCTGCCTCTCTCTACTATCCACCAGGCTTGGAGAGTGGGCACTGGTGCGGTACCCCTTGCTCCCTTCTAGGCATTGCTCTATATAAACTGCTTAGATGCATATTCAGGTTTGTCTTTTCTTATACCCTTTTCTCCAAAACTGCATGAGTAGTTAGGAAAGTATATATATTTTAAATCCCCAGAATTTCAACCTTTAGAAAATAGCATAAAGGAAAATTTGACTGAAGTGTTATTCTTCAATTCTTAAGCAAGTATGTTTAGCTGCATAGATAAATGAGTTAAGAAAAAAGCACAAAGAGGGAAAGATTGTTGTAAATTAATTAACAAATGTTTATTGAGCATCTTGCTTTATTCTGTTTTATTTATTTATTTAAATTTTTTTTTTTTTTTTGGAGACAGAGTCTTGCTCTGTTGCTCAGGCCGGAGTGCAGTGTGATCTTGGCTCACTGCAATCTCTGCCTCCTTGGTTCAAGTGATTCTCCTTCCTCAGCCTCCCAAGTAGGTGGGATTACAGGTGCCCACCACCACAACCAGCTAATTTTTATATTTTTAGTAGAGACAAGGTTTCACCATGATGGCCAGGTTGGTCTCGAACTTCTTACCTCGAGTGATCCGCCCACCTTGGCCTCCCAAAGTGCTGGGATTACAGGCCTGAGCCACGGCACCTGGCCTAGCATCTGCTTGCTTCTTAAAATGCATTACATGCAGGAACAGATATAAAAATTAAGACACAAGAATGGATTTAGTTTAAAAAGATGTGAAAACCAGCAGTGTAACATAACTCGCATATAATCTAAGTGTTGGAAATAGGGACCCCAAAACTTGAATTTGTTCCCCAACTCTGACTCTTAATGTCCCCTACCATCTTAGCAAGTTGGCTGACCACTGGCCTTCATTTTCCTTGTCTGTGTGTGAGTGTCCACTCTCTGTAATACCTTCCTCCAAGGATATTGTGTGCCTGGAATGAGATAATGGATGTGAAATACTTTGAAATGTGTGAGGCTTTTTGTGCATTTAAGGTTTAATTGTCCTTACAAAGAAAGATGAAAATATCATTGAGAGTATCTTTAAAACACATACATTTTCCTTTTTAAATAACACATACCTTGAAAAATGTGGAGAGAATAAAGTATACATTAAAAAGAGAAAAGAACAAAAAACTACTTATAAGACCCTAGAGATAATTATGGTTAATATTTTGATATATAACTTTGCAGTCACAACTCAGATACTACTGTTTATATATTTTTAAAGCCAGTTTATCCCTCAACTTCATATCAATTTAATGATTTATGGTATATGTACAACTGTCTCCTGGGCTCTCAGTAAATATCAGCTTTATATATAGTCCAGCAATTTTTGCCTGATAGCATGTCATAATCTGATTTTCATTAGATTCATACACAAAATCAAGACATCTCTATAGAGTCATTAATATATAAGCTCAAAATATAGTAATTTTCTTCTTATCAACTCCGTGCTTTCAAATTGTATCCTGTATCAGGAGTTGAGTAACTCAAATCATCTCCACTAAGATATGCAAATAAGAATATCCTAAGTGGAATGTTAATATAGGCAAATGTTAAAAACTCTGGCTGCTTTCCAGTACCGTTGTCTGTTATTAAGTGGTTGATTTGCTCATGATAGAATGTAAGTAAAATGTTAAATACACAGGGGGAGTTCTAAAGTTTCCAGACAGTGTAGGGGTTGCAGAATAAAATGATTACTTGGAAATTTAACTCTTTTGCACATTGGGACTTTTCTTTGTATCACTGCTTTTCTTATTTCTTATTTTCTTTTTCTTTTCACACTGGGAGTTTCAAATCATATATGCTTAAAAAAAATGAAAAAAACCCTCAATTTCCCACGGACACTGGTAAATACATGTTGCCTCCTTTGGGCCTTTTATTTCTTTTTCTTTTTTGGGGGGGGACGGAGTCTCGCTCTGTCACCCAGGCTGGAGTGCAGTGGCCGGATCTCAGCTTACTGCAAGCTCCGCCTCCCGGGTTTACGCCATTCTCCTGCCTCAGCCTCCCAAGTAGCTGGGACTACAGGCGCCTGCCACCTCCCCCGGCTAGTTTTTTGTATTTTTTAGTAGAGACGGGGTTTCACCTTGTTAGCCAGGATGGTCTCGATCTCCTGACCTTGTGATCCGCCCGTCTCAGCCTCCCAAAGTGCTGGGATTACAGGCTTGAGCCACCGCGCCCGGCTGGGGCCTTTTAATATGTATCATTTGCCTCATCTTGCTTGGTTAGTCACACTAGTATGCTCATGATTATATAAATTGTCTTAGGTGACATGATTCTTTTTTTCTTAATCATGATTAAATGTAAAATGGCAGAAACATTCCTTTTGGGCAAATAACTTTTCTCGTTTTAAATGAGTTCTATTTAGAAACAAAACAGATGAAATGGAGGCAATATCAATTACAAGGATGATAAGGCTTTATCTGATCACATCTTCAAGGTTTTATGCCTTTTCCTTCGTGTCCTGTCCTTCCCTCCTCCACTCCCTGCTCTCATTTCTCTGTATGTCAGGTTTTAACAAGGGGAAAAACAAAAACTTTGCAAGGATATTTTGAGGGTGAGAAAATGTTATGATAAACCTGCATTTCTTTATTAATGGTGAGTTGCATAACAACTGCCATGGGGTTGGGGTTGGTAGGTTTTACTGTGTCTGTTAAATATTAAGGTACTTTTACTTTCTGAGGTATTGTTGAATCGCCTGGATACCGCTCAGCCAATCACAAAGAAACAGGTTTCCATGGAAGCATGCTCACGGATTCATTTCATTCACAATGAAATTCACACAGCAAGACAGATCTGTAAAAATAACCCATGAAAAATCGAAGCAAAATATTTCTGGGTGTTTGTTCTATGCCATTTAGTGTGTATGTCTGTTTTCCATTTAAAAAATAATCTAAAAATATCTGGGCATTCAGGAGAGCTTCCAAAAAAGCTGGAGCTCTTACCTCTGCCTTGCTGTTGGTTGCTGTTCTTTTGGCTGCGTGTACCACCTGTGTGCTTGAAGTGCCCAACCCCCTTCCTTGTTTGCACTCTTGACCACAACATTTTATACCTAATTTTAAAATGAAAACCAGAATCCTCTGAATGTGTGGTGAGCATAGACTACTTTAAAATATGTTTATATACTACCAATAAATCAGAAGAAAAATAATCAATGATTTTTGATTTTTCTCTATGAAAGGATTTAATAGCTCTCTGAATTTGATACTATTATTACCTTTACTTTACAGTTGAAAACAGAAGCTCAGAGAGGTCAAGTAACTTCCACAAGTTTGTACAGTTAATAGGTGGCAGAACCATGTTTCTAGATTAGATTTGTCTAATGGTGGATGCTGTAATCCCAAATTACTGTGCTATGTTTTTATTTTCATGAAGTAGAGCATCAATATTATCTGTTACTGGAGTCAAAACATATCTATCTCTGGATCTATCTATCTATCCATGTATTTAATTTCCAGCCAGAAATACATGTTTGTGCACACACACACAATATACATATGCACACACACTACATATATATATATATACACACATATATTGTTAATGGATCTGTATGTACATATGTGTGAGTGCGCACACACACACACTAAACCATACTTACTCCTTTTGTCATTGCTCTCATAATAAGTCTTGTATTTACAGTTCTAACATGGCATTTATTTTATTTCAGTGACTGTTTACTTGGTTCTTCATGACTAAATTCTGAGTCCAGATGATCATGGATGGGTTTGTATTGATCTGGACATTTCTTGAGGCTAGAACTGCTTAGCACAATTGCCACTTTATATAAACTCAGTTGATTTAGAATTTACAAGAATTTAAGTGACAAGCAAAAAATTTTTAGACTCTAAGCAAAAGTAAAGGCAAAATCATGTTGAGGCTAGGATGCCATTTGAATAGACAAAAACCTTTTTGCCACTGTATCTCCTGAACCAATACGTGAAGACGTGTCCCTGGTATACTTAGATAAATGACTGCAATAGATATATAGAAGCTCTTTAGAAGGATCATTCTTCAACTTTCAATATGTTAATTTGACAACATGCATATCTAATTATTAGTTATTAAAACAGGTCCTCTAAAATTAAAAATACTCCAAGTACTTGAAAGTAACAAAACTGAATTAAAAAATAATAGAGTAGACATTTGACAGTTTCTCCCTCTGTTCTCAGTTCTTGAACATGATTAACTAACATACTCACACTTCATCTATTGGTTGACATTCAGGAATAAAGTACTTGCAATGTTTAGATTCTTAAAGATACATTTTATTTATCAAACCTTTCTGAAAACCACTGTTAATGGATAATTATCTAGGATGCATTACTCGTCTTCCTGTCTTATTAAACAGTGTATCAGATACGACCTAATCTTTTCATTCTGACTCACCACCATCACTTTATTATTTGTAAACTGTAGGGTCACAGAATGGTATCCTCAGGGGTTTGAGCTTATAAAAGGCTGTGGCTCTTTGCTTGATTTCTCTTTTGACTTTTCATCTGCCTTTTCCTATCATTTGACTGGCTTCCCTGGGTCTGCTTCCTGCATACAGTCCATTGTATGTTTAATTTCATGTCCTCTGTTGGCTAAAGGCATTCTATTGGCTTCATGAATCCTTGAATATGTCAATTAGTTTTGGCCTTTATGGCTCCAGGGTGACCTTATTTATCATCCACTCTAAAGTGTATAAACCTGATCTAAGTACATTGCTCTTCAGTGCTAGAGTCTTCTTTTTTGTTATTGTTGCTGTTCAGTTCAAGAGGGAAAATGTATTTGGTTGAGTTTCTAGAGAGCTGTCTGCTGAATATGTGAGACGATTATAATTCACAGCAAAGACTATAACCTACTCTGTTATTTTGAAGGAAAAACACTTTAAAAGGCAGCTTCCTTTGGGAATATTTCTAGGAATAGTGACTTTACATATGTATGAATGTGTGTATATATGTATATGTATATGTATATATATACATATATATGAATTCACTTATACTCTATTATTTCCGAAAAAAATATAAGGCAGCAGTAGTGACACTAGGAAAAGAAAAAGGGGTAAAATTCATAAGCCTACACAATGGGTGCCAACACTTCCCTTTTATGAACTTTGCAGGGCTTTTTGAACACAAACACCCTAAAACTCTTCATCCGGTTGTAGCAGGATGTCCCTCCTTAGGCCATGAGTAACTACTGAGGCAGGTGTGGTTTGGTTACAGTTACAATCTTGGAGGAAAAGTTTAATTTTGTTCTTTAGATATCTGGTGATGTTTTTTCAAAGGCATATATAAGGGACACCACAGACCACTGATGTGTGCTTTCAACTATTAATTTATAAGAAGTGTTTTGAGATAACCAGAAATAGAGGAGTCAGAGTGGTCTAAAGGGAAATGACTCAGGCATCCTTTTGAAAAGATACCAGCTAATGAAACCGTTATCTTTCTGACTGGCCCCAGGCTGAGGTTTTGCCATGAGAGGTCTTTCAGTGTTAATTTAACCAGGACAGTTGCTGTTTTTAAAAGGGTTTGCTAGCCAGGCTGCCGGATCTGACAGAAAGAGTAGCTGCCTCCCCTGATGTGATTTAAAGGGCAGTGAAAGTTCAGCCAGCCCCTGATCTCCTCCCCAGTGGCCTTACTTCACTTGGAAATGTTCATGATTAGAGATACTCCATTGGGCAAAGGCCTTGTCTCCAGAAGACACTAATAAACAAGACTATATTTTATCTGAATTTATTGTTAATGCCCTTTCTGAATTCATGAGCAGATGAGTGAGTTAGGCTTCCAGCTGGAGCAAAGCCTGATTGAGACACGAGATGGGTACACTTATGATGAGAACGTCTGAAGCAAGATCAAGAGGTATTGTCCCTGGATGACTTGGGTGGTAAGGGGTGACTAAAATTTAAAGCCACGGGACCTGAGAAGGGGCATTTGCTGACTATAAGTAATGACAAAAGGGGAGATAAGAAGGTGAGGTTTATTTTACAGTTTTGCTCAAGGCTGGTTTTGCTTCTTGGAGTGACAGATAAGCTTATGAAGAACAAACACAGATATTTTACTATTATTGACCTTTTCCAATCAGATTATATAATAATTTATAAACAATAAATTTCTTGGCTTCTTGACTCAACACGCCACCTGAATCCTTTTGACTTCTTCTTGGTGACTCATCTTTGCTCTTGACTCTGTGACTAGACTGGTTTCCAACTAAAAGTATTTAAAGAAACTCAGCATCGAGAATGTCTTCTTTGTCTTGCTCCAATCTTGTGCCCCAGTTCTAGATTATTTTGTGTTCTTTGTTACTGAGGCCAAATACTCACTTTGCATCCAAGACATAATCACTAAATTCCAGCTCCATTCATTTATTTATTCATCAAATATTTATCGAATGCTTGCTTGGTGTTAGGTACTGTGCGAGGCACTAGAAATACAGGGGTGAATTAAATATGGTCTTTGTGTTTTAGAAGTTCCCTTTAGTGCCCGAGAACTTGCTATGACACTGTGCAGTTCTTGAGGCCCTCCATAACTGGGGTCTAGACTTGTTGGAAACCCCTATCTCCCCGACTCTCTTCCCTTTCCCGAAGAACTGGGATCTGCCCCAGAACAACACTTCATGACCAGAATCCAACTGTCATGTCATGACCGGGAGAATATAGTTAGAGCAATATAGGAGTTTGGGTTTTGAATATTTTCAGGAGAAACATTAATTTAAAAACACTTGGAAAGTCTCCAGAGAGGCTTTGAAATGTTTCTATTTGTTCCAAGGGCTGTACATTGTCTTCACAAAAGGGATTTGGGATTCAACTGACTAGAAGAAACAGCCATTTTAAGACTTCTGCATTCTTGGAATTTCAGCCATTAAGGAAAGTCCTTTGGCAGATTGCTTTGTGCTTTTACATGACAACTGCTTCCTATGAAGATAATTTTGACAAGGAAAGCTGTTGGAGATATGACCTTTGACTTATGCTGCTTAGATCCCAAGGGTAATAATTTAGAGGAATCTTTAAAAAAAATGTATGTTAGAAGTGTTGCCATTTTACTAAGATAGTCAGTAGAGTTCCTCTACATTTTTTTTTCATAATCTACGATGTTTTTAGTGGGCTTTATATAATTAAGAAAATGCAAGCAAAAGGCTCAATTCCTGCTCCTTGAAGCAATCTTTCCCCACCTGTAACCCCCATAGTGTATTTTCTCTTTGTCTTGCTTTTACGTTTCTTTTTTCTTTCTTCTTTTCTTTTCTCTTCTTTCTCCTCCTTCCCCCACCCCATGCATCTTTCTTTCTCTTTCTTTCTTGTAGCTAATTTTCCACCAAAGATCACTACCTCCTATCCATAGACTAGAGCTGTTGCTAGGAACTGTTGCTCAGCTAGGACTGTATTTCTCAGCCTTTGTATCTGTGTGGCTGCTTCTTACCAATACAATGAGAGCAGAAGAGGTACGGGTCACTTCTGGGCCCAGGTGGCTAAGAAGTAGGAGGCCTCTTCATGCTGTCTGCTCCTGCCTGTGCAGGATCCAGCACAGTATCCATGGCCATGAGAGGTGGAGCCACAAGATGAAAGGTGCCTGGGTCCCTGAAACACCACCTAGGTGACAGCCTCTCCCCCTTTAAGAACACCCATCGATGTGGGTGAGAAATAAACTTGTAAGGTGTCAAGAAACTAAGAGTGGGGCATTTATTTATTACTGTAACTAGTATTACTGACTTGATACTATCTGCTTAGTACAGATTATAGACCTAGCCACTTTAGGCGACACAAAGATGAGTGAGACACGGTGTTTGCTCTACAACCTAGAAGTTTGGAGGAAAGAATGCAAACAATTAAAATGCAAGTCAGAATTTAATCACTTAGAAGTTTCATAAGACTCTAAGTTGCAAGTAACTGTTATCCAACTTGAATTGGCTTTATCAAAGGGGAAATTCACTAGCTGGATACTCATATTATTGATAAAAAGACTGAAAAATCAAACAAAGGGTCAAGCAAGGATGTAGTTGGTTACAGCAAGAAATTGGCACCAGGGACTTACATGCTGCTAGGACTCATTCCTTACCAATCAATTATGGTCAGGGGAGTGGGGCCATGAGAGAAAGTGAGTTCCCGTGGATATTACAGGGTTCGGGGTCCAGGGCTGAAAGGAACAACACCTGGAAGTAGAGGAAACCTCTTTTATTCTTCGAAGAAGGGAAGCGTATTTAGCAGACAAAATAATTGGTTTCCTCTAGCCGGGCGAGGTGGCGGGCGCCTGTAGTCCCAGCTACTCCGGAGGCTGAGGCAGGAGAATGGCGTAAACCCGGGAGGCGGAGCTTGCAGTGAGCTGAGATCCAGCCACCGCACTCCAGCCCCGGCGACAGAGCAAGACTCCGTCTCAAAAAAAAAAAAAAAAAAAAAGTAAAAAAAAAAAATTGGTTTCCTCTACAGATGGATTAATTATTTGCCAACTCACCCGGCTCCCCGTACTTTTTTTTCAGTTTTTGTTTTGTTTGGTATCTTTTGCATTGTTAACATTTCCTGTTTTTATGTCTGGCTCCTGAGCTCAAATTAGATCTTTTCTTTTTGTCCTTCTGCCTTCCCCACCCCCAACAGTGTCTTGCATATAACAGGGACTTAACAACAACAACAAAAAAATTATTGACCGAGAGAATATAATTAGAGGAATATAGTGGGCTCAGGTCTCTTTAAGTTGTGTCAAACACAGACACTCTCTTATCACCATCTCCTGCTCCTCTTCGTGAAACTTCAACTCCAGACAGCCAAGGCTTCTGAAGATGCCTTTACAAGTAGCCACCTTTGATACACTATTTCTCTGGTGTTCTCCTTACTCTTGCTTCCCTTGGGAGCCTGGACTCTCTCTCAGCCAGTCCAGAGTCTATCATTCATGCCTTGACAGGTTCAGAGCAGGTCCCATTTTCACAGGGAAGCCTTCCTAGGCCACCACATTGCATACTGACTTTGTGTCTTCTAAATTCTTCCAACTTTGAACCAACTATTGGCAAGTAGACGTGTTTTGTTACATTGTCCTTGTAAAAACTATGCAGTATATTATCTCGATTTTAATTTTTTTCTCCAATTAGATTGTGAACTCTTTGAGGAACAAGAAGACTATCATAGACTCCATAGGAGCTGACACAGTAGCTTGAATGGTAGACTCCTAATAAGTCTTTGCCAATAGGTTGAATTCACTCCTGTTTTCAGTTTCAAGATGGTTATCCCATTTGTATGATAGTTAAGAATCTCCAAGCACTCCTATTAGTACAGTGTTTTCTTAAATTATATATTTTCCTTTCATTTTTAAATTAAAAGAATCTGCCAAATGGTTAAGTGGAATATTCTATTCCAGGCTTTCCACCATCCCCCCCCCCACCCCGGCCAGATGTAGCCTTAGAGATAATGAAGCCTATTACACAGAAAGAAACTGGAATCAGGCTGCTTATTGACTGCAGAGAAGCAGCTTCTCTTGAATGGTTAATGGCAATGGTTAATTAGATTGCTTTTCCCACACTGCCCTGTGTGGTGGTGGATGGCATACGTGGTAATCTGAGTGTGGTAAGTATGAAAAGCACAGAATGTGTGAAAGCAGGTGGGAAAAGGCTGGGCTGGGGAAGATGAAGAGCTACCAGTTTCTGCAAAGATCAGAAAATACCTAGACCCAGAATAGGGAGGCATTAAATATTTGAAAACAAATTTACCTCTCTGTTTCCTTCCCCTCAGCTGTACCTTACGTCATTTCCTTGTAGGATTCTATCCCACATTTTGTGCCTTCTAGAGTCTCCTGCTGCTCTTATGGGCTTCTTTTGAACCTTGATTGTCTCCTATTTGCAAATGACACACAGAGTAGAAACTGTTTCTTATCTTGTGGCTCACAAAATTATGAAAAGACTCTGTCTGCAGTTGGAATAAACAACTTTCTGTATTAGAGACAAATCTCCTCTCAATTTCTTCTTCTCCAAAACAGTTTTCATTAATTGCTAAAAAAATGTAGCATGGAGTTTGATATTTGAGGAATTTATAGGATAATAAAAGCTTCAAAAAAAAATAGCTTTGGGGTATGTCTTGTTCAGATCCCCTATTTTGTAAATTGAAATAAAACAAAACAAAAAACAAATAACAAACCCTAAAGTCTGTATAGCAAAAGTGAAAAAAATTCAGAAAGCAGAGTTCAGCACTAACGCCCATAATTTTACAAGTAAAGTATACATCTTCAATTTTGAAATTCAATTTAAAATTGTGCTACAAATCTGAGAGATAAAATAGTCACCCATATATACATGTGGTTGTGGTTTATACATAATTAACTATATTTTAGTTTATTTGGCTTGTTAACCAAAATGCAAGTGAACAATCATAGTCTCCACTGTGCAAGGGGCCATTATTTCAGTAGACTCCACATGAGAGGGGCCTGCTCAAATATTAATAAATCAACAGGTTCAGGTCAAGGAGGAATGGCCAAACCACTTTCTCGCTAGATTACACTTTCATTGAAAACCTGCTCATTAACTTATTTATAAAAATGGTATCTCTATATTTCATATTCTGATATATTAATGTGATTTAATGTTAGGAAAAATGCTCCATATTTTATTCTTCTCAAAGTCCCTAGGAGAAGACTAGAAGATTGTTAATTGCTTATATTGTAATGCTGATAGTTGCCACATTTACGTTTTCTTTTCTAGCAACAAATTTCACATCTATCAAATTCTTATCATGAACCAAGTTCTTTGCTTATATTCTCGTAGGCATATCAGTGAATGAAGTGCTGGTTATTATTTCCATGTCACTGATGCTAAAACTGGGCCTAGACAGGTTACCCACCTTGTAAGCTGGGAAGCTAAAATTTGAATCCAAAGAGTGTAACTCTAAAGACTACTTACTGTTAATGCTAGACTGATTCTCTAGGCAGAGCTCTGTTGTGGTCAGGGGAATAGCATCTCTTTCCATTCTAGTTTCGAGCCTAGGAACACACTGAATAAATCAAACGTTCTCAAGAGGACACTGTGTCTTTCAGGATGACCTGGGGGAAAGTATAAGGTAGTCAGGTAAATCGATGATTGTCCCTTTGGAGGGACAGAATAGGGATAGAGTTGGAGAGCTGGCTTTATTTGGCAATTCTACCCATGACCACAAATGGAGGCTCAAAGTTCAATTATAGTTTCTCCTATTCAGATCGAGATGAGGACAAGAGGGTAACCCTTATAAATGGTAACCATGAGTGTCCATTAAAATAGCTTCCTATTTGCTGTCTTTTACTTCTCTGCCAAGTGAATGAATATGGTGATTGCCTGACTTTTTCAGGCTAGTCAAATATTCTGTCCTGTTTTTCCCTTATAGCACCTAAAGGCCAATGTTTTGGCATTCAAACTGTTCCCTTAAAGATAGTCCAAGGGGAGTCCCAGAAGCCACACAAAAATTCTCTGTGACATACTAGGTTTGAGTTTTGGTTTATATGCTTAGGGTAGAGAAATAGCCTTCACACATTATTCTGAAGAATGACATCTTCAGTCTTAGTTATGAGAACACATTTCATTGCAGCTTCAGATCCAGAAATCTCTGGCCACTCAGTTCTCCTGCAGTCATGGTACATGGCAAGCAGGTTGCAGATAATTGACATGTCTCCCTAGGGAATATGTGCTTTATCTATTGGTAATATGAACTCAAAATAAAATAAAGAACAAAGTTTCAATGGCACCATTTCCCCTCCCCCCATGTTGTTAATAATAAATGAGGCCCAGAATAATAATAAATGAGGCTAAGAGAATTTGGTTCAAAACAGAGTTTCTGGAACCTCCTATAGTCACTAAGTGGACCAGGTTCTTTTTCAGTGCCAGTGTCTTCTTTTATACTCTCTTAATTAGGTTATTTCAGGGTAATGAGGATACCTGTGCCTTTCAGCGGAGTCATCCAATAATGCTGCTTCCACCAGGCCCAAGGAAACACAGGGGCAGGTAGGGTGGGATTTGAAGGCAGCCCCAGCAGGCCAGGGACCACCAGGGCCCAATGGCGGGAGCGTGAGTGCAGTAGTGTTGTTCTCCTTTGTTCTTTCCTTTCAGGACCAAGTAGAGGCTGATGACAAATCAGGTGGGATACAACCCTGACATTCAGAGAATATTTACTGTGATCCAAGTGCTTTTCCTTAGCTCTTTGAGAATTTGCTCATTTAGTCCTCCAAAGCTACCTGGTGAGGTAAGGACTGTTGCCACCTATCCCAACTTATAGACAGAGAAATTGAAGCACAGAGAGATTCAATGACTCTCCCCAGGTTATAGAACTGGGAAGTGCCAGAATTGAGGTTTGAACCCAGCTGGTCTAAGAGAGAGAGAGTATAGAGCTTCCTCCTGTGTTCCTCGGATCCTAAGGAATTATGCCATATCCTACTCACTGGATTGTGCACCCCACCCCATGTCATTTTAAAGGGCAATGTGACTTGCACCAGGAAGCAAAAGACTGGGAGCATTGCTTTCCATCACTCCGTGGCATGATTTCTAGTGGCGCCCTTCTCTCCCCCAGACACTCCCATGATACAGGAGGTCCCTTCCCCCTGGCTGCTCCTGGGCCAGGCCACAGCTCAGGCTGAAACCAGGCTGTCTCTGAAAATAGAGGACGTGGGCAGAGAGGTGGCTGGATTCCTTCCGCGCCAAGCAGGCACAGTGCCGCCCCCTCCTTGAAGAACTCTGCCTATTTTCCTTTCTCCTTGACCCAGTGGGCGAAGAAAGTTGAGTCTTCAGGAAATTCTTCGTTGCTGTTGAAGATGGAGTCTTACTCTAGAGAGATGAGAGTGTGAGCATGTACTCTGGGGTATGTTTTTAACAAACTCTGAAAGGTCAGCCTGCCCTTCTTGAATAAAAAGCTTGATTTTTACCATATGCATGGCTCTGCTGTCTCTCTCTCTCTTTGTGTGTGTGTGTGTGTGTGTGTGTGTGTGTGTGTGTGTGTGTGTGTGAAGAGTTGCCGAAATAAGAAGAAAAAAAAATCAGGCACCTCATTGAGAATATCTTAATAATATTTGAAGTTGGGCCTGTTTGTTGTCTGAGTATAAAGCATACATGGTATAGAATGCTCAAAACCAAAACGACTGTCCTATTCTGAATTTGAGGTCATTTTTTCTGCTTCAGGGGGTCAGGTTTTACCTGTCAGGAGGGATTGAAGAAAGCACCAGGTGTAAGTTCCTCCAAGAGCATTCTCAGGGCAGCATCTTGTCACTGTCCTCAGGTGTAGCCTCCCTTTTGTGAGGTTCAATCCCTCGGCTGGAGGATGAACCACACTGCTACTGCAGGCCTAGCTGATGTCACAGTTGGTGAAAAGGTACATTTTCTTACCCTGGGGGAAAGAGCAATGTGGCTCCTTCAGTTCTATGAACTCTAATGCTCCATATAGTCAGTCACCCGCCCTCCATCAGAGTAGAGCCAAATGCAAGCCTCAGATCCAGGCAAAGCTGAAGCCAATCATTCCTCAGAGCATCCCTCCACCACAGCACTTGTGACCTGGTGCACAGATATGTATTCATACGTATATTTGTATAAGTGTGTGTGTGCACATACACACATACATACATGTAATATATATCTGGAAGAATGAGGCCCCATGTTTATGCAAATAGTAGTAAGATGAATGACACATATTTTCCTTAATAAATGGATTGTGAAAAGGAAAACTACTTCATAGGAATAATAAAAGAACTGAGAACTGTGTTTTCAATTTCCTGGGTGGAAAGTCATTTTCCCAGATTAAATTGTCTGCTGCTTCCTTACTGGCTGGTCTCTCTCAGGATAGAATTCTTGGAGCGTCCTTGAATTCATGTCTGTGCTTTGAATGCTTTATTAATGTGTATGTGTGACACTTGATTTTATTGCTAGAATTTGGTAAATATTAACAGATTAATGCTTCCCTCCCTCTTTTCCTTTCTGTGGACCTCATCTCTCATAACTCCTCTCTGTTCTCCCCACCTTGGCCTCAGAGACAAGAACACTTACTGCTTTGTTTTACGGCCATCCTGAAAATACACATTGGCTCCAGCATAGTGTAGTACACAGAATTTTAATGAGTACAGAGCAAGCAGTTCAGTCCTTCACTCCGATATGAGAGGGGTGACGTCAACCTATCCAGGAAATATTGAATTGATTTTAAAACTGCTGTAAGGGTGAATAAATCGGGTGGTGCTGTGCATTAGCATGAGACTGCCTGCATCCACGCATATCTCCCTGTTTGTTTGTCTTAATGCTAGGATTATTAGAAACCACCTGAATAGGTGCCCTTCAAAACACAAATCAAGGGATCAGAGAATGTTGATTGGTTTTTAAGCCTCAATTTTGTAACTTGGTGTTATCCTAGATTTAAAATTGTAGGATGTATTTAGCTCCCTATTTGAGTATTTTCTTTCCAATTCTAATATTTTGTTCATTTATGAAAACTGGGAATCGTGCTTTTCCATCATCTCTTTTGCTCCTCTCTCTTCCCATCTCCCTTTGACAAGTTTTCTGAAGCATGTTTTGGTGCTTTGGCACAAAGGGCACTATGTAATGTTTTAGTTGTCTCCCATTCTGCTATATGAAGTGAAAAACCCTAGCACCCAGGGTGTGAAAAGCTGGCAGTGTAGCTCTTTGCAACAAGAGACACTATTCAGGGAGACACAGTCTAATATCAAAGCCAGATAAACTCTCTTGACACCAAAAACCAAACCAACAATAAAAACTCCAGCCAAATGCCACCAAATGAACAACTCCTTCTCTCAACTCTCTAGAATATGGTTAGGTTTTTAGACTGATACTCTTATAACTATTTGCATTTCTTTTTGCAACCTTCTTTACACCTTACTGGTTTCGCTAGTGATTTAATAGTTAGTTAGCAAAGATTTCTAACATTCTTTGAAGAATAAACATACTACTTGTTGCAAGGCTGCATTATATAACATTAAGAAGGTCATTTAATTCTCCAAGCTTCTTACAAAAAAAAAAAAACTTTTTAAAATTCACCAGCAATGACTTCAGAAATTTTATTAATCTTTTTAGTAATTAACCTTAGTAACTCAAAGTTTTGATGGTTTGCTTTTTAGCTGATTCCATAGATAATTTTCTACTGGAGATAATTCTCCATCAATATTCTCTATCAATGACCATTACTATAAACATTTCTGAGACCATTCTCCTCCCATTCAAGCTAAACTCACAATTTAATCCTTTGTTAAGCTCTATGATGTATACAAAAAATACAGGCCCTATAATTTGTCCTCAAAGAGCTTATAGTACACATAAAACAATCATTCATAATATAAGACAGAATCTGACACATCAAGTGATTAGTGTTGAATAATCAGTGTCCTGGGAGTGAAGAGAACCATCTCATTGTGGGCTGTCATAGCTCCCAAAAGGGGTCCAGTGTGGGGCGGGGATGGGGGAGTGGTTGAACTTCAGGTTGGTCTTCAAAGGATTTATCGTCTTTGTGGAGGCAGAGTTCATTCTAGGTTCAAGGAAAGCTGCCAAATACAGAGGTAGGTATGCCTAAACCATGCTTAAAAGCTAGTGCATAGACAGGCCTTATGTTAAAGCGAGATTCATTCAAGGTTAGGGTAAGTTGAGAAAAAACACCAGGGTAAAGAACACCTCAAAATATCAGGCTGAGGAAAACTGTATTTTAAAAGCTAAATACAAGTTGTATTTAGCTTATAAAGAAATAGAATATTTTATAATACCCAAAGAAGAAATCATTAGATCCTTTATTTCACCACTTTGAAAATGGCAGAAGAGTAATCTTTGTTGGGTAAAAGGATCAACTGATCTACAGTGCAGAAATTATGTCACTATGGAACAAAGGGAAACAGGACTCAAACTGTGTCTGGTGTGGGAGCAGCATCTGCCTACTCCTTCCTCTCTTCCAATAATTACAAAAGAAGGGGGAAAAAACCCAACTCAAATCTGTCAAAATGCTTTCCATGTAGTGGTGTTCAGTACATACTGAATGGATATATGAATAAATAACCATTTGGTTGATGAACACAATAAAGTGAACAAGAGCCATCATGTAAAGCCTAGAAGGAAATTGCCTTCATATAACCCACTTTCTAACTTCATTAAAGATTAATTCATTTTTATCTACATATGACATGAAGCTGGACAAAGAAATGGATCCTTTTACTCTACATTTGAAAGACAAATGAAGAGCACAGAGAGCAAACAAACTAAAAGAAAACGAAACAAGGTGAAGCAAAAGCCTGACACATTCCACATGTTAACAAGCTAAAATAATGTATTGCCGATTGGTTGTCCCTTGGGGAAAAAGTAGCTAGACAACATCTTAAAGAAGTACATTTCAATGTTTTCCAGGTGGCTTTTACTCTGTCAGAACCCATTCTGCTGAATGGGGGATACATATTTACAGGCTGCTAATACTCAGCTGATAAGAAACCATACCTGAATTATTTCTAAGTGTCCTGGGAGCCCACAGGTAGCTAAAAGCGTCTCTGCTTAGATGTCACTCTCAATCAATTGCAGCTGTTACCTGAGTGTCACTTACTAACAATCAGGGAATACGACTTGAACCTGAATCAAGCTTCTATTTCCTTGCACATGAAATTCAGCAAAACAACAAAGAGTTAAATAAAATATAGTCAGTGTTAGCAATGTAATGGTTGCCTTTTAAAGAGACGAGGTACTACAATAATGACTTTTGGACCAGTTAGGAACCAAAATTGATTCTAATCTTGACTAATCTTCTTTTGGCCATTCCTGCAAATGTGGGTCTCCCTTCAATGAGGATTTTATTATTGTCATGATTACTAGATGATGGTTTATATATTGTTGCCATTTGAAAGCTCTTTAGGAAACTCAGGGGACACAGACTAAACTTATTTTTTAAAATATAAAATGTTACTCATTTTTATTATGCAGGTTCCTTTTGAAGAATGAAATCCTTGGGCTGCCATTAGGAACTGCACGCAGTTAAGCCGTGTAACCTCTCGATTTTTAGTTTCTCCATCTATTTTATAAAATAAAACATTGAACTAAATTATCTCTAAGGCCTATTCTATTATTATTTATATTATTTTCTAATCCTATGATTGCAATATGGTTTCCATCCAAAGTGGCAGTGAGCTCTAAAAGTTCAAACCTGAGGTATGGTAGCACAGTTGCCTTGGTTCAGCAACATGTATACTCAGTGGGCTTAAACACGACAAAGTTTATTTACAGGAGTACAATATGACCCTGTTTTTTTTCAGCCATTTGTCCTATTTGGTTACAGAAGTGATTTCCAGACCAGCACCCGCCACATCACCTGCAGATTTGTCAGAAATGAAAATTTCAGACCCTGTCCCAGACCTACTATGCCAGAAACTCTGGGAAGAAATCCAGCTTTCTGAGTTCTAACAAGCATTCCTGGTGATGCTGATGCCTGTTAAAGTTTAAGAACACTGTCCTAGAGGTTAAAGTTGCAGAAATAAATTTGCTATGCAGAAACTGTTTAGTTTAATTAGGTCTGAAATAGCCACTGATTTAATTCTGTACCCTAACCTTAACTCACAATATTATAATAACCTCTATTTTTCATCAAAGATTGGGGTACAGTGCTTGGCCAGATCAGCTCTACTGCACCTCATAGATCTTAAATGACTACTTTGTGTTTTAAAGTGTTTTTCAACAAGCCTTCAAGGGCATCTGTTGCTTTGATCCCCAATTCCATACAAATGAAATATTTTCTTTCATCACTTCACTATGTCACCCTATCATCTTTGGTTAGTCCTGCTTCCTCACTACATACTTCACTCATTTTTGTTCCTTCTCACCTCCATAGCTTCTCTATTGCCTAAAATATGGTCTGTGTTTTCTTGCTAACAATCCAAATCCATAAGACTTGGAGATAATTATCATCGCCAAGAAAGCTGTCATTAATCCCATCCC
Source organism: Piliocolobus tephrosceles (assembly GCF_002776525.5). Taxonomy (NCBI): domain Eukaryota; kingdom Metazoa; phylum Chordata; class Mammalia; order Primates; family Cercopithecidae; genus Piliocolobus; species Piliocolobus tephrosceles. The sequence goes on along the minus strand of NC_045435.1, from coordinate 109,314,920 downwards.
ATGGGTACTTCTTGAAAACCCATAAACTGCATCACCTGGAGCAGCATTCCTCAAATGGAACACTACAACTCAATCACCTGAAAGAGGTTTTAAAAATATAGATTCCTGTGTTCCACTCCAACCAACCTACTGAATCAGAATCTCTAGGGTACAGGATATGTGTCTTTAACTAGATTCTCAAGCGATACCTGGGCATCTAGGTGAGGTGTTTGTAAATCACTGAGATGGAACAGGGGGTGGCAAACTTATTTTGTAAAGGGCCACAAGGTAAATATTTTGTAATGGCGAGCCACACAATCTCTCTGACAATGACTGAATAAGCTTTAATCTCAGGTTTGCTGTTACAGTGCAAAAGCAGCCATAGACAATATGTACACAAATGGGTGTGGCTGTGGTTCAACAACACTTAATTTACAAAATAGGAAACCGGATGGTAGTACATTGAACCCTAAACTAGAGTATGATTTAATTGGATAAAAATGAACTACAGTGTCTGAAAGGTTATTCTGCACTCAGTATGTGCTTTTGAAATGAACTAATAAATAAAGGAACCAAAGTAATGCAGCTGTTGGAGTATTATACATTTGAAATAGATAATTATCACACAGTAATGTTACTGTGATCATACGTTGCTTAACAATGGGGATACATTTTGAGAAATGGGTCGTTAGGCAATTTTGTCATTGTACCAATGTCATAGAATGTACTTAAACCTAGGTAGTATAGCTTACTAAACACTGAGGCTATATGATATAGCCTATTGCTCCGAGGATACAAACCTGCACAGCATGGTGGTATATTGAATACCATAGGCAACTATAACACAGTGGAAAACATTTTTCCTATCTAAACATAGAGAAGGTACAATAAAAATATGGCATAAAAGACAAAAAGTGGTACACTTGTACCTGCAGGGCACTTATCATGAATGAAGCTTGTAAGAGTGGGAGTTGTTCTGGGTGAGTGAGTGGTGAGTGACTGTGAAGGCCTAGGACGTTACCCTACACTTCTGCAGACTTTATAAATATTGTATACTTAGGACACACTAAATTTATTAAAACATTTTCTTCCTTTAATTCTAAATTAATCTGAGCTTACTGTAAAGTTTTAAACTTTATAAACTCTTTAATTTAAAAAAAGGCCTTTTTACTCTTTTGTAGTAACACTTAGCTTAAAACCCAAGTACATTGTAAAACTATACAAGAATATTTTCCTTTTGTGTCCTTATTCTATTTTTCTATTTTTAAAATCTTTATTTTTACTTTTACAACTTCTTGTTGTTGTTGTTAAAAATGAAGACACAAACACACACATTAGCCTAGGTCTACGCAGAGTCAGGATCATTAATATCACTGTCTTCCAACTCCACGTCCATGTATCGCAGGGAGGTCAGAGGCAATAACATGCACAGAACTGTCATCTCGTGTGATAACAATGCCTTCTTCTGGAGTGCCTCTCCCTGAGGCTATTTTACAGTTAACTTTTTTTTTTCTCTAATAAGTAGAAAGAGTATACTCTAAAATAAGAATAAAATATATAGGGTTGTAAATATATAAACTAGTACTATAGTGGTTGATTATCATTATCCAGTATAATGTGCTGTATATAACTATGTGCTAGACATTTATACAATTAGTAGCACAGTAGGTTTGTTTACACCAGCCTCCCCACAAACATGTGACTAATGAATTGTACTAGGACATTCTGATAGCTGCAGTGTCACTAGACAACAGGGATTCTTCAGCTTCATTATAATCTTATGGGACCTCTGTTGTATATGAGGTCCTTCGTTGACCGAAATGTTTTAATGTAGTGTGTGACTGTCTGTAGATGATCTTGAATAAAATCGTGCTGACATATGGAAACTCTTGGTGGTCTGGGGAGAGGGATAATGGGAAGCATGGAGTAAACAATGGAATTCTAATTTGGCCTGCTCATTTTCTTGGTTTTGCATCTACAAATTATATTCTACCTAATTGACTTACCAACAAGGGTTTGTTGAGGAGTAATTTGTTTAATGTTTTAAAAATGTTACGTAGATGCCAAGTTTTATTACAAATATAGCTTTCTAATGAAGAACCAAAAATAAGCCACACTGAAACTATGTTTTTTGATTCCTGAGCAAAAGCTTTAGTTAAATGTCTCCTGGAAAGTGGCACTTTGCCCCCAACTCAAATGTCACTCTCTTCTCCTATTTTACTCAGGAAAACCTCAAATACATCGTGTGGGTGATACTGAAGGATGTCAGGATCAAAGCGTATTTAAAGTTGCTAAGAGGAAGCAGATGTTCTTAGCTGGGCAAAAGATTCTCAGAGTTTCCAATGAAATATAAACTTTTGAAGGCCCCATGGGATCATGCCTTAAAATGTCGTGCTTTTGTTTATGCTTCCCATATGCAAAACAGTGGTGAAATGTGTGGTTCTGTGAGAGACAGAGGAAAGTAAATGAGCTAGAAACAATAAGGAACTCTGTACTATAGAAAAAAAATGTAACGGATATTATCCTAAAAAAAACCCAAAAACCAAAAAAACTAGGACAGATGAGAATAGTCATTTCCCTCAATTCTCTGTGTGTGTATATATATATCTTTAAAGATCTATCTCTGAATTACCCTCATTGGCTGGATTACCAATTAGTTTTCTTCAAGACTTTCTGCTCTCATATATTTTCAGTAGAAGTTTTTTCTTAATTCCCCCCAAAATTGTAACTTTTTCATTACAGCTACTAACCAAGAAATAGTTGCAAAGGAAAGAATAGTTGGTGGCTTTTAAGCTTGTGCTGAAATCCGTATGAAACCAATGCTTTGAAGAATGATACCAATGCAGATAATTACATTTTCAGCCAGAAAAAAGGTAAAAAGGCTTGCATTCCTCCCTGATCACAGTGGCATCAAGTAGTTGACCCTATAGAGAAATGCTAAACAAATGTAATGTTTTGTATCTTATTTTCTTAAACTTGAGGACAATGTAAGTCCAGGGAGATGAGATACCATGTGAGATTCAAGACTGGCCTAAACGTGAGAAGGCAAGCTAGGAAATGACTTGAACATTTTTGGTTCTTGAATTTTTGTAGAATGATGTATCTATTGAGGTCAAAAGTTAGAGTGAAAAACTTGTTTTTTATGTTTACTCTTTCTAGATGAATGAATGACAAATTAACTGGTCCAACTTGAAGTATAATTATAATAATGATTATGGTGATTTAAATACACAAGGATTTGATTTGCCATATACTTTGTGGAAATTTGTAAATTTAGGAATAGATTCTGTTGTCCTCATTGGGAACCAAGGCAAATATGAATAGGTTTAGAGAAAGGGAGGACTGATCTTCTTTGAAAACCAGAGGACATTTATTTATCTTTGAGTTTGTAGGAAGGCCGGCTAGCTCACATTTTGTGGGGTGGAGGGAGGAAAGTTTTATTTAGGATATGCCAAGCAACTACTATGCATCAGTAATAACAGGTATCTTAGACTAGAAGCAGCTCATCCTAAGAACCAAGTTTTAACCACATTTCTGTATACAGTCCTGACAGAGAGATGGTAAAGATCTTCTGCATGGATGAGTGCCTGCCTATTACATATGAGGTCACAGGGCAGAATTAATGGCTTATCTTTGAAATAGTGGCTGGTTACTGGCTTGTCTTTTCACTTTATCCCAAGAAATTGGATGAATTATTCCACCTTGTCAGGAAGGGTGTCGTAGAATCATAGAGTGTTAGAGTTGGAAGGCACTCTCACTACTTCAGTTTTTAAAAAATTTTAGATTGGTGTAATGCTGAGGTTTGGGATTCTGTTGATCCCATCTCTCCTATTGAACATAGTTTTCAATAGGAGATTTTTTAGTCCTTTCACCTCCCCCCTCTACCCCCTTTTGGATTTCCCAGTGTCTATTTTTCCCATCGTTATGTCCATGTGTACACAATATTTAGCTCCCACTTATAAGTGAGAACATATGGTATTTGATTTTCTGTTTCTGTGTTAATTCACTTAGGATACTTGCCTCCAGCTGCATCCAGGTTACTGCAAAGGTCATGATTTCATTCTTTTTCATGGTTGTATAGTATTCCTATTCTGTGGCAGGTATATACCAGATTTTCTTTATCCAGCACACCATTGATAAGGACCTAGTTTGGTTCCATGTCTTTACTATTGTGAATAGTGCTGTGATAAACATACAAGAGCAAGTGTACTTTTGGTAGAAGGATTTATTTTCTTTGGGTTATGTACCCAGTAATGGGACTGTTGGGTCAAATGGTAGTTCTAGTTTTAGTTCCTTGAGAAATATCCAAACTGCTTTCCACAGGGTCTGAACTAGCTTGTATTCCCACCAATAGTGTACAAGCATTTTTTTTTTTTTTCTTTTCTTCACATGCTTGCCAACATCTGGTATTTTTTGACTTTTTAAGAACAGTCATTCTGACTGGTGTGAGATGGGTATCTCATTGAGGTTTTGATTTGCATTTCTCTGATGATTGGTGATGTTGAATGTTTTCTTATATGTTAGTTGACTGCCTTTACATCGTCTTTTGAGAAATGCCTGTTTATGTCCTTTGCTCACTTTTCAATGGGGTGATTTGTTTTTTTCTTGCTGATTTGTTTCAGTTGCTTATAGATTCTGGATATTGGTCCTTTGTCAGATGCATAGTTCACAAATAGTTTCTCCTATTCTGTAGGTTTTCTGTATGCTTTGTTGATAGCTTATTTTGCTATGCAGAAACTGTTTAGTTTAATTAGGTCCCAATTGTAAATTTTTGTTTTTGTTGCAATTGCTTTTGAGGACTTAGTCTTTGCCTTAGCTAATGTCCAGAGAGTATTTCCTAGGTTTTCTTCTAGGATTTTGTAGTTTGAGGTCTTAAATTTAAGTCTTTGTTTCATATTGAGTCAATTTTTGTATATGGTGAGAGGTAGGGGTCCAGTTTCAATCTTTCGTACATATGGTTAGCCAGTTTTCCCTGCACCATTTATTGAATAGGGGATCATTTTTCCATTGCTTGCTTTTGTCAACTTTGTTTAATATCAGTTGATTGTAGGTTTGCAGTTTTATTTCTGAAGTTTTATTTCTGACTTCTCTATTCTGTTCCGCTGTTGTATGTATCTATTTTTGTACCAATGCAAATATAATTTGTCTCATAATTTTATAGTGGATCTTAAGGTAAAATCTTGTTTGTTAAACAGGCATATGAAAAGGTGCTCAACATCATTGATCATCAGAGAAATGCAAATCAAAACTACAATGAGATACCATCTCACTCCAGTTAAAATGGCTTATATCTAAATCAGGCAATAACAAATGCTGATGAGGATGTGGAGAAAAGAGAACCCTTGTATACTGTTGGTGAGAATGTAAATTAGTACAACCACTATGGAGAACAGTTTGGAGGTTCCTCAGAATAAGAATTGAGCTGCCCTATGGTCCAGCAATTCTATCTCTGGGTATATGCCCAAAAGAAAAGAAATCAGTATATCAAAGAGATATCTGCACTCCTATGTTTGTTGCTACACTATTTACAATAGCTAAGACTTGGAAGCAACCTAAGTGTTTATCGACAGATGAATGGATAAAGAAAATGTGGTACACATACACAATGGAGTGTTATTCAGCCATAAAAAAGAATAAGATCCAGTCATTTGCAACCACATGGATGAAACTGGACGTCACTATGCTAAGTGAAATAAGCCAGGCACGGAAAGACAAACATTGCATGTTCTCACTTATTTGAGGGATCTAAAAATGAAAACAATTGAACTCATGGACATGGAGACTAGAAGGATGGTTACCAGAGGCTGGGAAGGATAGTTGGGGACTGTGGGGGAGGTGGGGATGGTTAATGGGTACAAAATAATAGAAAGAATGAATAAGACTGCTGTTGTGCTATTTGATAGCACGATAGGGTGACTGTAGTCAATAATAATTATATATTTTAAAATAACTTAAAGATTGGATTGTTTGTAACTCAAAGGATTCCAAAGAAAAAAGGATTAAAAAAGGATTATTAAAAAAGATTGGATTGTTTGTAATTCAAAGTATAAATGTTTGAAGGGATGGATACCTCATTCTCCATGATGTGCTTATTAAACATTGCATGCCTGTATCAAAACATTGCTTGTACTCCATAAATATATATACCTAAAAAATTAAAAATAAGGCCGGGCGCGGTGGCTCATGCCTGTAACGCCAGCACTTTGGGAGGCCGAGGCGAGTGGATCACAAGTTCAGGAGATGGAGACCATCCTGGCTAACACGGTGAAACCCTGTCTCTACTAAAAATACAAAAAATTAGCTGGACGTGGTGGCAAGTACCTGTAGTCCCAACTACTCAGGAGGCTGAGGCAGGAGAATCGCTTGAACCTGGGAGGCAGAGGTTGCAGTGAGCCAAGATTGCGCCACTGCACTCCAGCCTGGGTAACAGGGCGAGACTCCGTCTCAAAAAAACAAACAAACAAAAAAAGAAATCATATTTGTTAAAAATATGAGATTGATAATATTAGATTGATTCAAAGGTGATTGTAGTTTAAGACTGTGAATTTTGAATTATTATAACTAGGTTCAAACATATCTTTATTAATCAAAATAGGAACCATTACAATCAACACATTTTTACCAACAAGAAATACGCTTATTTATTCCTGTAGTGTAAAAATCTCTGCTTTGGGATTCGACAAACTCTTGGAAAGCATTTTCTACATCCTGCTGGTTGTGGAAGCATTTTCCCTGCAAAAAGTTGTTGAGACGCTTGAAGAAGTGGTAGTCAGTTGGTGAGAGGTTGGGTGAATATGGTGGATGAGGCAAAATTTCAAAGCCCCAATTTGTTCAACTTTTGAAACATTGGTTGTGCGACGTGTGGTTGGGCATTGTCATAGAGAAATTTGGGCCCTTTCTGTTGACAAATGCCAGCTGCAGGCATTGCAGTTTTTGGTGCATCTCATCGATTTGCTGAAGAGACTTCTCAGCTGTAATGGTTTTGCCAGGATTCAGAAAGCTGTAGTGGATCAGACTGGCAGCAGACCACTAAACAGTGACCATGACCTTTTTTTTGATGCAAGTTTGGCTTTGGGAAGTGCTTTGGAGCTGCTTCTCGGTCCAATCACTGAGCTGGTCATCACCGGTTGTCATGTAAAATCCACTTTTCATCACACGTCACTATCTGATTGAGAAATGGTTCATTGTTGCATAGAATAAGAGAAGACAACACTTCAAAACAATGATTTTTTTTTAAAATTTTCACTCGGCTCATGAAGCACCCACTTACTGAGATTTCTCACCTTTCCAACTTGCTTCAGATGCCAAACAACCATAGAATGGTCGATGTTGGGTTCTTAGGCAACTTCTAGTGTAGTTGTAAGAGGATCAGCTTCGATGATTGCTCTCAGTTGATCGTTGTCAACTTCCAATCATCAGCCACGGTGCTCTTCATCTTCAAGGCTCTCATATCCTTTGCAAAACTTCTTGAACCACCACTGCACTGTGCCTTCATTAGCAGTTCCTAAGCCAAATGCATTGTTGATGTTGCGAGTTGTCTCCACTGTTGCATGACTCATTTTGAACTTGAATAAGAAAATTGCTTGAATTTTCTTTTTGTCTAACATTATTCCCATAGTCTAAAATAAATATCAAATAAACAGCAAGTAATAAGTCTTTAGCAAAAAACCATAAAGCACGAAATGTGCATTAAAATGGTGTATAACATAACCACATTTATTTAAAAATGTATCCAGATATCAAAAGGCAAATTTCAACAATGCAGAAACTGCAATGACTTTTGCACCAAAGTGCAAGCTTGCCAAGGAATCAGTATGGGAATTCAGAGAGCACAAAGTTACAGAGAAATAAGTAAATGTTTTTGAACAGATTACAGGGGACAGTAATCACCAGAATGATTCTCACTTTTATGGATTGACACATACATTCTTACTTTGGAAGAAGCTGCATCTAACTTTGGACTTTGGTTCAAGGCAGATGGTATATAAACCAGTAGCAAGTTCATATCCAAGAGAACTGCTCACCACAAAGATTTTGCCTCATGACTGGTGCCATAATTTTGTCTTTGATAGGTTACTCCAAAATTTCTATCATGCTGGTAGATTTCAATGAAGTAGAGCCCCAGGTGCCCACTCCCACCTGACCCCCAATATGAGCCAGCAGTGGTGCCCACCTTGAGCATGCTGAAGTAGAGCCTGCTGCTGGGGGCACGCCTTCCTGCCATTCACTTCCAGGTGCTACGTTGCTGTACATCTTGCAGTGGAACTCCATTTTGCTGCACAGCACTGCTTTCTGGTTGGCCAGTAACCCCCATGCAGAATAGACCCATGAGAAGATGTTCTGGGAGTGCAGATGGGTCTGGGAGCTTCCCTCCTACCCGCAACTGCAAGATCCAGTGTGTGTGTCCTCTGGATGCTACTGAACTTGTGCAGGTGTAGTGGCTGCTGTCCAGGGGCACTATGCTCTTCATGACCAGGCTCCACTGAGAGTGCCACAGCTTGATTCCCTGATTCCATGCTCTCCATGGAACTCCTTGTGCTCTTCAGCCAGAAGATAGAGGGAATGGGGCTGCCACATGACGGAAGCAATTAGGGTTGGTTGGTCAGCAGCTTCTTCACCATCCAGTAGGGCTGAGCCCAGCAAGGGTCCCCTGCTGTGTTTTCAGCCTCATCCTCCCATCTTCCTTACCTCCCCAGGATGGATCACCTGTCACACACACATTGACTAGGCACAGCACATGCTAGGTGAGCTGCTGCCAGCAGATATTGGCATCCCTCAGCCTCGTGGAAGACGTTCCTCACCTACAGCTGCTGGGGCCCCCACCGGATTGCAGTCCAGGACACCAGCCTTGCGCCATCCTTTTCCCAAAGAGTGAGTCCTAGGGGACCACCTCTAGGCTGGTGGCAGCTCAGCTCTGTGGTGTCTCTGCTGCCAAAGACCAACTGCTCCTGCTGGCTGGACTCAGGCCTCACCATGCAGCAACTGGCCAAGCTGGCTGCCCACCCAGCCCTCCAGCCTTGGCCTGTGGCCTATTGGTGAGCTGGAAGTCCCTGTGCATGAGTGAAACTGACTATTCTATTTTTGTATGTGAATAAATTAAAGTTCAAAGAAGAGAATTTATTCCCTTAACATTTTTTATGTTGTTGTTTATTTTAACAAACACTTATATGGAACTTTTTGGTTTACAAAGTACTTCATTGTTTTTATTTGATCCCTAGAACCCTGCAATGTAAATACTCTTGTGATAACAAGTCTTTTTCATATATAAGAAAATTGCAGCTAGGGAAGATGAAGTGAATCATAATTTTTGCCTTCTTCCTTTCACCATCCTTTATATCCACTCAGTCCCTAAATCCAGAAGAGACTAAAATTTAAATATCACTTGCCTTTTTTCAAGGTTTGATATCTCTACCACTGCTGCTATAGATCAAGTCACCTCACAGTTTTCTTTTGATCACAGGAATAGTTCATTATTGACCCACTTGCTTCCAGACTTGATCCCAAATCATCTCCAAATATTTTAAAACAAAGATATGATCACATCACTGCTAAGTTTAAAATCTTCAATAATTCCCAGAGTGCATGTCAATCTATGCAGAGTGCACGGGCTAAAAGCCTCCTTCAGATCTGCCTCTGCCTGTGGATTTAGCCTCAGCACTTACCATTCCTGTCCGCTTTCTCTTCCTCTACCAAATCCATATCCTCTTTTATATTTTGTATTTCTTCGTGTGTCAGGTCAACTGATAATGGGAGGACAGGAAAGGGAACATTTCCTTCAACCTCAGGTGAGGAGACTGGATTCACTGAATTTACTTGAATCTCTATTGCCTAGTGTAGTGTTGCATATTTGATAGATACTCAGCAAAGATTTGCTGAATGAATGGATGATTGAAAGGTGGGTTCCTTTATTTCCATTCAAGGCCAAAGTCGCAGTGCCTTTAATCAAGTTACAGTATCTCTATTTACTGATGACAGTGAGGCACGGTTTACTTACCCCCGAATTCTTGACATATAATGATTGAAATAGAGCTTTCGTTTAGGGTTTTTTTCCCCTCCAACCCTATTCTAATACCCGTCAATCACTTTAAACTTTAGATATTGGTTGGCCATCTCTTCTAGATTGTGTTATTCAGGGATCTTCAGAGAAATAGAACCAATAGGATGAATATATGAAATCCAGGAAGAGATTTCTTATGAGGTATTGGCTCACATGATTGTAAAGGCTGTAAGTCCCAGTATCTTCTGTCTGTGAGCTGCAGACCCAGGTGTAGTTTGAAGGCCTGAGAGCTGGAGAGTTGATGATATACATTCTAGCATGACTCCAGAGGTTTGAGAAGCAGAAACACCAAGGGCAGCAGAAGATTCAATATCCTGGTTCATGCAGTCAGGCAGAGTTAAGGCAAACTTTCTCCATTTTTTTGTTTTTTTTGGTTGTTGTTTTATTCAGGCCCTCAGCAGATTGGGTAGTACCCATCCACATTGAAGAGGGTGATCTACTTTACTCAGTCCACCAATTTAAATGTTAATCTATGCCAAAAATACCCTCACAGACACACACAGAAATAATGTTTAACTAGCTATCTTGGTGTCCTGTGGCCCAGGTAAGTTGATACATAAAATTAACCATCCCATAGATAACATGTATATCCCCAAATAACTTCACCTTTTAGGATATTTAATTAATATACTATTAATTTATTAAATTGATGTAAGTTGTGCAGCTTGTACAAATAAACAGTAGAAAGCCCTTTTTTGCATTTGGCAGATGTTAATTTTCTTTTAAGCTTTACTTTTTATGTTCAAGTATAAAACATTTTAAGGTACGCGTGTTGTTATATTACAGATGAGGACTCCATTTTGTCCATTATTTGAGGTGAGAAACGAAGGACAACTTTTTCATTAGCCTTCCATCTGGTCATATTAACATGGACATTTACCTTTAGAAATAATTGCTAGTTCTATTTTGTGGCGAGCATATTAAAAGTGTGTTAATATTTTTCTCCTTTAATCTTTTCTGGAGAGAGGTTTATCAGTTTCTTAATTGACCTCCAATGTGCTTGAAAATTAACAGTAATAAACACATGCAAAGTAATGCCTGTTTATATTCAACAGAAAAATCCTCTGAGCTGAACAAATGTTTGACTCAAACACTGCCCATATCGTTTGTTTCATTTTTTTTTCTGCTCAAAAGCATGAAAAATTTGCATCTGTAATTTATAACTAAGTACTTTTGCCTTGGTGATGTTATACGTTTGGTTTCATTTTATTTACCACTAGGTTGGCATTTTACAAAGTGTCTTTTATAAACACTTTTATTTTCACCTCCAAAATGTTGGCTGATTATGCTGGGCTTGAATATACCTCTTTTGATGCTATTGTCAAACGAATGAAGATAAGAGTGGTGGAAAAGAAGAAAGAGGAAGGTACTCTTGGCAGGTTAAGTTGGAAGGCATCACTGCCAGTTGAGTGTAATGCAGGGCTGTTACAATCCTGCATATCAGACTGGGCACTCTTGGTTCCTTAGAAGAATTTTCTTTGACTGGGATGATGATGTGAAGTATAGATGGTGCAAACATGGGTGTGGTGCCCACAACTGGTATAGATAGTGTGTTTTATCATGTAGCCTGTATTATTTTAATAGAATCTAGGTGTCAAGAAGTGTGGCTCAGTTGTCTTGATGAGTAATTGCACAAATGGCACCAAGCTACTGTTAGTTCTACTCGTGCCACACTAGTTCCTGAGTTAACTCTGTCAGAACAAAGAAATATTTTATTATAGCCACCTCCCCTGCCTCTGCCCCCAGGCCCGGTCTTGGGCTCAGAATGGAGTGACTTCCATATTTGAGGGCTACTGACATAGCTGTGACTTAGCTATGACACTGATCATCCTTGGTGCCTGCTGCACAACCTCTATTCTGCCTACCACCCGCAGTAAGTGCTGAATGGCTGTGCAACTCATGAATCACAGCACTTCCTCCTATCCCTTCTTCCATATCATGTCTGGCTGGCTGGCCACTGTTGTCTATCTGTGCAAGTTTGCATTTCTGAATCTGAATTGACTGTCTTAAATCAAGTCAGAGCCCAACTGTGTTCTGCAACATGTCGTCAGTCTCAAATACTTACCGGGGTCCTAATGCGTATATATACGCCAGGATGACTGCCGCTGCCTAGGTCTCTTACCCCTGTGCCTTTCAAACAGGTGAATACTCAAATACTGGGTCTCGTCCCTTTGGATCTTATCCACCCAGAAGACCTGCAGAGCTTGTTACTATAATTGGGTCAGTTACTGTAGCCCTTGTTCTGTTTAAATAATTAGGCATATCTTCTAACTCTTTGTAGCTTCCCTCCTCCTGTATTCCCAAACATCCATCATGACTCCTGCCCAAGTTAGTCTTAATTCTGAAGGCTTTAAAGCCCTATTAATGTGCTTGGTTTGTCCATTGATTTGTAGGTGACAAAAATGTGTCAAATGGATTTGTCCCTGGAAGGCAGAAAATAATATGTTCTAGAAGGTAGGAGACCTTTGGGAGTTTTAGACAGGAATAAAGGTTTCAATAGCTCATGAACTTTCTAATCACACTTTAATGGACATGCTTTTCTTACCTGTCACTGCTTGCTGCCATCAAAACCTCTGTTGTCATTACATGTCAGAGCTTTTAAAACTCAAGGTTAGCCTCAGAAGTAGAATCATAGTCCAGACACATAAATTAAGCTTGGGCCCCCTTGGATGTGAGAAATAGATAGAACATAAATATAATAGGCTGTCTGAAAAGCCCTCCATCTGAATTGGTAAAGAGGTTGTCTTAGAAGCAGTGATTTATGCCTGTGTATCATGGACCCTTCTCATTCCTAGGACGGGAAGGTGACCAGGTGACTGGACTGTGGCATTATTCTGAGTGGAAAAGTCTCTGAGGAGGATTCAGGAGGTAGGTAATTTTCATCCTGGGATACAAGCACATCACTGCAGAATGTAAGTGAGCTGGAAGTTTTAGGAGACAAACTATAGACCAGAGACTATTCCTTTGATTCAGTTCATGTTTATTGAAAGGTGGTCTAGGTTGCATTTTTTTCTTCATTTTGTTTTCAACTTTGCTGTCAAATTATTGTGCCAAATCAACAGATATAATTTAAAAACTTAAGTGACTTTTTCTAATTCAGATTTTCTGAAAGTGAACTCTGAGAATTATTTGCATCAGTATCCCCTTGGGTACTTGTAAAAATGTAGATTTCTGTGCCCTCTCTGAGGCTCATTGAATGAGAATGTCAAGGGTAGGCCTTGTCTTACGTACTCTGAAATTTCAGAATAGTTTTTGAAGGCCATTTAGTTCTGTTCAACCAGGGCAACTGTCTTATCACTGTGTATATATATAACAAGAGTGGGTTCTGTTGAGTAATAGGAAGCCTATGATAAAGTTTAAAGCATGATTTGGTGTGGGAAAATTGGGAAAATGCTTCTACTCTGTGAATGGTGGGGATGAAACGCACAGTGTTTTTGTTGTTGTTTTGTTTTGTTTTGTTTTTGAGACGGAGTTTCACTCTTGTTGTCCAGGCTGGAGTGCAGTGGCACGATCTTGGCTCACTGCAACCTCTGCCTGTTGGGTTCAAGCGATTCTCCTGCTTCAGCCTCCTCAGTAGCTGGGATTGCAGGTGCCCGCCACCACGCCCAACTACTTTTTTGTATTTTCAGTAGAGATGGGGTTTCGCCATGTTGGGCAGGCTGGTCTTGAACTCCTGACCTCAGGTGTTTTTATGTACTGAAAGACACGGTACAGGGCATGGAGGGAGGATAGGGGACACAAGGGTGGCCTCAGTGTCAAAAGAATAAGACCCACTTTTGGATGGATCAAATTTGGCTACTGTTAGCCTGTAAAACTTAAGCATCTCTGTAGTGTCAATCCAGTTCATGTCTAGGTCAGTTTTCAAGGTTAGCTCCTGACACTGCCCTGATTCTACTGAGCATCTGCCTCCTTCTTTGGGAAGAAGTGGGAAAGTGATTTGACATAGTGGCCCACGAGGGAATGTGCTTGTCAGTGTCACAGGTGGCCTGCCCTGTGAGGTTGCTAATCAGAACCTGGACTTATGTATTTTATTTAGAAAAGCTAAGTCCCTCTAGAGGTCCATGTAATGCAAATTCACCCAAACAAGGCAGGCGCAGGAAGGAGGAGGGGGAAGCCAGGTGCTTGCTTCATTCAAGTAACCCAAGCACAGAATCCAAGTTCTGCAACTCTGAGTTGGGCTTAGTAAGCCAGGCCCACCAATCCAAGAGAATAAAAAATATTCTGGCCAGAATTGGGCCAACCAGAATGGTCCTCAGTGATCAAGAGTGTATGGAAAGAGAAGTGGAAGAAATACAGGAGGATGAGCCAGATGTTTTCAGAGAAAATAGCTCTCTTTGTTTTTGTTCAGAGTCTTCTTTCTCCTTAGGACTCTGATATGAGTACATCTCAAAGAGGCTGGCTTGGGGGCTGGGGTAATACCACAGAGTCAAAGCCAGACTTTCCCCCAGATAACTAAGGCTTTCTCTTCTTGGGCCAAGCTTGTCTGACAGTCTCATTCTGTATGAGTTCTTTCCCAGGAGGCTCTTCAGTTTCTGAAGCAAACAGTCTCCTGGCAGACCCACCCTACCAGGCAGCCAGACTTGGCAAAATATATCAGTAGCAAACAACGCAGCTGGGACTCCTGCTATGATAAGATTCACTGGCAGCCTATCATGTGCCAGGAACTTACAGGGACATTATTTATTTGATTCCTCATAATAAATATATGAGAGAGAGTTGTAATATCCATTCTATAAATAACTGAACTGAGATTCTGAAAAGCTAAATAACTTGCTCAGTCTCCCTGAGATATGCTGGTGGACAGAGGATTGGAACCCAGACCTGTATAACAAAGCTCACCCACACTTCTGCTACTAGACTACACTGCCAATTGGGCTTCATCATTAGTTTTGGAAACTCAAGGCCTGGCCTCTCTTATTTAGGATTTTGTGCTTGGAGGGATTGTGAGTTGCAAGGGCTGGAAGGAGAGTTCCTCCATATTAAACAAGATCCAGGAGGCTGGGTCTTGACAGGCATCCCCACCTTAGTTCTAATTATAACAAATATTCCTGAAAGTACTTAGACTAAAACTTTTAGAGATTTAAACCTGAAAAGGGATAAGAAGAAATAATTTCAAATTGGAACAAGATATGAGTCTCTTGCTTAGGTATCTGTTTTTTCCCATCTGAAATATTCATAATTTCACGAGGCTGACCTAGATTTATGCAGATAGAAATCACAATGAGCTTACAACTCAAAGAGTTCATCTTACTTTGAGTATGAGATATAAAAGTATAAAAGTGCAGTAAAAATTCAACAGATGAGAGAGTAACTGGAGAAGATTTGAATAAAATCACTCCTTTTCCATGTGGGTCAACCCAGTACCACATATGAACCAGGCCTTTGGTTGAAAATGTAAGGGACACTCTCATAGTGACTTCTCTCGTAGCAGTCTGCCTCTGTTTGCGGTGTTGTCTGGGGTCATTGTTGAAGGTTATTGACATATTTCTGCCTCTTTTAAAGTTATCTGTGAAGCAGTACTCTGTTGTTGGATATTCCACATGCTCCCAATGCTCAGGTGAATTCCTTGGAAGATACTGGGAGAAAACCTAGAGCTTATATGCCCGTAATATCTAGACTATTGACATGAACTGGTAAAAACCAAAGTAGAGGGAAAAGATTGAACCAATAACTCAGTAGAAATTGATAGGTTTATATGAGCTTGTTTTGTGGCTTGGACATTTTAGATACCCAAATTCCAAGCATTACTCAGTAGGGGCTGGAAGTCAGATGAAGTCGTCTAATATTTTTCAAGAGATGGAAGCCAATTATTTAGGCTTAGACTTAAGTAGAATACTTGAGAACCCCACTCCAAGCAGTGGCCTACTTATATGAATTCTTTTAATCATTTCTGGGTTAACTAGTAAGGATTATAGTCATCTTTACAAAACAATAACAACAATAGCAGCAGCAACAACAAAAATAGCAAGGACAGCATCGACAGAAGCCGTTAAAGATGTTGAAGAGGAATAAAAAGAAATAAGAGCTCGCTTTAACTATATTATGAAGAAAAGAGAGAATTGAAGATTTCCATGTTTGGCTCAATACATTTTAAAATAGAAATTTAGTTATGAATGATATTGAAGACCTGTATTTGAGAATCTAAATACATTCTTATGAAACCATAGTACATTTTCACATGCAGTGAACTAGCAAACTGTAAGAACGAGTATACTAAGAACACATCCTTATATTAAATGGAGAGGAGTTTTTATAAAGATCCTGATTGTACACATATCTGGGAGACATCTTTAATGTAAACTTCTCTATCAAGCTTAATCCATCAGCATCTAATCCATCAGCAAGCCCTGCTGTTTCTATCCTCAAGTCCACTACCCTGTCTCTGTTTCCACTACAACCACTGAGTCTAGTTACCATCATCTTTCTGTTATATAGTAGCCTCCTAACATGTGGCCTGGCTTCCATGCCACGTGTCTTCAATCAGTTTTTCAAAGGGCAGCATGAGAGATTGTTTTGAAACACAGATTTGATTAAACTCCTATCCCCCTACCACAGCTCAGCCTACCTGATCTCATCTATGGCTCTTCCCTCCTTTCCTAACAATCCTCCAGTCTTCTCTCTTCAGGCCTTTAAGCTCTATTTCCTCTATCATCATTTGTCCCACAAAACACATTATATCCTTGCTCTCTTTCTGTGTGATGGATGAGCTCCTTCTTGACTGTCAGATGTTAGTTTGGATGCCACTTCCTTGGAGAAACCTTCCCTGATTATCCAGTTTGAAATAGGTTCCCAGCTATTCTCCACCACATGCCATGTTTATTTCCTTGGTAACACTCAGCACATGTTGTGCTTGTTAAATGAACTTGCTTAGTCACTTACTTGTGCATCTCCCCATGTATACTCTAACCTCCTGGATGATGGGAGCATGCTGCCTTGATAAGTATTATGGACTCAGTGCCTGGCACATGGGTGATGCTCAATAACTACTTGGTGAATGAATAATTAATTTGCAACACAGATAAACGAGGAAGCAGTTAATTTTTTAAAATAAATGAGTCTCCAGAGGCTTTCTTTAAATGATGACCATGCTTTGGGTTATTTAACACAATTAATTCACATAAATATCATTCGTATAAAAACTTTTATCTGCAATATAAAGTGAAGTACCTCTGAAATTATTTTGTGCTGAGTTGACTTTTCTTTTTCTTT
The DNA here is from genome assembly GCF_002776525.5 of Piliocolobus tephrosceles. NCBI lineage: Eukaryota > Metazoa > Chordata > Mammalia > Primates > Cercopithecidae > Piliocolobus > Piliocolobus tephrosceles. Next base: position 109,297,675 of record NC_045435.1, on the reverse strand, counting down.
TTTTTTTTATTTTTTTTATTTTTTGAAATGGAGCTTCACTCTATCGCCCAGGCTGGAGTGCAGTGGTGCAATCTCAGCTCACTGCTACCTCTGCCTCCCGGGTTCAAGAGATTCTCTTGCCTCAGCCTCCCAAGTAGCTGGGATTACAGGTGTCCACCACCATGCCTCGCTAATTTTTGTATTTTTTGTAGAGACGGGTTTTTGCATGTTGGCCAGGCTGGTCTTGAACTCCTGACCCCAGGTGATCTGTCCACCTCGGACTCCTAAAGTGTTGGGATTACAGGTGTGAGCCACCATGCCCAGCCCAGTTGACTTTTTTTTCTGAGTTACTAAGGAATACTTAGTATATACATTCTTACTACATTTTTCCTGAAGAGGAAAAAAAAGTCTCTGTTTTCTACCTATCAAACTAGACATTCCAAGCTCCCTAGAACTTATTTACACATAGAAATGCCTTTTTACTATCATAGACATGTTTATGAAATTTCTTGAGCACTGAAATTTTCTAAATAAAATTATATTATGATTTATATTGCCTTATAGATCCTTTATCTTAATTTTTAATGATTTTTAATTGATGGAATTTGTAATTACTATCCTTTTCTTAATGTAATATAAAAACATTATATACATACTTAAATTTGGTAGAGAAAATGCTACTTAAAACAACTCAAAATTATCTTGCAAATAAAAAGTTACTAGGCAATGAGAACAAAATTCACCTACTGCATCTGTCAGTGTTTGTTGTATTTGAATTTCCTTGTACCATCTTGAAATTTCTGAGGGCAGATCATACCTAATACCTCTTTCTTTATAAGATTTTCCAGCACAAATCAAAAATGTAGGTTGAAATGAAATAATAAAAAAATGATTTTGCTAGTTGTACTCTCTATTACTTGGACTTAAAAAAAAATAGCAGCTCCTGTATTTGTCTAAATCCCCCACTTGGGGATTTGTTTGAAGTCAAATTTCCAATCAAATCTTTGGATACTCTGGCTTCTGTCGTGGGTTTTGAACTGGCACAGCTTCTGTGTGCATTACTTATGCCTTCCTTGGGGTCTGAACTGAAAGCCTTGTGGATTTAGAATGGATTAATGCTGGCATTTGGGGGATTACAGATGGAACACGAAGAAACTTTATTTCAAATAAGCACAATGCATGTATTTCATTTGTCTTCTTTTCTGTGGTGCATGAAGGTGAAAAGAAAAAATATTTTTCTACTTCTGTTGAAATTAAATGATCGAAATTATGTGATCATGATTTTAAGGGTTTAGTTTTACGCATTTGCATTATAGATTTCCCATAATCAACTAAGTTAATTTTAATTCATTTGTCTAAAGTGTTTTAATATGTTTCTTGCCCAAATCTTTTATCCACTGAAAGGCAGACAGGGTATCAGCTAATTTTGTTTCTTCACAGGTTTGGCTGAGCTATTCAAATGAGCTGAAGGCCTACTTATTTTATTAGCCTAAGTATTCACATCTGATTAATATTTGGACAGTGTTTCGCTAGTGGCGAGAAAAGGAGTTTTAAAAATTAGCCCTGTCATATTTTAGGAAGCAGTTTAAAATGTGAAGTAGAATAACTTCTAAACTGTCTTCATAAAGCAACTAGAAAATTAGCTGAGTTAAAAATATGTCACAAGATAATTAAGAAAGAACAGCTGAAATACATGCAGGAGATGTGGCTTTGTGGAAAAATACATAGCCACTGAAGTCAGAAACTACAGATGCAGATTCTGACCCCACCATAATTTGTAGCTGTTCAAAGTTGGGCGAGTTACCTAACTTCTGTAAGTTCCAGTTTTCTTAATTATAAAATGAGGGTAATCATACTGACCTCAAAGGCATATTACAATTAAATGAGATACGTATGTGAAAGTGCCTAGCAAAGAGAATCGCAAGCTATAAAGAAAGGCATGAAATGGAAAGTATTATAAAAGGATGAAGAAACAAAGGGCGAGAGAACATTTGCTTCAGAGGGCAGAGCTCTCCTGGTTAATTTCGTCCCTTTCCTCCCTCACTTCAAACTCCCCCAGAATGATTTAAACACCAGGCTTCTCCAACTCTTTGTTCTCCCCGGCCCTTTTCACTTGCAGTGGCATGTTTTTCTCCCGTCAGTAGCTGTCTGCATTTTCTAAGATAACATCAGAGGGCCTTGCCGCTTCTCTAGTTCTCAGGCTTGTTCTTATTCAAATCTGCAGACTAAGATCCTGGAGCAGCGAGGGGAACTAGAACTCCTCAGGGGCTTCAGGTAGGATGGGACATGTCCACTTCCCAGACAGAGGCCTGTTTTCTTATTTTCTTTGTCTTCCTGTTTTTCACTTTATTATTATTTTTTTTTAATGCAGGCCAGAACAATATGACCTACTTAACTCTTCACAAGCTGATGAATTTGTAGTAAGTAGGTAATTGAGACGGTTTAGACCAGTGCTGTCCAGCAGAAATACAATGCGAGCAATAAATGTGAACCACATGTGAAGACTACTAGAGAATTCAAAATTTTCTAATAAACACATGAAATTAAAAAGAGATAGGTGCAATTAATTTTAGTAATGTATTGTTTTTAACCCAATTTATCTAAAATATTTACCCTTTCACTACATAATCAATATTAAAATTATCAATGAGAGATTTTACATTCTTTTTTTTTTTTTTTCACATCTCAATTTGAACAAGCCACATTTCAAACGTTTGTTAGTGACGACTGTATTCTACAGTGCTGGTTTAGACAGATTTTCTCTCTTGCACTCTCTCTCAATGCTGTAGAAGCATTTTAGGAATAAGCTAAATGATTGAGACCAAATTCTTCATATCAGGAAAGTGAGACCTAGAGAGACCAAGTAAATTGTCCACATGTTAGTGAACATTGCA
>NC_045435.1:109284186-109294702 GCF_002776525.5 Piliocolobus tephrosceles | reverse complement strand
CTCCGCCTCCCAGGTTCAAGTGATTCTCCTGCCTCAGCCTCCTGAGTGGCTTGGATTACAGGCATTCGCTACCAGGCCCAGCTAATTTTGTTATTTTTAGTAGAGACGAAGTTTCACCATGTTGGCCAGGTTGTCCTCGGACTCCTGACCTCAGGTGATCCACCTGCCTTGGCCTCCCAAAGTGCTGGGATTACAGGAGTGAGCCACCGCGCCAGGCCACTTAATCTGTTTTATAGACACATACTGGAGCTCAGATAAGTGAAGTCATAGTGCATTGGGAGGAACTGAGAGATTTCCCAAGGAGTAAGATGACAAATTCCTGACAGGATTATTTCACAGTGTGGCCTCATTCATACCGTAAGAAGCGATTCTTCTGAATTTTATGGAAAAAGAAACTAGAAGGTCTAGTTTGTCATTTTAAAAAAACTTCGTACAAATCATTTACTGTTTCATCCTTATTTTTATTTTATTTATTTTATTTTATTGAGACAGGGTCTGGCTCTGTCACCCAAGCTGGAGTTCAGTGGGACAATCTCGCCTCATGGCAACCTCTGCCTCCCGGGCTCAAGTGATCCTCCAACCTCAGCCTCCCAAGTAGCTGGGACTACAGGTGCCCGCCACTACGCCTGGCTAATTTTTGTATTTTTTGTAGATATGGGGTTTTGCCATGTTGCCCAGGCTGGTCTTGAACTCCTGAGCTGGAGCAATCTGTCCACCTCAGCCTCCCTAAGTGCTGGGATTATAGGCATCAGCCACTGCACCAGGCCCTCATATTGATTTTAATAACTCTTTTAGTGCACAGCACTGTGTTTGGCTTATAGAATTTCTCAGTAAACATTTGTCAAATCAATTTAAGAACTCAGTAGAATAGAAAATTAAAACTAGAAGAAATACTGAAAACCACTTAGTAAAGGTAATGATGGTAAAGTGTCCAATAATCCAACAGATTTTACTACTTTCTTCCTTCCCTTTAATGATTCAGAGGAGAGAAGTAACTTGCCCAAGGTCACACTGCTGCTGATTTCGAAGAATCCGGATCTCTCCCAACTGCCTAGTGATTTTTTAAAAACCATGATTTCAACGACTCTGATTAAACGGAATTAAATCTATGGCTAAGCCATATCTTGTGAATGGAGGATGTTTGGAACTTCAAGATATGACATCTAATTTGGAAATTTGGAAAGCATTTACTGAGACAGAAAGAGTGGTCTATTTCTTGAAAGTGCTGTTAAAAAGCGACAGAAATGTAATTATTTTGGATTTGTTTTAGTGCTTCAGTATTTTTAGAATTTCCCCATAAACACCTCCCTTGAGGAGCATACAGCACTTGGCATGCTAAAGTAACTCAGGATGCTTTCAGCAAATGCAGTTGACATCTTGACCAGACATCTGGATTTGTGTAAGTCTGAGAAAGTACCGATACTTCTCCAAGATATTTCTGCTTTTGAATCTTCAGTTGAACTAATACTTCCCCTCTTTCTTGAGCCTGAACACCTTCCTAGGGCTGAACCTAGACAATGGTGAAGATGGGGTTGTTTCTGTCCAAACACACTGCTAAAACTAGACTGCTAACTGTTCAGCATGGACCCTGTGTTCCAGATGTATGAGGATATATTTGAAGAAAGTCTGTGACAGCATGGGCTGTGGAGTGGCATATATGCTGAAAAATCTGATGAAATCAGGACGCCAGATTACTTGGTCTAGTGCAGTGATATTGTTCTGAGAAGTGAGGTGGAAGAAAATATCCCCAGGATAAAAGAGAACAGGATGAAAAATACTGTTTTAAAAAAAAGATATGGATTTTTCCTTCCCAGACAGACTGTTAAATAGGCTTTTCTTGTTCAGTGGGGTCTGGTAATGAAAGTTGACAGGATATTAAGGTTATTTCAGGTTCTACTGTCTCCCAGGGTCACATAAGCCTTCTGTTATGCATGTTAATCCATCTCAGCATTCCTGCCAGGAGCTGCCTAAGTAGGGCAATCGGTTTAGTGTGCACCTTCCCCTTTACAGTTTAGTTGAGAGGCAAAACCTACCAATTAGCAGAATATGCATTGAAAATCAAGTGATGCTTTTGTATTCTGAAGACATAGCACCAAAATTTGTGATTAATAAGTGATGAACCTAACTGTCGTTTCCTCAAAAATGCAAAGCAAAAAGGAGAAAGCAATACCTTCCTCCTCTCTCCATCTCTTTTTTGGCATAGGCATGCCTGCGCCTGCACACGTGTACATTTATGTACCTATAAAAACTATATGGTGAATTTAGCATCATAGACTGGAAATACTGGTTGGCTCCTGCAAAGCCCAGCTCATATTCTGACTTTCTCCCTGTTTAGACATACAGCTTCCTCATTTACAAACTTCCCACCAACTACCCCATTAGTTATAAAAAGGGAACATCACAAAGAAAACACTGGAGATGTAATCAAATCTTGGTGAAGAGGAAATATGGAAGTTTGATTCTAGCACTAATCCATTAATAACTGGGGTGTGTCCCCACCAATGAACACTACTCTAAATGATTCCTTGAAGGATATTACAAATTTCTTGTGGTTATAAAATAAACAGAACAACCTGTTCTAGTTGTTGCTATTTCAACTTTCATCTGCTTTTTTTTTTTGCACAACCGATGACAGTAGTGGCAAGAAGTGAAGACTTTGGAATTAAACTGATTGGATTAGAAACCCAGCTTTGTCGTGTACTACATGTGTGACCAAAGCAAGTTGTTTAAGCTCTCCAAGCCTCAGTTTTCTCATGAGTAAAATGGCAATAATTGTACCTGTATCTCAGGATTCTTATAAAGATTAAGTGAGATAGTACACAGTGCTTGGCTCCATAATTGGTGATTCACTGGTAGTCACTGTGGTAACAATGAAGATAAACAAAAATTCAAGATTTGTTCTAGCGAACTGTTGCTACCTTTTATCCACCTCTTGAAGCTTAGTGACTTTGTATTAGAGCAAGGATGTTATATGCCCAAACCTAAGTGGTCAGTACCGAAGGAAAAAATATCTCTTTCTACCCGCATTTATCTGTGAGCAAAGCTATAAAAGTGGGTTCCATTCTCTTCTCTTTTGATAACAGCAAAATGTATTCACTCTAAGTGGCTATTAGAGGGCCAATCTCTGTACAGCCTATTCTATATAACAGGTACTCAAAACTCATTCACTCCGACGTGGCTTAATATTTTCTGTGCAGTGACTAGTGGTGGTGTAGGCTCCTAATAAAACATTATATCAACTCTCAAACCTCTGAATTTTTGAAGCTGATGTTTTCCTAACATCCTGTAAATACTCCAATCATCTGAAACTGCTGGGATTTCACCTTTGTACCATTTTTAGAAATGTGCCCGTTGAGTAATGGGCCTGTCTAATCTGTTTGACATTTATCGGTGCTCAAAGTGTAGCAAGGTTGGGAGATGTAGCAGAGCACATTCTAAATAAATCAACGGAAGCAAACAAACTAAATCACAGGGGGAAATTACAGTGTCCAAATCATTTATACACTGGTGATTACCATTTCACCTGGATCCAACTGATGTCACACTAGAGTTTCCAAAGCTCTAGGAATCATTCATCAATCCAACGAAACCTGCTCATCCGTGGTTCCACATTGAAACTGGCCAATATAGTAAGAATTACAATAGTCCAGGACAGGAAGATTAATTAGTCATGAGAAGGACCATGTGGAAAAGAAAATGTACTGGGTGGGAGAGGTTCTAGTATCATTCCTGGTATTAGTTAGCTATGTGATCTTAGGGTAGTCACTTTCTATGTCTGCCTCAGCTGCTTAACAAGAAGATTATGTATATCTATGTGTGTGTTGTTTGTGTGTGTGTGAGAGGGAGATATGTTTGTGATTTTATAGTTTTGAAGAGATCAGAACCTCTATTTCAAATGATTTTACTCCAAATCCAATATGCAAAATTGATTAAAGCCGAATTGATGTATTTGGAGAAGGGGACTCAGAGCAGACTGGATTTTTACTCATATATTGTGGGAGTTCTAAATAGTCTTTTATAAACACCCAGAGTTCTCTGTGCTCTGTGCAAAAACCTTTGGATTAGATGTTCTGTAAGGTCTCACTGACTCGTTTTACTTGAGTCTAGGAGAAGTTCCCCCTCAAGATAAAACATTGGACTTTTGCAAATAATTTATTTTTAATTAATCAATTAGCTAGCAAACTATGCAAATAATTTATTAAAGTAGTTTGGTTTCAAGTCTCATGGGTCAGTGGGGTGCTTTTTTTTGTTTTTGGTTTTTAATATAGGGTCTTACTCTGTCACCCAGGCTGGAGTGAAGTGGTGCAATCATAGTTCACTGCAACCGCAAACTCCTGGGTTCAAGCAATCCTCCTGCTTCAGCCTCCTGAGTAGCTGGAACTACAGGCAAGTGCCACCACATCTGGCTAATTTTTTATATTTTATTTTTAGTAAAGATGAGGTCTTGCTGTGTTGCCCAGGCTGGTTTCAAACTCCTGGACTCTAATGATCCTCCTGCCTCAGTCTCCCAAAGGGCTGAGATTATAGGTGTGAGTGACTGTGCCTGGTCAAGTTAGTGGTTTAATTTCTTCTTCTTCTTCTTCTTCTTCTTTTTTTTTTTTTTTTTTCTAATTTAGAGTCTGAGTTAATACAAATGCCTCTTTGTTACTACCACCTTTTTTATTCTTGTAACAATTGGCCAAGTTGTGTTGTTCATTTTAAACTGTAAGCTTCTGTTTCTATAGGGATGGAGAAAGTCCCAAGTGACTGCTGCCTGACAGTGTCACCAACAATGTGAATAAGTTGTCGATGTACAAGATCACAGATTTATTTTGAACCTGCCAGGGATTTGAAGGAATTAAAGAAATCTAAATAAATCAAATCCCAGGAAAGACAAGTTCTTCCTAGTAGAGACAGGCCTATAGATGCCTCATTCCTGGTGGAGGAGGGGAAGGTAGAATGAATCTGACACATACTGGGGTAAGAAAAAAAATAGGCAAACTTTCCAGGCACAGAAATCTGGTGGTGAGCCTGAAAAGAAAATCAAATCCTCGAGTAACTTAAAATTAGAAGCTGGACTGTAAAACATGAAGAGATCTCCAGAGTTTCACAGGTCTCAGATCTCAAGCTGGCTGAGAGGAAAGTGCCCATTCAGCCCTCAAAACGTATGAAGCCAGTGGTGAACTGACTATAACTATAACGAGGACAAGACCCAACTCAACTAAAGTTTAGCTTGAACTAGCATGTAATACTACTGGCCTGACAGAAGAAGGGAGATATCCTTTTGAGGGGGCAGGATAGGTAAATATGATTTATTTTTGTTTCTACTCTTCTTTTATTTTTTTGATATGGAGTCTCACTCTGTTGCCCAGGCTGAGGTGCAGTGACGTCATCTCGGCTTACTGCAACCTCCACCTCCCAGGTTCAAGTGATTCTCCTGCCTCAGCCTCCCGAGCAGCTGAGACTCCTGGCATGCACCACCATGTCCTGCCATGTTGGCCAGGCTGGTCTCGAACTACTGACCTTGTAATCAGCCTGCCTCGGCCTCCCAAAGTGCTGGGATTACAGGTGTGAGCCACCGTGCCTGGCCTCAACTATTCTTTTACATATAATGTCTAGCATTCAATAAAATTGCAAGACGTGAAGAAACCAGAAAATGTTAATCATAATCAAGAGAAAAAACGCAGGAGAAGCAGATCAACACATCCCAGATGTTACAACTTTCAAAAGATGAATGTTAACACTACCATGTAAATATACTAAAGAACTAATGGAAAACGTGGAAAGTATTAATGGAATAGGTAGGGGATGTTAGCAGATAAATGGAAACTCTAAAAAGAAACAAATGAAAATATAAATAAAAAATGAATATAGTATTTAATTACTGCTTTGCGTTTTTTTCTAAGTAGTTGTTCAGAGGATACAGTATACACATATATACTATCCCAGTCCACCTTCAAATAATGTGAAAGCAATTCACAATGCAAACGCTTTACAACAATGCAATCCATTAATACTCCTTTTACTCTTTGTGTTCACATTATCATATGAGGGGTCTTCCAAAAGTTCATGGAAAATGTATGTTAGGAAAAAAGTATGCATACATTTCAAAAATCTCTGCATCAAAATAAACTTTTACTAACTTGTTATAATATGTCTGAACAGAATCTAGTTTGCTGTACTAAGAATGATAAGACATCATTAGAAAAAAGCCCCTATCAGAGTAACATGAATTATGCTAAAATTGAAGCAAGACCAAACATCATATTTATGGTAAAGCCTGGGTAGAAGAATTATGAAATCATTAATGTTTTATAAAAAGTTTATGGAGACAATGTCCCAAATAAATCATCAATTTACAAATGGATAACTTATTTTAAGAAGGGATAACGTGATACTGAAGATAAACCCCGAAGCTGCAGTTGAGGAAAAAATTAATCTTGTTTGTGCCTAACTGAGGAAGACCAATGATTAACGGAAGAAACGATAGCTAACATCATAGACCTCTCAATTGGTTCAGCTTACACAATCCTGACTGAAAAATTAAACTTGAGCAAACTGCCAATTTGATGGGTCGGTCACAAAGCCAGTGCATTCAGATCAGCTGCAGAAAAGGGCAGAGCTATCAGTGGGCATTTTAAACAAGTGAGATCCAAGTCCTGAAGCATTTCTTCAAAGCATTGTAACAGGAGATGGAACCTAGCTTTACCAGTGTGATTTTGAAGACAAAGCACAATCCAAGCAACCGCTACCAAAAGGTAGAAGTGGTCAGTCAAAACAAAAGCAGACCAGTCAAGAGCAAAAGTCATAGCAACGGTTTTTGGGGGATGCTGAAGACATTTCGCTTGTTGACTTTCTAGAGGGCCAATGAATAACGACATCTGATTTTTATGAAAGTGTTTTGAGAAGTCAGGCAGAACTTTAGCAGAAAAATGATCAGAAAAGCTTCAACAGAACGTCCACCACCACGATGCTCTTGCTCACTCCTCTCAACAAACAAGGATAATTTTGCAAAAGTTTCAGTGGGAAATCCTGAGGCATTCACATTACAGCCCTTACTTAGCTCCTTCTGACTTCTTTTTGTTTCCCAATCTTAAAAAATCTTTAAAAATCATCCATTTTTTGTCAGTTAAGGAGATAAAAAAGACTGCATTGGTATGGTTAAATTGCCAGGACCCTCAGATCTTTAATGGCTGGTATCATCACTTACAAAAAGTGCCTTGAACTTGATGGAGCTTACATTGAAAAATAAAGTTTGTATTTTTTATTTTTATCTTTTAATTCTGTTTTCCCACAAACATTTTGAAAGCCCTCCCCCACCTCCATAAATTTCACTTGTATATATATTAAAACTCTAAAATAAATCATCACTATTTTGTTTTAAATAGTTAACAGTTCAATATGGGTCTTTAAATTTTTTTTTTTCTTTTTTCTTTTTTAAATTCTACTTTAAGGTCCGGGATGCATGTACAGAACGTGCCAGTTTGTTACATAGGTATATGTGTGCCATGGTGGTTTGCTGCACCTATTGTCTCATCCTTTAAGTTCCCTCCCCTCACCCCCTGCCACCCCTCCAATAGGCCCTTGTGTGTGATGTTCCCCTCCCTGCGTCCATGTGTTCTCATTGTTCAAGTCCCACTTATGAGAGAGAACATGTGGTGTTTGGTTTTCTGTTCCTGTGTTAATTTGCTGAGGATGATGGCTTGCAGCTTCATCCATGTTCCTGCAAAGGACATAATCTTTTTCCTTTTTATGGCTGCATAGTATTCCATGGTGTATATGTACCATATTTTCTTTATCCAGTCTGTCACTGATGGGCATTTGAGTTGGTTCCATGATGTTGCTATTGCAAATAGTGCTGCAATAAACATACATGTTCATGTATCTTTCTAGTAAAATGATTTATATTCTTTTGGGTATATACCTGGTTATGGGATTGCTGGGTCAAATGGTTCTAGATCCTTAAGGAATTGCCACACTGTCTTCCACAATGGCTGAACTAACTTACATTCCTACCAACAGTGTGAAAGCATTCCTATTTCTCCACAGCCTCTCCAGCATCTATTGTTTCTTGACTTTTTAGTAATCACCATTCTGTCTGGTGTGAGATGGTATCTCATTGTGGTTTTGATTTGCATGAAAATATTTTTCTTGTCTTTATTCAACATGTTCAGTCTTTCCTTAAGCACCAACACATGGAATACAGTCATAACTATTTTAATGTTCTTGTCTATTAATTTATCATCTATGTTATTTCTTGGTTAATTTTAATTGATTCGCCTCCCCCCACCCCCCACACATGTTATAGATTGTATTATCCTTTTTTGCACGTTGTGTAACTTTTGATTAGATGCCAGACATTGTGAATTTTATTAATACATTGTTGGGTGCTCGATAGTTTTGTTTTTATATAGATATTCTTGAGCTGGAACATATTTAACTTACTTGGAAACAATTTGACCCTTTTGGCTCTTACTTTAAAAGCAAGCTTTATTAGATGGGACCAGAGCAGCATTTAGTCTATGGTTAATTTTTTAACCACTACATAGACACTTCCTAGTACTTTAGGCATTTCTTAGTACTTTAGGCACTTCTTAGTACTTCAGCCTAGGAATCGGCAAGTATTTTCTGTAAAGGGTAGATAGTAAATCATTTACACTTTGTGGGCCATCTGGTTTCAGTTCCAACTACTCAACTCCCATTATAGCCTGAAAGCAGCCATAGAAGATACATAAATAAATGGGTGTGGCTGTGTTCCAATAAAACTGTATTTATAAAAATAGGTGGCAGACTGGATTTGGCCTATGGGTCCTAGTTTGCCCCCTCTTGATCTAATCCATAAACCATGATTTATGAGGTTGTCTACTCTGGCTGTGAAGAACAGACACTATTACTGGCTCTGGGTCAGTTCTGGGTCTGGGCACTGATCCCTCAAATCCTTTTGGGTAATTTTCTGTCTCTCATTTGCTCATCAGTACTTAGCTGAATACTTAAGGGAGACTCTCTGCAAATCTTGAAAGTTTTCTCTCTGACTTCTCTGGACTCTCATCTCCATTTCCTCAACTCAGAGAGTCTGGATGCTCTGCCTGGATTCCGCTTCCCTGCAGCACAGCCTGGAATCTTTCTCCAGGGAGTAAGTTGGGGGATTTGCAGGACTCATCTCCTCTGTTCCACATGTCTCAGGAATCACGATCCTTCTTTGCACAGTGTCAAATATCTTGAGAGCTGGTTTTTCCAGCTTTTTATTTGTTTCAGGTGGGAAGATAAAATGGATCTTTGTTATTTTATCTTTGCTGGAATGCATAGTGTTATATAATATATTGTGTGGTAGACATAAAGCTACTTCATGCATGCTATTTTCCCTAGAATGCACAAAGAGGACTCCCTTCTGTAAGCAAAACTAGTCAGCATCAGTGTACAACAGATGAATTGTTAGACATCTGCCAAAATAACTCTATCTTAGAGCATTGTTAGTAAATAAGTTATTGAAGAAGGCTTAGGGAATACGCAGGTCCAATTAAGATTGCCATAGTATGTCTTCACAAATTATAGGTAACTAAAGAAACTGCAATATGATCAATGGAGGTGTAACTTGTCTATCTGAAGTAATTTTGAATCATATTTCTTTACCTATGATGCCTGCCTTCTACCCTAGATTTTTAAGCCCCTTCATGACAAAGGCATAACTCTTTATTGTCTTTGTCTTAAAACCAACTTCTAGCACGGAGCATAGGAATGTTTTAAGTGCTCCCCTAGATGATTCTAATATACCTACATGTTGACTATAATACTGGTTGAAGAAATATTTATTATTAGAGACATTCCAAACTGTAGCAATACATTTTTTTTCATTCAGCAATTATTTACTGAAGGCTTTCTACGTACGAAGCACTAAATAGGTAATCAAAAGGTATGGAGTAAATATAATATACAGCCACTATTCTCAGAATGCTTACTATCTAGTCAAGGAAACAAACGTACCTAAAACAACTGGAGACAAACACAAGCTGTGTATGCTTAGCTCCTGAATGGAGTGGAGTCATTGTGTATTATATAAACATTCAGTGAAGTGGAATCAGTTAGGACTGCTTGACTAGGCAAGGTAGATTTTCTCCGAATAATTTTTTTCTTTTTTCAAATATAATTCTGAATGTTTAAGAACATTCTTACTTGCTAGATTCAGGTCTCTTTGTCCTCATTTTTGAGATGAATTAGTGGAGAATATGAAAACCACTTTATTCAGAACAGTTGGTGTTAAATATGTCTAACAGTGTTTCAATAGTAAATTTACCATTCTCATCAATGTCTGGGAATTCTCTTCTTGGCAATTAATATTTTATTCAGCCAAAAGAGCATATCTGATAACATTATTATTATTTTACTAAATATGAAAATATGAGGGATATCTTACCATTTAAAACTAATTGCTTAAAATGTTTTTTTGAGACATGTAACTTTTTAATATGTTTTTAAGGACTTTTTGCTGTCTGTCTATCTATCTATCTATCTATCTATCTATCTATCTATCTATCTATCT
>NC_045435.1:109222199-109284176 GCF_002776525.5 Piliocolobus tephrosceles | reverse complement strand
TCTATCTATCTATCTATCTATCTATCTATCTATCTATCTATCTATCTATCTATCCGTCTGTCTGTCAGAAAACCAAGAAATTATTTTGCTTGGGGTAGGAACAGCTAAAGACCAAATAGCGTTCCAGATGAGAAATGTAAGCCAATCTCTCTTCCTGCCCCTATTATCCACTTCCCTCCTGAAATATCATTTGTAGGGCCTGTACACTTGCTCAACAGCCCTTGCCTTCTCTGGCAACTGTAGCTGGAGGCCTTTTAAAATAGAAGCAGGGCGCAGCACGTCTTGTCCAAGGAACAGCAGTGTCTGCACTTAGTGCTTGATGCCCCAAGCAGCTGTCTGAGTTGCTTGCCCCCAAATTGCCTTTGGATAGAAGTAAACAAAAGTGGATATCCAATGGAGCATATTTAAAACTGACCTCTGAGGCCGTCTATTTTAAGCAGATTGTAATTTTGCAAAAGGCATGGCCCTATTCCAAATGTTTATTTAGTGTTGAACAGTCTCCAATTGGCTGGTTGCTCCACTTTTTTGATGGTGTTAAAGACATTAAGAAAGATGCCAATAATAGATGCTGGATTTGCACTCAACCAAGGGCCCAGCAATCCATTTTGTTGAGTGCCAGATGAAACATTCACTTCAGGGAGAGATAGGCAAGTAAATCTGGTGATATGGAAACTGGTTTTTATGGCAACCACTATTACCTCCACCCATCACACTCCAACAGGAAACTCATTTTGTGAAGATCTTTCCTATAGCCTTCTAAGTTCCTGCCAACAGAATTCTTTTTCATAGAATACATACTATGTGCAAAGCACTTGGCTAAATTTTAGCATATAGTTTCCTTGTGTCCTTATAGCAACTATAAGAAGTAGATAATATTCCTCTCAATTTAGAGATGAGGAAACTGCAGTGCGGAGACCTCCAACTATAAGATTGAAATGAAGATATGACCCAAGGTCTCTTGGGTTCCAGAAGTTGCTTTCATTTTATTTCATGAAATATCCATATGAGTAGAATTCCCCTTCCTCCATGTATGTGTTTGTGATGCAGTAATTCTTTTTCTATCTACTTATCCCTGATATCAATTTTGGCACCAGGATGTGACAAAATGAATACCTGGGGTTGAATTTTGTATTTTTTTAAAGTAAATGATAGCAGTTTATTGTGCAAAATAAAGAGCCCTTCTGAAGAATGTACATGTGAATATATTTCCCTACGTGTATTTAGAACAAAACAGAAACTCAAACAACAACAAAAAACCCCCCAAAAATGAAACCCTGGCTTTGCATATCATTCCGCCTTAATTCACTTGCCTTTGTGCTCCAAATGTCAATTTGCTTCTAGAAAAAACTTCTCTGAATAGAACCTTGGATTGAAAGAGCCATGGGTTAAATTACTGGCATAGTTGACTACTAAAATTAGTCCCTGTGTGGAAAAGGAAGATTTCTCCAGCCTTGCTCTTTTGTCTAACTTCCTCTCCTCCTCTTTTTTGTCTAACTTCCTCTCCTCCTCTTCCTTTTTTATCTAAGGTGATTGAGTCTCTTTTCCTGAGAGAAGTGAATAGTCAATTCTGACACAGCTCCCTGGACCTTCTGTCCCTAATATCCAGAGTTACCTCCAAAGGCAAACTGTTGTAAATGAAAATACCAAGTATTCCTGTACTTACAAGTCACATCCTTCTCTCTGTAGTCATCTTGGAATTACTTTCACAGCCACAAAGTTCTGCCTTGGTGCAAATCTTTTCCTCTCAGCAGCACTTTTAGTAACTTGAGGAATTGCTGAAGGTAGAGAGACATTTTAGGAGATCTAGATTCTAATTAACTTTTCCTCTAATTAACTCTGTCTCCATTCCTTTGTGAATGCAACGGAGACTCTTGAAGATAAAGAGACATGCGGAGGATGGCAGTAGCCCAAGTCCAAGAAGCTCACAGACTCCTCTTTTCCAGGGTTGTAAAGGAAAAATCGTCATAGGAATATGGGTGGTGTGAAGGAGAAGGGGATAAGTGATTTTTTTAAAAAGGTAAACTGGGTGTTATCTTTTTCCACAGCACCAAATAATTCTTTTATAAATCAGTGAATATCTTTTTTCAGTATCTCCATGTGCCTTCTTTTGTTTGGCGTTAATGGTTCACCATGGGATAGATGATGATTAAGCTTTCAAGTGCTGAAAATCATCTCTTCCCATTTCCCTCCTCTCCTTCATTCTGGCTTTTGTTCAACAAGACTTGTCTTCTCTGTATCTCTGGAATATACTTTCCTGGTCCTAGGCTGTTGTTCATAATGTTTGCATTATCTAGGAATGCTCACTTTCTCAGTTCTCTCCTCCTTACCTACTGAAATCCTCCCTATCCTATCACAGGGATATGCCTCCTCTAGGAAGGTGCTTCACAAAAGTAGTCTGCCAATAAATAGATACTGGTGAATTTTCTTGGTTATTCTTGCGATAGTGAATGGTTATTACTTTTCAAAAACAGACGGAGCTTCCATTTAATTTCAGTCTTATCCAACTCTTATTCCAATTTTTTCTCCCAGTATATGGGTTATACCACTTGAGTGTGATGTTTCTAGCAAAGGGATCTCTTTACTCTTCACAATTTTTCTCCATGACTACTTAACGCTATTCTCTCCACTCCAGTGAGACTTCATATTTAGAGACCTCAATGCCTTTCCCTTTGATATCCTCTGTAGGGCATATTTTCTCATCTTTCTCTTACTCTCTATTTCCATGGTTTCAATTCTAGCACATGTTCTTTTTACCATGGAGTTCTTTCCAAAGTTTCCTCCCATTCCTTCTGCAAAAATCACCTTCAAGTGTTCCTTCCTCAAAGTCAGTTTTCTTCCCAAGAGTCAAGCATGCATCTAACTTACCATGGTTGAGTGTGCTTCTGAAACATTGCCTCTCCCCCTTTCTCACCTGCAAATTCTCTCTTCAAACAGCTAGTCAGTTAATGGCCCTGTCCGTGGCTTGGCCTCCTAAAAGCTACTGATTTCTCTTGCAAATGCACAGGCCAAATGCTCCCAGTGGTCTGTCCCCTCCTGCAGAGCTCATACTAATGGAACTAGGATTGATGGCCATCCTCAGAGGAACCATATAAGAGCTCAGAGCCTGGGGCAAAACCTAAGTTCAGCTGTGTCTCAGTTCCATTGCCATGCAGCTGCTCCCCTTCAGATGCTTTGAGTCCCAGGGCACAACCTGCCAAGACCACTGGCCATCCAGTTTCTCAATGACTTGATGAGATCATTTTTGATCCTAAATTATCCTTTTGTTTTATGAGGCTTCTTTGAGCTGCTCATTTATGTCTCGTTAGTTCTTCTTTCCCCTGACCACTGAGGCCTTGAACTCTTGAGCTCTTGTTGCCTGACCTCTCATCTGGAATGCTGCCCTCTCTTTCTCAGACTGCTACAAAGTCTCTCTGCCTAGTCTGTCTTTCCCTTTCTGAGGATATGATTGCCCTTGCCTTGACTACCCACTTAGTCCTTCAGGCCCAGCCTGACTCTCGGGGCCTCTGGCTTCCATTCTTGGTGCAGGTCCTCATCCCACATCAATTTAATGACTACATATTGAGTGCTTATTTTGTATAAAGCTTGTGTAACTTGTATTAATGAGATAAAAATGAGCAACATGAATACCCTCTCACAAGGGGCTTGCAATCTAAGGCCAATTTATTTGTAAAAGGTAGACTGTGATTAAGTTTTCTAAGTGGGATTCAGAAAGGAGAAAGATCAAAGTCCTGTGTGCGTGCGTGCGTGTGTGTGTGTGTGTGTGTACAAGGTGGTGATGATCAGTAAAGTTTATTTGGAAGAGATAGCATGTGAGACTGATTTGAAGATGAATCAGGTCATAACCAAGGTGGTACATATTTGGAAGAAAGATAAAGTTAGATTTGGTCTGATTGGTAGCAGTGTTTCTCAACAGGGTGTTGTGACTGTCTGGTTCCTGGGTTGCTAAATGTCTCACTCAGTAAGGACAGTTGTGATTTCTAGTTACTGAGGCAAACACAACTCTGACAGATTCCAAATGCCCCCATTAAAGAAGAAGCTATTTAATGATACTTGTTAAAGCACAGTATGAAAGGCTTTATTAGTACCATTGAAATAGATTTAAAAAACCACAATAGGCCGGGCACAGTGGCTCATGCCTGTAGTCCCAGCACTTTCGGTGGCAAAGGTGGGCAGTTCACCTGAGGTCAGGACTTAGAGACCAGCCTGACCAACATGGAGAAACCCCGTCTCTACTAAAAATACAAAATTAGCCAGGCGTGGTGGCGCCTGCCTGTAATCCCAGCTAATTGGGAGGCTGAGGCAGGAGAATTGCTTGAACCTGGGAAGCAGAGGTTGCTGTGAGCCAAGATCGGTCCATTGCACTCCAGGCTGGGCAACGAGAGCGAAACTCCGTCTCAGAAACAAACAAACCAACCCACGATGATGCAATTTTACAGTGGATTAGAGAGATTGGGCTCAGCTCTGAATTTGGCATGTGCAAGTGAGAATTCATAGTCAAGGAGCAGGCTGGGGTCAATAGATGGAAAATTACTGAGAGGAAACATCAGGGGCAAGGTGATTTTGGTTAAATGAACTGAATAGGATTCTCGCTGGAGACAGGCCAGGGTGATCAGACATCACCTGGGGGATGGTGGAGGATGAGGAACATGATCAGATATAAAGCGTTATCTGATATCAAGGGTGGAAGAATCCTGCTAAACTGACTTAGCAGGGTTCCCCCTAAAATTTGATTTCACAAGGAAGTGCACAGACAGGCCTAGAAGAAGATCTGGGAAACTGATTCAAGTTTGGTTAAGCAAATAATTTTTGTCACCCCTGAGGAAAGTACCAACCTCTAGTCACTGACCTATGGGTGACATATGAGAAAATTCAGAAAGGTCGGCCGACATGACGAGTTTGTTCTAAGTAGGATTCAGTGGGGAACCGCTAAAGTCTTTGAGCATGGCATAACAAAATTCAAGATACTCTTTGGAAATAATTAGACTACTACTCTGGCAATGAAATAGAGGACAAGGAAAAGGAGAGACTGATGCAGGAAAAAAAGGTAGGAAGCTGTTGCAATAATCTAAGTAAAAACAACAAGAAATTATGCTGGTGTTTCCCACAGATCACTTTCACAGAGTAAGACAGCCCATTAGATTTGGGTGTCAAGAGAGAACTGAGTCAATAGTGTTGCCTAGGTTTGAATCTGATGGTTAGGAGCACAGTGGGGCCTATAAAGAAATAGGGAAATCAGGCCGGGTGCGTTGGCTCACGCCTGTAATCCAACACTTTGGGAGGCCGAGGCGGGCGGATCACGAGGTCAGCAGATCGAGACCATTCTGGCTAACATGGTGAAACCCCGTCTCTACTAAAAATACAAAAAGAAATTAGCCGGGCGCGGTGGCGGGCGCCTGTAGTCCCAGCTACCCCGGAGGCTGAGGCAGGAGAACGGCGTGAACCGGGAGGCGGAGCTTGCAGTGAGCCCAGACAGCGCCACTGCACTACAGCCTGGGGGACAGAGCTAGACTCCGTCTTAAAAAAAAAAAAAAAAGGAATAGGGAAATCAGAACGAGGAGGATGCAGTTTCAGGAAAAGACCATGAGTTCTGTTTGGAGCAGCCCAGGGGAACATGAATGACTGGACTGATGTCACTAAGGACCAAAGACTGCATGGATAAGGAATGATGCTACTTGAAAGACTATTTATTTTAAGGTCTTTGAAACAAATGGCTTCTTATATAAACTCATCACACACATCTACCCCCTCCCACTCAAAGTCACTTTGTTTGCCTGAATCAGCCTCTTTATTTTTTCTTTTTTTTTCTTTTTTTTTTTTTTTTTTTTGTAAGATTGAACATAAGTCAACTTCATTCCAGTTCAGGTCAGAGTGCTCTCTAAATCAAAATTAGCATTTTGAATTGGTGAAAGATTGAGCTTTTAATTACAAAATATTTGGTAATGAATGTACCAAGAATGAACTAAAAAAGATGCAAGCTTTTCTTCTACTGACTTCAGTTTTATTCCCCAGTGTCTCCCGCTGAAGGAAGGTCATGAGCAACAAGGCACCAGCACTTGGATCCAGAATTGCTAAAGTAAGTTTTCTCCTCCAGCAGAGTCCCTGAGGACGCTGAATCCGGCTGAGCTGTTCAGGGTTTCATATTCTTCCCCTAAGTAAATTAAATCATGAGCACATCTCATCACAGAGGCCTGCACAAAAGTCTGCTATACCTTTTTGGCAAGCAATGCTTAAAGTGGAGCTATTAGAAATGCTAAAAGCCTGCCTCCCCCAACCATGTGTGTTGGCTGGCCCAGCTGCAACCACGACCACGGGTGGGCCCTGGGGGTTGGGGAGCGGGTGGGGAAGCAGGGTCATGGTGGCAAATTTCATCCATGTGGGAGCCAAATCGAGTCCAAATGGACTCCTGTCAACGTTTTCTCTCTTTCTGTCAATAATGATGTAATTCTTCCCCGAAGCAGCTAGAGATCCTATTGGACATTTGCATGGAGGAAGAGACTATCTAACCCTTTTCCCCCCAACTTTGAAAGTGCTGTAAATGAGAGGGTAAATGAACACAAATAGGAATGTGCTGGGAAGATACAGTAGGGAAGCCTTCTGTGGCTCTGCAAGCTGATACAAATGCTGGCTTAATTAGAAAATCAATCTTGCTGTCCGGCTGATTGATTGCAATCCTCTGCTGGAGGTAGGAAAGAGAGTCGAGTCATGACGAGATAATTTTTTCCTATTACTAAAAGAAGGCTTAATGTACATCTCTAAGCAATTCAGCGTGAAGAACTTGTTAAAAACACAACCACCTTTTCCCTCTTGTTAATTGAATCTTTGGGGGCAGGGAGGAGAAATAATACAGCAGCAATTTGCGTTTTGTGAAAATGCCTATTGTTTTTTTCTTAAGGATACCCACGTTCTGACAGGTGATTTAATAATTGTCTTCAAAGAAATGGAAGCTTTTTATTTATTTATTAACATTTTTAATAAGAAGGAGGATAGGTGGCAGCTCCCCACACCCACAGAACTGACATAAGAGAAAATGTTTGCATTTGCATTGGGAGGAATTGACATTGCCAACCATCAGTTCACACTTTTTGGTGTCCACAGTGTGCTCACCTAAACATAGATGCGTGGTGGCTTTTCCTTTTTTCCAATAAGTTTATTTCTCTATTTGTAAGTATACATGGTATACTCTACTTTGCAAGTTAAGAGTATAAACTTTGGAGTCAGAGAGAGAGGATGGAATGATCTCCTGGATTTGCTACGAATCATTTGTGTGATCTTGGGGAAGTGAGCTACCTTTTCTGAGCCTCAGTCTCCATATTTATAAATTGGGCTGAATAGTACGACCTTTGGCTTAGAAAATATAGTTATAATAATTATTCCCTACCCAAAAGTAGGTGAGCAACAGGCTTTGAGAGTTTAACTTGACCAAGGCCACATAGACAGTGAGTGGAGGTGCCTTGGAGAAGTGTTGCTTGCACTCAAAATCTTTGCATTTCACAGATTCCATTTGGCTTCTTTAGAAAGGTGACCAGGGTAGCAGATCTGTTTCTGTTCATTCCTTCTTTCATCATATTGGTTCTTTGGCACCCTCTGATCTGCTTTTAATGCCCAACTCGGGGTGCATCCTTAATTCAGAACACAGGTCTTGATTGCACAGAGTTCTCATGCTTCTGCTCTGCATTTGTTTCCTCTCAGTCTTGAAAATGAAAAGCCTTTCTGCCTCAACTCCAGGACTCCATCAACTCTCTCTCTGTAGCTTTAACTGTTTTATTTGTCATTTCATAGATCTGTATAATGTTGCAGCTGTAGTGATCTCTACTGATTTTTTTCTGCAGAAAAGTCTCTTACAAAATGCTTGCTGCAACTAAGGGTGCAAGGATTTTAGAAACCTTCCTGGCTTTTTAAAGGAGATCAAGAAAAAAAAAAAAAAATCCAAGTCACGGGTTCCTAGAAGAACTATTCCTTTGCTTAGAAACCCTTTCCTTGAGTTTTTTTCTGCTCCCCAATATCTCAATTATTCTTTATACTTTCACCTCCTCTCCAAACCCACATCAGCCCTTAATCTTGAGCTAAAAGTTTTTCTCTCTGGTTTCAGTGAAATTTTGTTATTTCACCATCTCATGTACTTTAACTTGTGAATTACACTTATAATACTCAGTCATCTCCAAAAAGCCCACAGTCAAGACCAAGCTTATTAGTGAAATGCAACCTGCATTCTTTGGGCATTGTTCATCACAAACTTCATTTTTATGAGAAAAGTAGTGAAGCTTGCTTAATAAAAACAAGGGAGAGTATATGTTGCAATGGTCCAAGATGGTAAGAATAATTAAATTATGCAGCTAGCTTTAAAATCTTATTTTCTCATTTTAGGCATCCACTTCAGCTTAATTTATTATATAATGCTATAATTATTAAATTAAATCCTCGAAGACAGACCAGAGAAGATATTAGCCATCATTTAATTAAACCTACCTAGCTTAAAAAAAAAAAAAAAGTAACTGAACAGGGGATGTAACTGGTCTAAGATCATGCATGTGGAAATCTCTGAGTCACAAAGGAAATGTATATTTTGAAGGGACCTCTCATTTGAGGTACCCATATTTACTCTGTGGTCTTCTAGGTGTGATGCTAAAAGGCAGTGAAATGGCTTAATTGTAGGACGCAGAAAAAAGAAGGACTAAACCCAAGGATTTTGAGAATTGTGTGTGTGTGTTTAAGGAAAAATTCAAGGAGAATAATAAGATTTTTTGCATAAGTATTCAATATGATACATTGTGGACTTTTACCTCTGCCTACGTGGAACATAGCTCACCTACTTTTGGATAGGGAATAATTATTATGACTATATTTTCTAAGCCAAAGGTCATGCTATTCAGCCCAATTTATAAATATGGAGACTGAGGCTCAGAAAAGTTAGCTCACTTCCCCAAGGTCACACAAATGATTCGTAGCAAATCCAGGAGATCATTCCATCCTCTCTCTCTGACTCCAAAGCTTATACTCTTAACTTGCAAAGTAGAGTATACCATGTATACTTACGAATAGAGAAATGAACTTGTTGGAAAAAAGGAAACATGATACTTGGATTTGACATTGTCTTAGAAAATATGTAGTCTCTGGTTTAATGTTTAATGGTCAATTGTTAAGCTATGAGAAAGGAATAAGTTGAAAACTGATAATGATTTGGGTTTCATTTGCTCTGAAGCCTGGTAAAGCTGATGAAATAATCCTTTAAGCATTGAGGTATAAAGATGTTAAAAATGTATTAAAATTCTAAGACAAATTAGCCATAGACTTAAGACACAATAATATTTTCAAATGCTCCAACATTTCATGGAGGGCTTCACACTTCAGTGATAGTGATATTTCTCTTTCTAGAGAGCCTTGGGATAAAGATGCCTGTCTTAAGTTGCTCCTTTACCCTTTCTGCCTTGGTTTTGAAAGAGATATTTGGGGTCTATTCATTTTATGCTATCAGTGACCTTGTGGACACTCTTAAGGTAATAATGATGACAGAAATTACATATGGTATTTGAGTTTTAAGAAGTGGGGTTTGGCAAAAACATAGTCTATTGGAGATGAAAGCTGGTTTGCTTTCCCTGGTAATCTCTTGCACAGTATGCTGGCTGAAAGAGAGAGCCTGAGACCAATCCTATTTAGGAAATACTTGTTAACATTTTTGGAACTGGCAGAGGACCTTCTTGTTAAACTGGAATTTTCTCCATCTGTGGTTTTCTGTTTATTTCTATGTAATTCCACACAACAATGGTAAGTTTAAAAATCAGGCAACATATCATTTGAGTATCCTAGTTTTATGCAAATATGGATGGTATGATGTTAAAGGAATGTAGATTACTCCTGAAAAATAAAATGAAAACTAAACATTCCCACAACAACTTTAATCTGATCTGCAACCCAGACCCAATTCCCCTCAGCAATCCCGTTGACAGCACTTTGTGACTTGGAAAATCCCAAGAAAGGCCTCTGAAAGCGTCATATGCTAAGTGACTGCTTTGGGTGGTCAGACATCTTCATGTTTATTTTCTTCATAACTGTTTCTCACCACCAGTGAATATGGCAAGAGAGACATCACTGTCCCCATTTCACAGAATAAACAAATTGAAGCAGAGATGTTAATGACATATCCAATGATCACACAGCAAATGGCAGCAGGATTTGACTCTAAGATTGCTTAATTCCAAAGCCCAACCTCCTTTCACTTTGCATCACAACACTCTACATTTCATTAATATTGCTAGTGACTATTCTACACTTGTCTCCTTTTAGAAAAATGAGTGTACAGCTCTGTAAAATTTTGGATAAGAGAATAGGCAAGGTAAGATAAAGCCATTTATAGGCTCAACTAGAGATTTCATAAATAGCCACAATTGACAGATTTCACTGTGGACAGATGGTGGTTTTGGCTAAGAGCAGCTTGATTCCTCGAAGGTAATTTTGTGCCACAGGTGTCAGTCTCTCCTACACTTATTTGGGCTGGCTCAGTTTGGAGTGGTATGGAGGACTCATCTGGCTTGATGTGACAGTGGCAGAACTGAAATGAAAGGAAAAGTAATATAGTTTATGTATTCTTCCCTCTTTTAAAAAATATTGCCACAAAGGGACTTAGAATATAGGTTGAAGAGAGATACCCTTGGAATTCCTATCTTCTCTCAGGGATTGTTGATACTTGTGGCCAGCACAGACCCAACTTATTTTGAGATCATATATACAGTTGATACAAGGATTATATTTTAGGCTTGAATTAAACTCATTTTTCTTTCCAAACAGTACCAAATCTACTTGGCCAAGCACCTTTCCATTTTATATTCTTGTTTATTTAGAGGAAATAGAGTCCATATGTTTCACATTCATTTGCACTTAACTCATCAAAATGTTATTTGGCAATGGGTATTTGACGTCCCCTAGAAGAGTCTTGAGGTGCTTTTGATAAGATTTCGTTCTATAACCAGGAAATAGTGTTATGTCTAGAGAGAAACATAGTTCCCAAAGGGCCCTGAGTGAGTTCAAAGCTCCACTGAAAATGGTTATGGAAGGCTGAGTTTTGAAAGTGTATTTTTGTATAATTCACTACTCTCCAAAACTGCCAGTGGAGACTGCTGAATACGGGTTGTTGGGCTCTCAAAGCAGCTCGGTTTAATGACTGTTCTGCAGCCACAAATGAACTGATTGATAGACAAATTGTTCTGTTTACCCAAATGTGTAATGACATGTTTTAAACACTATGAGCTCTGAATACCTAGTGGAACCTTAAAGATCTAATGGTATAAAAATTAAAAGCACATGACAAAGTGGTAAGTAATGTTAATAACATTATTAGTAATATGTGAAGGGCTCTGCTTAATATATAAAATAGTATCTTTATTAATATTTGAAAATGTATTTAACATATATATTTAAAAATAATAATGTGAATATATCAGTAGAAAAATAGGCATAAGACAGAAGGAAACACACACAAACATAAAGCACACAGGTGAATATATTCATATATATGAAACTTACATGTGCAAAAATCCTTCAGTTTTATTAATAGTAAAGTACATGAAAATTAAAACAATAATATACTTTTATTTTTAAACCAGCAAATTGATGAAATGATTTTAAAATATTAAATGCTATGAAGGGTTTTTGGATAATCTGTTCCTTGAAGGGTAAATGGGTATGATTTTCCTGGAAATGCATGTGACAATGTTATGAACTCATTCTTAAAAGAGTTCATGCCTTTTGATGTAATAATTTTACTTCTAAGAATATATTCAAAGTTTTTGAGAAAGATTTACATGCAGAAGTGTTTATTGTATTGTTGTCTTTAATAGTGAAAATAAAAATGTCAACATTTCTAATAACAGAGTTAAATAAGTTGTGGTTAAATAAATTAGGGTACATTCCATAGGCTATTATTCATCCACTAATGCCCCGTTACAGAGTTTAGTGTCATGGGAAGATGCTATTTAAATAAATGAAGAAGAAAATGGAAAACAAAATTTGCAAAAACAAAACCAGGCATGCAAATGCAGGAAAGGAAATTTTTAAGTGAAACCAGTCATTATTGCTTGGTGGTGAAAGTGTATGTGATTCTGATTTTCTTCTTTATCTCTTTCTGCATTTTAAGAATAATAAACATATATTATCTTTATAATTATAAAAATAATAAATATTTTTATAGTAGTAGAATTCTTTGCATTTTCAGTAGTAAATTCATCAGAAGTAAAGTAGTAAATTCATCAGAAACTGAAATGTTGATTTTGAGGTTTTGTGATGACCATCAAGTAACTGATTCATTTTTTTCTTTTTTCCATCCTATATTCTCATGGCTATAGCATATCATCTTTGAAAAATAGTTTATGCATGGAATTTACTGTCCTGTCTTCATATAAAAATGATAGTACAGAAGAACAAGAATTCACTCTACTTTGTCAGTTATGTAATCCGGTTGGGAATTTCTTTAGATACTTTGCTCTGTAATTTGAAGGAAAATTTTTCTTTTAAAAGCCAGTTAGCTTAAAGAAAACATCTTTTCAGAAGGCATTTTTCCCATGAGTTTAGATTTGATTGGCTTGATTTATCTACCTCATTAGGTAGAAGGGAGTTTGGATGCACCACATAAGAAGATGTGATTGAGGAATCAGAAACTTATTAAAAATATAATCTAGTCTTGAGAGATAGCGTCGTGTGTGGTTTGAATGAAGACCTGAGATTGCATTTTAGTTCTGCCACCTAGCTTATGTGTGAGTTTGTGCAGTCACTTTATAGCTCTTGTCTTGTCTACTTTAAAGGGCTCTTATAAAGAATACATGTGATATTATATGTGAGTTATTATCATCAGACAATCTATGGATGATGACACTAGAAACTGGACTCCTGACTTACCAGAATATTGGTGAGTTGGGGGCCTAAAATGTCATGGTAGAAGTTATCCAATAGTCAACTGAAATTTCCACTACAGGCCTTCACAGATGTCCCTAGAAGTTTTAACTTAAGCCTAAGAAATATGAATGTTGTACTTTTGTTTGCCAGTGGCCATACTCTTTAATTTCTCTGGAAACCCCAAAGAACAAATTTTCTTTAAAATATGTTTATTTCTCATATATTTACAGTAAATTATGAAAAGAATAAAATGTATTTTCATAAGCCACACACTTATTTATTTTATAACCACATCACATCTGTGTGCACCTTAATTGGAAAACAAATCAATAATAACTGAAATATAATATTAATGAAAAGACCTTTATAAGCTCTTTTATAATGTGTTAACAGTTTTGAAACATTAGAAAAGGAAACTATCCTGATTCAGGATATTTAATGGAAGGACCATGTTCTCAGAGGGAGGAGCTCTTAATGGATGGACTGGAACAGAGGGATCCTCATCAGATGGTGGGGTCTCTGTTTGGAGAGAGCAGCTCACAATCACGTGTCACAGCGGGAGACTTTAGACGGCCTGGTTAGAGAGAAACTAAGAGTAATCAGTTTCAATTCATGAAGTGAGGAGGACATTTTTGAAAAATAATTTGAACCATTTTTTTCTTGCTAGCAGATTGGAAAAAAATGAAGGTCAGAAATTCTCATGAATACTGGGGCAGGCCAGATACAGAGGAAAAACAATGACCTTTTATCATTTTAAAAGTTAAATTTAGGCTTCTTAATGGGAAATTACTATTTATTTCATTTTTGCTCTTATTTTGGCATTATCTTTTCATAACAAGAAAGTATACACTGTGTTGTTTTCTTAATAAATACTATTTTTTCTCTTTAAAAAACATACAGACAAGTGTTTGTTTTATTCTATT
Organism: Piliocolobus tephrosceles; assembly: GCF_002776525.5. Lineage (NCBI taxonomy): Eukaryota > Metazoa > Chordata > Mammalia > Primates > Cercopithecidae > Piliocolobus > Piliocolobus tephrosceles. The sequence continues at coordinate 109,270,371 of NC_045435.1, read as the reverse complement.
AAAACACTGAGTGCCCAGTGGTCAAAGGACATGCTAGTCCATTATAAAATTAGTAAGCTTCCTTAGTATTTTAGTCCAGAGGCTATTAGGTAGGGCTTCTGTAGTGGAAGGTGAGGTTGGAGAGTTGATGGTGGGGAAGAGAAATCTGAGCCTGAGTAGGGTGGGAAGGACATCTATGTGGGATGGGGAACTGTGGCAGTGATAGGAGATTGGATACATGTATTGGGATACTGACCCAATAAGTAAATAAGATAATGGGAGCCAGATTTCACACTGTTTAAGAAGAGAGTTCTACATTTGGAAAAGGAGAAAAAATGAAAGAACTAAGTGATATTAGATCAGAATAAGGGTTTGGTAGAAAGTCGTTGTTTTGAAGAGGAATAGAGAGCTAGATAGGCATAGAGAAATAAGTATAGACCTAAATATGTGTGTGTATCTGAATATAGGTCTAATTAATGTGTGCATATATATAAATATAAATAAATGTAGATCTAAATATATGTTAGTGCATACACACACACATGCACACACACACTTCCTACCTCTGACTGCTCAAAAAGCCCTAGAGCAGCAACATCTTAATCATGATGAGCACACATAGAGGCCAGACCGTGATACCTAAACACCATCCTCTAACTAAATGCAACCATGGTTGTTTGGAGAACTGGATGATGCCAGGACTGAGTCAGGGAAAGTGCAAGAGAAGCCTGGAAAATCTTTATGTCCCAGAATGTAAGGAAGTACTCAAAAGGTGATGGGAACACAGAAGACTCTTTGAAGGGGCTCACACAGATCAGGATTAAGTTGAGTTTCTAAGTAGATAATGTTAGCAAAGAATTATAATCCATTCAACAAAACAGAGTTCATGAGTTCATACTACTGAAAATAAATTATTGCATAAATAAATCAGGAGAAGTGAATGCTGGACTAATAAATGTAGAAGAAATAATTGCAGTAGAAAATCACCATTTGGAAGCCATAATAATTAAACCAAGAAACATCTATGGATATTAAAACTAAGTGAGTAGAAGTTTGATGATAAGATATTTACATAGTCTAAAAAAAGTACATTTTGCGAAATACTTATGTGTTAAGGAAAAGAAGGAGAAACTTTGGAGAAACCAGGCAGATAACACCTTAATATAATTATCACAGTTAACTTACCAGAAAAGAGACAAAAAGCAAATGTGACCATTGATTGGAAGACATGGAAGAACTGAGCATCATTCTGAGAAATTCCTGCCAAAGACATATAACCTGAATCTAATTATGATGAAACATCAGACAAACTCAAATCGAGAGACAGTCTACAAATCACTGGCCTTCTATATTCAAAACTGTCAAGGTCATGGATAATAAGGAAACACTGAGGAATTGTTTCAGACCAAAGGAGACAGGAGACACTGACAACTAAATGTTTAAATCTGCATTGGATCCTTGTGCTCTAAGGGATGTTACTGGAAAAAACTGGCAATAATTAAATGGGACCTGAGAGTAGGTGGTAATGACATATCAGTGTTAATTTCCTTGTTTTGATGCTTGTATTATAGTTCTGTAGAAGAATGTCCTTGTCTGGGGGAAATTTACACTAAATTGTTGAGGAATTATAGGGTGGCACGTTGGTAACATACTCTGAAATGGTTCAGAAAAAAAGATTTTAGTATTTGTAATTTTTAAAATAATTTTGAGGCTCAGCCTGGTGGCTGATGCCTGTAATTTCAGCACTTTGGGAGGCTGAGGTGAGCAGATCACTTGAGGCCAGGAGTTCGAGACCAGCCTGGACAACATGGTGAAAACCCATCTCTGTTAAAAACACAAAAAATTGGCCAGGCGTGGTAGGTTGTGCCTGTAATCCCAGTTACCTGGGAGGCTGAGGCAGGAGAACCTCTTGAACCCAGAAGGCAGAGGTTGTAGTGAGCTGAGACGGCGCCATTGCACTCCAGCCTGGGCAACAGAGCGCGAGTCTGTCTCTAATAATAATAATAATAATAATAATTAATAATAATATTGAAGTTATCTTTAGTATGTAAAAAAGAATAAGAAGTGGCCCTGCCTTTGAGGAGACCACCGAATAGTAGAAAGTGCGAGACGATGAGATGAAGTCAGCAGAGCAGAGGGTGGCAGTCTGGTGACATATGCATCTGGAGCCAACTGGTGCATGTTCCCATTGTAGTTTTGTCACCACCAGCAAGAAAACCTTAGGGAGATGGCATAAAGGGAATGATAATAGTATAAACTCATAGGGTATTTATGAGGTGTACAGAGCACATAGCATGTACATAATAATTGATAGCTATTGTTATTATTATTAGTTATTGGTGAATAAGCTCATGGTTATTTGTAGTCAGACAGCTACATCTAAATTCTGGCTCTGCCACTTACCGTGTGACCTTCTGCAAGTTACTAATTTTTATGAGGCTCAGGTACTTCATTTAAACTAGTAATAATAATCATCGTAATTGTAGGCAGTAAAGAAACAGGGTGGTTGTGAGATTTAAATGAGATAATGCAAAATGCTTAGCACATTGTAAGCACTTGATAAGTGTTAGTTATTGCTACATAAATATAAGGCCAAAATTTAATAAATAGTATAAGAGAAAAAGCTTGTGGCAATTTTGAGAAGAGAAAAGCATTTGGGTGAAAGGGTAAAGGAAGCAGTAGATTGTAGGATTCTCTCGTACAATTGGGATGCTATGACTAGAAGAAGGCAGTGCCATAGGAAAGGGGAAAAACCAGTTGGTGGTCAAGGGATAAAGAGGAGTCAACAACTATCTCTTATCATTAATAGACAAAGTATAAACACAAAGCAAGAGCTGATTTTGGGAAAAGACATTAAAGTGTCAGGGAGATGTTGGCAGGCAATGAAATTTGGCTTGAAAGAGGAGATTGGAGCATGCATATAAATTGAGGTGACAACGAAATTCTGTGAGTGCACAAGGTTACCAAGGAAGGACACTCCATAGAAGGAAGGAAGGAGTCAGGGCAGAACTTGGGAAAGCATCAATATTTAGGGAGTACAAAGGGGAGATTGAGAGTGGGGGAGATGGAAGAGTGATATGATAGAGGTTGAGAGAGATGGTTGGTGAACGAATCAGGAAAGTGCTAGTTCAGAGGCAGAAAAACCCAGTTTGGTTCAGCAAAAAAGGCTAAGAGCTTGAGAAGAATAAAGACTGGGAAAAGGATATCATATTGTTAGGTGGTTAATTGGACCCTGCTGAGTTACAAGAAACTGGAGAAATGAAATTTCAAGAAGTTAGGTGACAGAGGAATGAGTATGTGGGTAAAGAAGGCAGATTTTTCTTGAGGATACTTTAACAGCCAAGGCAGATTTATCATTAAGCAAATGAGGCTTCATTCAGGCCCTTTAACTTCCCAGATCTTTCCCAGGCTCTAGGACATGTCCTAGCAATGCCTTTCCATGGTCATGTGATCTGTGAAACTTACATATGAAAGACATTTAATTGCTCTGAGGTTAAGAACACTCTTTCTCCTCAGGCTGTCTTAAATGAAAAGTGGAATGCCTGCTTGGGATTCAAGCATCATCTTAGAGAACTAGAGTTAAGGCTTTAGAGTCTCTGCTGTGTGGTTTTCATATGGTAGTTAACATAGAGTTAAATTATTGCTAACAGTCACAGAAATTCTTCCTCCACCCACAGGGTCAACTCACCCAGCACTGATGACAATGTGGACATGTCGTTTGACATCGGGCATTTGGAGAAATGTAGGTAGTGGAGGAGAAAAGGTCTGAAATGAACAGAGCCAGAGCTAGTATGTGGAAAGGACGTCCTCTCAATCATGAGATGTGTAAAATTACAAGAGATGATCTGGTTCTCATCAAGAACCAATCAGAATGTGAATTCTCGCCTATCAGATAAGATAACCTAAGATGCATAATGTATCATTATCACGAGAAATCAATGGCAAACTGGTTAATGGGTGTTGTCAGTTCAAAGAAGGTAAAAGATTAGTCACAGCACAAGAAAATTTGAAATATTTTGAAATATTTCAGCTCAGATATGAAATTTGATAAGAGATTTTGCAAATTGAAAAAAATTTCTACAACCTTATTTATTACCAATAATGAAATAGGAAGCTAAGACTTTTAAAAACTATAAATATATAAATATTTTAATTAAATGTACTGGATAAAAGATTGAATCCTTGCTAAACAAAGAGGCAAACTAAGAGAATGCAGCTAAAAAACAGAGGAAGAGGCCAGGCAGTTAGTAAAATATTACATTATTTTGTAGATTTTGTGATGTTTGTGGTATTTGTTCATTTTTTAAAAAACGATACTTTATTGCATCTTTTCCTTATTCTAAATAAATATTCATTTGCATCTATTTTTTAAATTTATGTATTTAAATTCTTTACCTTAAAGAACCTCTCCTCTCCCCTACCCCCAACGATATCAGCTTCGGGCCCTTCAAAACCTGAATCCACTCTTATGTAACAGAAGTAGTAGTGCTTCTTGCCAGGAGTGTACTCAGGCTTGAACAGAGTTAGGATGTCAGCTTTGGGCATGGTGGGACATTAAATATTTCATTATTAGCAGTTTTTAGGATAGGGATGACCTGAGCCTTTTGTATGCAGAGGGAAGATGCTGGCTGTAAGGAAAAAAAAACACTCATGTAATAGGGATACTTTTTGGAGCAGGTCTCACGAAAATGGAAATAAACGGGTTAAGACAGAGTGAAGAGAATCGCTTTCAAAGGCACGTTCAAATAGAGAGCTGCAAAGGAGGGAAGAGGGAAAGTGGCTTTTGTGGAGGGGTGTGAGGGAGCTTTATTTCTGTGGCCTTAATGTTCTAGTTCATATGGAGGCCAGGCTATCAACTCAAGTCTCAGGGATGAGTATTTTTTAGGGGTTTTCTGAACCTGAGAAGGTCACTCATAACTGTTTTGCAAAATGAAACTGTTAAATACAGTGATGGGCCTGCTCTCATTTTCTCACAAACTCTACCCAGTCATCCTAAGATAATGTACCCAGATACCCTGCTGCAGACTTGGCAGTAACAGTAACCGTCTCAGATGAAGACCGAGTTCAGAGGTAATGCTATTCTAGTGTCAGCATGATCAGAGAATACAACTGAGGTAACCATGTAAGCTTAGTGAGAAGAATGTCGAGTGGTGAGCTTGAGTTGTTGCCTAAAAAAAAGAAACAACAATTTATTTATATATGGCCTTACTCCACACAGGATTTAAGGTGGCTTGCAAGAATGTGTGCAATAAAATAGCAAGATGTGGTCCATAAATAAAAAATCAAGGCTGGAAAAAGCATAAAACATAGATAAGAAGACTTCAGCTGTGGCTTGTCAGTGGTCTTCAAATAACTGTAGGGTTATCACATGGAAGAGCATTTTGGGATATTTGGTATGTAGGTTCAAGAACATAAGGGTATGTGTGTTGTAGTCTATTTGGGCTGCTCTAACAAAATACCATGAACCAAGTGGCTTATAAACAACAGAAATTTATTTATTTATTTATTTATTTATTTATTTATTTATTTACTTATTTTACTATTATACTTATACATATATGTATACATATACTGTGTACATTTGCACAATGTGCAGGTTTGTTACATATGTATACATGTGCCATGTTGGTGTGCTGCACCCATTAACTAGTCACTTACATTAGGTATATTTCCTAATACTATCCTTCCCCCCTACCCCCTCCCCACAATAGGCCCCGGTGTGTGATGTTCCCCTTCCTGTGTCCAAGTGATCTCATTGTTCAATTCCCACCTATGAGTGAGAACATGCGGTGTTTGATTTTCTATTCTTGCGATAGTTTGCCGAGAATGATGGTTTCCAGCTGCATCCATGTCCCTACAAAGGACACGAACTCTTCCTTTTTTATGGCTACATAGTATTCCATGGTGTATATGTGCCACATTTTCTTAATCCAGCCTGTCACTGATGGACATTTGGGTTGATTCCAAGTCTTTGCTATGGTGAATAGTGCTGCAATAAACATACGTGTGCATGTGTCTTTATAGAAGCATGATTTATAATACTTTGGGTATATACCCAGTAGTGAGATGACTGGGTCAAATGGTGTTTCTACTTCTAGGTCCTTGAGGAATCATCACACTGTTTTCCATAATGGTTGAACTAGTTTACAGTCCCATCAACAGTGTAAAAGTGTTCCTATTTCTCCACATCCTCTCCAGCACCTGTTGTTTCCTGATTTTTTAATGATTGCCATTCTAACTGGTGTGAGATGGTATCTCATTGTGGTTTTGATTTGCATTTCTCTGATGGCCAGTGATGATGAGCATTTTTTCATGTGTCTGTTGGCTGTATGAATGTCTTCTTTTGAGAAGTGTCTGTTCATATCCTTCACCCACTTTTTGATGGGGTTGTTTGTTTTTTTCTTGTAAATTTGATAGAGTTCTTTATAGGTTCTGGATATTAACCCTTTGTCAGATGAGTAGATTGCAAGAATTTTCTCCCATTCTGTAGGTTGCCTGTTCACTCTGATAGTTTCTTTTGCTGTGCAGAAGCTCTTTAGTTTAATTAGATCCCATTTGCCAATTTCGGCTTTTGTTGCTGTTGCTTTTGGTGTTTTAGACACGAAGTCCTTGCCCATGCCTACATCCTGAATGGTATTACCTAGGTTTTCTTCTAGGGTTTTTATGGTTTTAGGTCTAACATTTAAGTCTCTAATCCATCTTGAATTAATTTTCATATAAGGAGTAAGGAAAGGATCCAGTTTCAGCTTTCTACTTACGGCTAGCCAATTTTCCCAGCACCATTTATTAAATAGGGAATCCTTTCCCCATTTCTTGTTTTTCTCAGGTTTGTCAAAGATCAGATGGCTATAGATGTGTGGTATTATTTCTGAGGACTCTGTTTTGTTCCATTGGTCTATATCTCTGTTTTGGTACCAGTACCATGCTGTTTTGGTTACTCTAGCCTTGTAGTATAGTTTGAAATCAGATGCCTCCAGCTTTGTCCTTTTGGCTTAGGATTGTCTTGGCAATGTGGGGCCTTTTTTGGTTCCATATGAACTTTAAAGCAGTTTTTTCCAATTCTGTGAAGAAAGTCATTGGTAGCTTAATGGGAATGGCATTGAATCTATAAATTACCTTGGGCAGTATGGCCATTTTCACAATATTGATTCTTCCTATCCATGATCATGGTATGTTCTTCCATTTGTTTGTGTCTTCTTTTATTTCACTGAGCAGTGGTTTGTAGTTCTCCTTGAAGAGGTCCTTTACATCCCTTGTAAGTGGGATTCCTAGGTATTTTATTCTCTTTGAAGCTATTGTGAATGGGAGTTCATTCATGATTTGGCTCTCTGTTTGTCTGTTACTGGTGTATAAGAATGCTTGTGATTTTTGCACATTGAGTTTGTATCCTGAGACTTTGCTGAAGTTTCTTATCAGCTTAAGGAGATTTTGGGCTGAGACGATGGGGTTTTCTAAATATACAATTATGTCATCTGCAAACAGGGACAATTTGACTTCTTCTTTTCCTAACTGAATACCCTTGATTTCTTTCTCTTGCCTGATTGCACTAGCTAGAACTTCCACCACTATGTTGAACAGGAGTGGTGAGAGAGGGCATCCCTGTCTTGTGCCAGTTTTCAAAGGGAATGCTTCCAGTTTTTGCCCATTCAGTATGATATTGGCTGTGGGTTTGTAATAAATAGCTCTTATTATTTTGAGATACATTCCATCAATACCAAATTTATTGAGTTTTTAGCATGAAGGGTTGTTGAATTTTGTCAAAGCCCTTTTCTGCATCTATTGAGACAATCATGTGGTTTTTGTCTTTGGTTCTGTTTATATGCTGGACTACATTTATTGATTTGCATATGTTGAACCAGCCTTGCATCCCAGGGATAAAGCCCACTTGATCATGGTGGATAAGCTTTTTGATGTGCTGCTGGATCTGGTTTGCCAGTATTTTATTGAGGATTTTTGCATCGATGTTCATAAGGGATATTGGTCTAAAATTCTCTTTTTTTGTTGTGTCTCTGCCAGGCTTTGATATCAGGATGATGTTGGCCTCATAAAATGAGTTAGGGAGGTTTCCCTCTTTTTCTGTTGATTGGAATAGTTTCAGAAGGAGTGGTACCAGCTCCTCCTTGTACCTCTGGTAAAATTTGGCTGTGAATCCGTCTGGTCCTGGACTTTTTTTGGTTGGTAGGCTATTAATTATTGCCTCAATTTCAGAGCTTGATATTGGTCTATTCAGGGATTCAACTGCTTCCTGGTTTAGTCTTGGGAGAGTGTAAATGTCCAGGAAATTATCCTTTTCTTCTAGGTTTTCTAGTTTATTTGCATAGAGGTGTTTGTAGTATTCTCTGATGGTAGTTTGTATTTCTGTGGGGTCAGTGGCAAAGTGATATCCCCTTTATCATTTTTTATTGTGTCTATTTGATTCTTCTCTCTTTTCTTCTTTATTAGTCTTGCTAGCAGTCTATCAATTTTGTCGATCTTTTCAAAAAACCAGCTCCTGGATTCATTGATGTTTTGGAGGGTTTTTGTGTCTGTATATCCTTCGGTTGTGCTCTGATCTTAGTTATTTCTTGCCTTCTGCTAGCTTTTGAATGTGTTTGCTCTTGCTTCTCTAGTTCTTTTAATTGTGATGTTAGAGTGTCAATTTTAGATCTTTCCTGCTTTCTCTTGTGGGCATTTAGTGCTATAAATTTCCCTTTACACACTGCTTTAAATGTGTCCCAGAGATTCTGGTATGTTGTATCTTTGTTCTCATTGGATTCAAAGAATATCTTTATTTCTGCCTCATTTCGTTATGTACCCAGTAGTCATTCAGGAGCAGGTTTTTCAGTTTCCATGTAGTTGAGCGGTTTTGATTGAGTTTCTTAGTCATGAGTTCTAGTTTGATTGCATTGTGGTCTGAGAGACAGTTTGTTATGATTTCTGTTCTTTTACATTTGCTGAGGAGTGCTTTACTTCCAACTATGTGGTCAGTTTTGGAATAAGTGTGATGTGGTGCTGAGAAGAATGTATATTCTGTTGATTTGGGTTGGAGAGTTCTGTAGATGTCTATTAAGTCCGCTTGGTGCCGAGTTGAGTTCAATTCCTGGATATCCTTGTTAACTTTCTGTCTCGTTGATCTGTCTAATATTGACAGTGGGATGTTAAAGTCTCCCATTATTATTGTATGGGAGTCTAAGTCTCTTTTTAAGTCTCTAAGGACTTGCTTTATGAATCTGGTTGCTCCTGTATTGGGCACATATATATTTAGGATAGTTAGTTCTTTCTGATGAATTGATCCCTTTACCATTATGTAATGGCCTTCTTTGTCTCTTTTGATCTTTGATGGTTTAAAGTCTGTTTTATCAGAGACTAGGATTGCAACCTCTGCTTTTTTTTGTTTTCCATTTGCTTGGTCGATCTTCCTCCATCCCTTTATTTTGAGCCTATGTGTGTCTCTGCATGTGAGATGCATCTCCTGAATACAGCAAACTGATGGGTCTTGACTCTTTATCCAATTTTCCAGTCTGTATCTTTTGATTGGATCATTTAGTCCATTTACATTTAAGGTTAATATTGTTATGTGTGAACTTGATCGTGTCATTACTATATTAGCTGGTTATTTTGCTTGATAGTTGATGCAGTTTCTTCCTAGCATCGATGGTCTTTACATTTTCGCATGTTTTTGTAGTGGCTGGTACCAGTTGTTCCTTTCCATGTTTAGTGCTTCCTTCAGGATCTCCTGTAGGGCAGGCCTGGTGGTGACAAAATCTCTAAGCATTTGCTTATCTGTAAAGGATTTTATTTCTTCTTCACTTATGAAACTTAGTTTGACTGGATATGAAATTCTGGGTTTAAAATTCTTTTCTTTAAGAATGTTGAATATTGGCCTCCACTCTCTTCTGGCTTGTAGAGTTTCTGCCAAGAGATCTGCTGTTAGTCTGATGGGCTTTCCTTTGTGGGTAACCCGACCTTTCTCTCTGGTTGCCCTTAACATTTTTTCCTTCATTTCAACTTTGGTGAATCTGACAATTATGTGTCTTGGAGTTGCTCTTCTGGAGGAGTATCTTTGTGGCCTTCTCTGTATTTCCTGAATTTGAATGTTGGCCTGCCTTAATAGGTTGGGGAATTTCACCCGGATAATATCCTGCAGAGTGTTTTCCAACTTGGTTCCATTTTCCCCATCACTTTCAGGCACACCAATCAGACGTAGATTTGGTCTTTTCACATAATCCCATATTTCTTGGAGGCTTTGTTCACTTCTTTTTACTCTTTTTTCTCTACACTTCTCTTCTCGCTTCATTTCATTCATTTGCTCTTCAATCACTGATACTCTTTCTTCCAGTTGATCAAGTCGGTTACTGAAGCTTGTGCATTTGTCATGTAGTTCTTGTGTCATGGTTTTCATCTCTATCAGTTCTCTTATGGTCTTCTCTGCATTGATTATTCTAGTTACCCATTCATCCATTCTTTTTTCAAGGTTTTTAGTTTCTTTGTGCTGGGTATGTAGTTCCTCCTTTAGCTCTGAAAAGTTTGATCGACTGAAGCCTTCTTCTGTCAACTCGTCAAAGTCATTCTCCATCTAGCTTTGTTCCGTTGCTGGTGATGAGCTGCGTTCCTTTGAAAGGGGAGATGTGCTCTGATTTTTCGAATTTCCAGCTTTTCTGCGCTGCTTTTTCCCCATCTTTGTGGTTTTATCTGCTTTTGGTCTTTGATGATGGTGACGTACTGATGGAGTTTTGGTGTGGGTGTCCTTTCTGTTTGTGTTTCCCTTCTAACAGTCAGCTGCATGTCTGTTGGAGTTTGCTTGAGGTCCACTCCAGAACTTGTTTGCCTGGATATCAGCAGCAGAGGCTGCAGAAGGTAGAATATTGCTGAACAGCAAGTGTTGCTGTCTGATTCTTTCTCTGGAAGCTTTGTCTCAGAGGTGTGTACCCAGCTGTGTGAGGTGTGAGGTGTCCGTCCACACTTAGTGGGGTATGTGTCCCAGTTAGGCTACTCAGGGGTCGGAGACTCACTTGAGCAGGCATTCTGTCCATTCTCAGATCTCAACCTCTGTGCTGGGAGATCCACTGCTCTCTTCAAAGCTGTCAGACAGGGACATTTGCATCTGCAGAGATTTCTGCTGCTTTTTGTTTAGCTATGCCCTATCCCCAGAGGTGGAGTCTACAGAGGCAGGCAGGAGTCCTTGAGCTGAGGTGGACTCCACCCAATTCGAGCTTTCTGGCAGCTTTGTTTACCTACTTAAGCCTCAGCAATGGTGGGTGCCCCTCCCCCAGCCTCACTACCACCTTGCAGTTAGATCTCAGATTGCTGTGCTAGCAATGAGGGAGGCTCCATTGGTGTGGGACCCTCCAGGCCAGGTGTGGGATATAATGTCCTGGTGTGCCATTTGCTAAGACCCTTGGTAAAGTGCAGTATTAGTGTGGGAGTTACCTGATTTTCCAGGTGTTATGTGTCTCAGTTTCCCTTGGCTAGGAAAAGGAATTCCTTTCTTCCTTGGGCTTCCCGGGTGAGACGATGCCTTGCCCTGCTTCAGCTCTCACTGGTCAGGCTGCACCCGCTGACCAGCACCAACCATCCGACACACCCCAGTGAGATGAACCCGGTACCTCAGTTGAAAATGCAGAAATCACCCATTTTCTGTGTTGCTTACACTGGGAGCTGGAGGCTGGAGCTGTTCCTATTCGGTCATCTTGGGCACCTCCTCACTCAACAACAGAAATTTATTTCTCATATTTCTAGAGACTGGGAAGTCCAAGATCAAGGCACCAGCAGATTTGGCATTTGGTAAGGGCCTGCTTTCTGTTTGATAGATGGTGCCTTCTAGGTGTGTTCTTACATGGTGGAAGGGACAAGGCAGTTCCCTGGGGTCTCTTTTATAAGGGCACTAAGCCCATTCATTAGAGCTCTGCCCTCATAACCTAATTACCATCCCAAAGCCTCACATCCTCATATCAGTACCTTCAGAGTTAGGATTTCAAGGTATAAATTTTGGAGGTTCACAAACATTCAGACCATAGCTGGTGTGTGTGTTTACAGTAAGGCAGACATCAACACAACATAAGTCAGAACTTTCTAACAAGTGCAGCTGTTCCACAGTGGCACAGATGTCGTGAGCTCCTTCTTTATCAGAGGAGGCATTTGAACAGAACTAGGTAACCTCCTTTCTGACCTCCTATGGAAGCCAGGAGATGCAATGGGTAAAGACTGGCCTCTGCCATACCCTTAGAATCTGGATTCTAATGACTGGGTGATAAGAATTGTTCTTGACATTGCCCTATAAAACATGAACTATTCTGAAATGCTCCACACGATCATAAGAACTTGTCAGTAGCTATTCTGAGTACCTCTATGGCCTTTAGCATTGTCACCCACCTTTGAAATGTCACTGCAAATTGTAAACCCAAAATTTCTGAGGCTATATGAGTCAGCTACATATGGGAGGGGAGGTGGAGTGAGAGCTGGGTGGGTTTTATCTACCCATCATGCCCCTGCTTTCTGGGCCACCATTCTGTAGTTTGAAGAGCTAGTGGATTCCATTCCCTTATCATTCAATAACAAGTGGCTATTTTTCTGTGTCCTATGTCAGACCCATGATAGAGCTCTGCAAGCAGAACAGTGAAAAAGCAGACATGGTCCCTGTTTTCAGAGTGCTTATTACTTCATGGGAAAAATGACAGTAAAAATAATCAGACATGTATATCCTACAAATTGTCACATGCATGATGAAGAAAGAAAAGAGTATTCTAGGAGAGAGGATAGCTGCAATACCTGATATCACATGAACAAAAACCATCCTTACTGAGGTCAATTAAGTGGGGAAAGGTGGGAGTTCAGATGGAGAACATTTCAGGCGGAGGGGACAACGTGCGCAATATGAGGATGCACAGAATGTTTGGGGAATGGCCTGAAGGTCAGAATGGTTGAGTGAAACCCAGAGAGTGATGATCTGGTGATGAAAGCAGCATGAGCAGTTCAGGAAAGAAGGTCCAGGCTGTGCTCATAAGCAACTTCAAGGACTTTTATCTCTATCGTGATGGTGATGGGAAACTCTTAGGGGTTTTACCAGGGGAGCAATATGATAATACTGGTGTTGTGATTAGTTTTCTTTTTCTATTTAAAAAATTAAAATCATTTTAGTTTCAGAGTAGAGACTGCAGTAGGGGTTAGGGCAAGAATAAATGTAGGAGATTGCTGAATAGGCTACACTAGTAATCAAGGTGACAGATGGTGATGGCTTGGCCAAGGGCAGTAGTGGCAAAGATGGAGAGAAGCAAATGGTTTCTCAAGGTGATCATGGGATAAAAATGAACAGGATTTGGAAATGGGTGGATGGGAGGTAAAGATGGAAAAGAAAAAGTGGCATCAAAGATGGCACCTAGAAACTGGACAGACTAAGTGTTCCATTCGCTGATCAGGCACGCAAAGAGAGGGCTGGTATGAGACAATGGCTGGAGCAAAACAGAATTCCTCTCATCTTGCCTGATTCAGGTTTAGAAAAGGCAACCAGTTCAACTCATTCCAATTCAGTTCAATTCAGTTCAATTCAATCCTATCTGGTTCAATTAAAGTCACCTTATGAAACATCTACCAAATGAGCCTCTGTGAGTGATTCAGGCAAATACAAAAAGCTCTCGAAGGGGTTGCATGATCATGTCTTGTACTAGGTTAGTGCCCAAATAACCAAAGCACCCCATGGAATGTGAGAAGTGCCTACAGAGAGAGATGGAATGCCACTGGGCTACAGCAGCCACTCCTCTCACCTCCAGAGGACTTGACTGACCTGCAAAAAGAATTGCACTGACTTTATCTTAAAAGGGAGCTAAGAGTCCATAGGCTGCCTTTGAGGTTAGTGGGCAATGAGTCATGTGGATGTGGGAAACTCACAGTTTCCCTCCATTGGTCTACACTGAGCAAGTCCCAAAGACTGGAGTATGTACACTTGTTCTCAGCCCAGGCTCCCTCCCGGACTCCTAGCACTTCCTAAAGGATCCTTTGCTTGTGTCTTCATCTCCTCAGATAATAACTACCCTCTAATTATCCCATCTGTATTTTACAAGAGCTAATTAGAAAGTGTGTGATAACCTGGGAATTTTCTGATAAAGATAGTGCATAAATCTAGCCTGTGTATCTGGGGGTGATGCTTTCAGCCACATCTCTATTTCTGGTTACAAATGGAAAGTAGGAGCCCCCACCTCCTCTCTCCATCTCCAGCCTTGTCAGACTCGTTCACACTACTTCCCACTGACCCCAGGTGTCCGTCTCCCACTCTCCTCCCAACTCCACTCAATCTCAGTGTAAATACCATTCTCTCAATGCAAATACTTCTGGGAGAATTCTTATGCTTTTATTTAATTCTGGGTTTTAATAATAGTAATTAATGCTTGTACACCTCATTTAATTTTCAAAATGTGTTTCTTTACATATTTCATTTAATGCTCACACAATCTTGTGGGGCAAATATCCTTATAACAGTCTTCCCCAGAGAGGCTAAGTTATTTATCCAAAGCCAGAGCACTATGCAGTGGCTGATCTGTGAGACTCAGCATTTCATGCTCTCTTTATTCAACTAGTTGTTCTCTTCTTGTTAAAGCAAACAAATCTGTGTCAGGAGGGGAGCTTGAAGACGTTGTGAGCAGAGAGGATTTTTTTTTTTATTATCCCTTGAAATCACAAACATAAGCAGCTGTCAATTTCTCCCCATTTAATGTTAGTCCCGTTGTCAGCACAATGGCTAAGAGTACATGATGTAGAGGGAAATAGGCCTATATTTCAATGCTGACCTTCAACCTCATTGTATGTGACTTTGAGCAAGTAGTTACAAAATGGGACGGTATTAGTTGCACAAACATATTCGCCTCCTATGTCATAGGTTTATTGTGAAGAACAAATGAGTTAACGTATATAAGCAATGGTTTCTGAAACGTAGTGAATACTTGACACACACTTGTTTCATGGGATTGTTATTTTTCTATTCTGGGGCTCAACTTCCTTTTTGACCTCAATCTGAACAGGGGAGGCGAATAACTTTGAAATGCTTCCTGCTGCAGTTTAACGAGAAATGACTGACGAAAATATTGTGTTGAGAAGGATTCTGAGGTTTGCTTTGGGCTTAGCTGAAATGAATAAGTATTCCTCTGTGTGTGCTTCATAATGATGTCCTTTTCTCCAGAGCTGTTTGCAGGGCCTGTCACAGTCTGTGCCTTTCCCTCTCAGTTTCACTGTCTGCCTTAGACATTTACTCAGATGCTTTTGTCGGGACCAGTCCAGCATGTTCAGACTAAATGGAGTTTCTAGCTCACAGGGGTACTGCCTGCTTGGGTGAGAGCAAAGAATTTAATGAATAGGAGCTATGTATGGATGGGCTCTAACGAGAAGGGTTAGCAGGCCAGGGATTAAAAAATAACTACACTGCAGCCACTCTGGGTGAGCCAACACATGATGTATATTTCCATCTAAATAAAATACATTCATTTTGAAGACCACAAAATAACTGTAACTTGAGATTCCCACAAATGCTTGGAAAACTGTCAGTCCTTTCTGAGTGGCAGTAGATAGAGAAGCAAGAATGTCAGTAAGAAATGTGAGATGGATTCTGAGAAACAGGGCCTGGATTAGCCTTTCAAGAAGCCAACATTCTTTAGCACTGATCTAGCATTCCAGTGTTTTGGGGATAGTATTTTTACGAAGCTTACTGATTAAACATTTGCCGGTCTCTCTCCTGGAAGAATTATGGAAATACAATAATTATTATGAATGGTCTCTTAGAGCTAGTCTAATCCAAGCTTCCATTCTGGGATCTGCAGAGAATTCTAACAGCGTGCTGTGTTTTTCTTTTGCTTCTACCGAATTTATCAATGTCTTGGGTGATTATTTGCCTGATCACAACAACATACATTCATGAATATGGATCAGCTAAAATCTGTAATTTTATGTGTTAATTTGCTCATGTCTTTAGGTGTTTATAGCAATTAAATAAGACCTTGATAAATTTGGAGGAAATAAAAAGGCTTTGATATTATGAGTGCTTACGTGGTTGAATTGCAGGCTCTGAGATAAATTATGTTTTGTACAACTATTAATTCATTGATTAGCTTATTAGATATTTTTCCATTTAGTTATATGTCTTCTTACGAAATAAGTAAGAATAAGTTCTTGACTGCATTGTTTGGCCTTCTGGTGTTCATTTTGGCTTATGAATGCAACCAATCCTTATCTTGGCTAATATGAATATAGGTGGGCTGTCTTGTTGGGGATGTTATCAGGGAGGTATAGAAATTTATCTGTAGTGAATCAGGGCCACTACAGGGAGGGGCAGGATACTGTCACTGTCCCATCAGGTAGGAGAGGATCCAGGCAGAGAGTGGCTTCATTGATATAGAGGTCACCAGTGGAGAGGAGATCGGTGACCAAGGGCTCTGGCTGCCTGACAAGGAAAAGCTAAGAGTAGCAACAGCCCTGTAGAACATGGTGGTGGGAATTCCAGTGGGTGCTGTTCCAAAGGCAGGGCTTGGTAGGGCAGGGATTTGGAGTGGGTACCACAGAAGATGCATCATCCTGGGAACTGGGATGTGCCAGGTGGAAATGGCACTGGGGCCCAGAGGGGTGAAAGTGGGGACAATTTGGTCACAGCCTGTGTTTCCAGGAAGGGATGGAGATGAGGCCACCAGATTTAGCTAATAAAAATACAAGATGTTCAGTGAAATTTAAATTGCGATTAAACAAAGAATGATTTTAGTATGAGTGTGTCCCATGCAATATCTAGATACACTAAAAATTTACTTGTTGTTTATCTGAAATTCAACTTTAACTGGGCATCCTGTATTTTGTCTGCAAACCTTAATGTGTGTGGATGTGTAGGAGGGACACTGGTCAGCACTTGTGTACTTGGGGAAGCCTCACTGATCTGGGGATGATGGAGGGATTGGCTGTGGGGAGTCAGGGGAAGCAGGAGATGCAGCAGGATGGTTAGCATGTGTGTGTGTGTGACACAGAGAGAGAGAGAAAAAGTGAGTGAGAAAGGGAAACAGAGAGAGAGACAGACTAATTTTATGTTGGTTTTAATAGTCATTTATTTTTATAATTTCTCATTACTTTTTTTGTTGTTTTGTTTTGCAAGAACCAGTTGCACTTGGCTTGTGTCAAAGACGGGATATTTGTTGGTTTGTAACATGAAACTATCAGACCTATGTGTGCCCAGAATGACGACATTCCATTGAGAATGAAAATTTCAGGCCGGACGCGGTGGCTCACGCCTGTAATCCCAGCACCTTGGGAGGCCGAGGCAGGCAGATCATCAGAGGCCGGGAGTTCGAGACCAGCCTGACCAACATGGAGAAACCCCGTCTCTACTAAAAATGCAAAATTAGCTGGTGTGGTGGCGTAGACCTGTAATCCCAGCTGCTCAGGAGGCTGAGGCAGGAGAATCGCTTGAACCTGGGAGGCGGAGGTTATGGTGAGCTGAGATCATGCCATTGCACTCCAGCCTGGGCAACAAGAGTGAAATTCCATCTCAAAAAAAAAAAAAAAAAGGGGAAAGAAAATTTAAATCCCTCAGAATGGTTATCTAGATAACACTGAACACATGAATACTCGGAGACATTTGGATGATGGGTGTCCTTTGCATAAAAAGCCACATGACTGACTGTATTTTTCCATTTTTATTCAGATATTTTTGAAATAATGTAGACAGCCAACAGGCTCACCTCCAAGAGAGAATGCATAATCATTGAGGTGGGAGATTTTCAGAACTACTTTTTATTTTTTTCCCATTTATGTGATTTGTTTTCATTTCTTCAAATCATTTTAGTGATCTACTCCATCCCCTTCCCAGTGCACAGCTCACTATCTGGCACATAGCAGATGTGGAATAAATTCTCTTAAAATCATGGGTGGGTAAATGAATGCATTATTCTTAAATCATTTATCTTACAGTACAGAAATTATACTAGAGCAATGAGGAATTATTTGTTTAGAAGAGAACAGACATGTATTGAGTGTGCACTCTGAGACAGAAACTGGCCAAGACAATATGTGTGTGTACACACACACACACACACACATTATAAACATATATATGT
Source organism: Piliocolobus tephrosceles (assembly GCF_002776525.5). Lineage (NCBI taxonomy): Eukaryota > Metazoa > Chordata > Mammalia > Primates > Cercopithecidae > Piliocolobus > Piliocolobus tephrosceles. The sequence continues at coordinate 109,252,336 of NC_045435.1, read as the reverse complement.
ACTTTTATAGACACTTTGTCCTATGGTTTGAATGTGTTCCCCAAAGTTTTCATTTTGGAAACTTGATCCCCAGGGCCATGATGTTGGAAGGTGGGACCTCATGGGAGGTATTTGCATTGTGGGGGCGGATCCCTCATAAGTGGATTAATGCTGTTATCACAGCAGTGAATTCATTATAAAAGGCCAAATGTAGCCTCATCTTGCTCTCTCCGTCACTTTGCTTGCCCTTATGCCACAGGATGACACAGTAGGAAGACCTTCTATCTTGGTTTGTAACATGAAACTATCAGACCTATGTGTGCTCAGAATGATGATGTTCCATTAAGAATGAAAATTTCAGGCTGGGTGCGGTGGCTCACGCCTGTAATCCCAGCGCCTTGGGAGGCCAAGGCAGGTGGATCACCTGAGGTCAGGAGTTCGATGTGGAATAAATTCTCTTAAAATGATGGATGGTCTCTCTATCTTGGTCTTCCCAGCCCCTAGAAGTATGAGAAACACATTTCTGTTCATTATAAATTACCCAGCCTATAGATTTTGTTATAGCAGCACAAAAGGGACTGAGATATCATGGAAATGAGCAGTAGTTGCCCCATTATACATTTGAGTAGACTCACAAGAGGATAAGTAAATTGTGAAGATCCTTATTAATTAAGAAGTAGAGCTGAGCTATGAGCCTGCTATGAGTTGTTAGGGCATCTCCATTACTCTGGGTTATCTCCCCGGACTAATCTGCAGTAATTTTTAATGTTTTGGGGTCTCGTATTATTTGAGAATTTGATGAATGTCAGGGCCCTCTCCCAGAGACATGAATGTAGAAAAATATATTCTCAACTTTACAAGTAACGTAGGTTCATCATGAATCCCTAATGAATAACTCATCATTACAGAATATCAAACTTTTTTCACCTGGAGTCAGGACAAAAGATGAGAATCAGCTTGAAAGCAGGGCAGGCATAGCACACTTACAATCCTGTTCAGGAACCTTCTCTCACTGGGGATAAAGGATCAAGTCTCTTCTTTTCATACCAGGTCTGCCTAACCCTCAGGGAGCCCTTATGCTTCTTCCATTCTTAGTGGGATAACATACAGTAATGCCACATAATAATGTTTTGGTCAGTGATGCATATACCACGGTGGTCCCATAGATTATAATGGAATTGAAAGACTCTTATTACCTAGCAACGTGTTAATAATCCTGACCCTGTGTGGACCTAAGCTAACGTGTGTGTTTATGTCTTAGTTTTCAACAAAAAGTTTACAAAATTTAAAAAAATCGAAAAGGGCTTATAGAATAAAAATACATAGAAAGAAAATATTTGTGTACAGCTGTACAAGGTCTTTGTGTTTTAAGCTGTGACAAAGTTAAAAAAAAAGATGTTTATAAAGTAAAAAGTTACAGTAAGCTCAAGCTAATTTACTATTGAAGAGAGAAATTTAAAAAAGTAAATATAGCGTAGTCTAAATGTGCAGTGTCTGTGAAGTCTGCAGTAGTGTACGGTGATATACTAGGCCATCATATTCACTTACCACTCATTTGCTGATTCAACTTCAAGTCTTGCAAGCTCCATTCATGGTAAGTGCCCTATACAGGTTTACCATTTTTATAGCCTGTATATAGTATTTTTACTGTACCTTTTCTATACGTAGATATGTCGGGATACACAAATACCGATTGTTGTGTTACAGTTGTCTGCAGTGTTCCATATAGTAACATGCTGTACAGGTTTGTAACCTAGGAGCAATAGGCTATGCCATATAGTCTAGATGTTGGCTGTACCATCTAGATTTGTGTTAGTATGCTCTATGATGTTTGCACAACAATGAAATCACCTAAGGACATATTTCTCAGAATGTGTTCCCATAGTTAAGTGACACATGACTGTGGTTCTGTTGGTAAATCTACACTGGTTTCATAGTCAATAAATGTGGATGTTACAATTTTTACTTTGCTTTAATATTCAACAAATGTAGATTTTACAATTTCTACTTTGCTTTATTCAGTGATTAGAAAATTACTCAATAATAGTCACTTAAATAAATTATGTGTCAGGTGCTTGGGGCACAGCAGTGAATAATTCAAATACAGTTTTCACCCACCCAGGGGTGCATTCCTCATGAAACAGAAGAAACCTGAGCTTCAGGTCCCCTCGCTAGCACAGGCCCTTCCAAGGTTCTGGGAGATGCTTTAAGATACATTCACATGATCATATATTTTTAAGTAAAATATACAAAGTAAGGTATTTTTGTATTGTTCTTGAAGAACCAGTCTCCTCCCTACACTGTAGAAGCTGCAGGCACCACAAAACCTTCATCTGCCCCGTCACTATCCTCATGGAGATTAGAGTCTAGCATTGAATAAGTGATAGCAGGAGTGAGGGGTTTGGGGCTGGGGCAAGAGCCTGATTGGACAAATTAGGAGATTTGGTCTTTTTAAGGGCCAGTAAAGGTTTCTTGGAGAAACTGACATTTAAGCTGAGACCTGAAGGCTTTTTTTGTTAATTTTTGTTTTTTGGCATGGGAGTAGCTGCCTCATCAGGCAGAGGGAATTGTGGGTGTCAAGGCCCTGGGCAGGGTTGGGAGAGGGCAGGGCTGGTTTGAGGGCCTGAGCTGGGTACCTACAGTTAGCTGGCTGAGCCTAGCTGGTGAGCGGAGACTAACGAAGCATTTTGAACGTTTTTCTGAGGACAATGGCATGCTGCTGAAAGGGAGTTACATAATCAGATTTGTATTAAAAATCCGGAAAAACACCACTCTAGCTTTAGGGTGGAGAATGAATTTTGTTTTGCTTTTACCCTCCAGAAACGCCACCTGGAACACAGCTGTGACTTAATAAACACGTGAAATATTCTTTGGTGTGGTGAGGGGAAAACAAATTTCTCAAAGGACACGCACCATGGTGTATGAGAGGACACTGGAGCCCAGCCAGCATCTGACATGCTGAATTCAAAGTGCAGGTGAAAGTAGGACAACTGATTCACAAGCTGGGATGCCTGTGTTGTTGTTTGCCTGTGTGTGTGTGTGTGTGTGTGTGTGTGTGCGTGTGTGTGTGTGTGTTTTCCTGGCACCCTTCATTCGTTCCCCAGCACAGCTGACATCAGGTTGGAAGCAGTGAGGACTGAGGGAGACTGCTAGAGGACTCAACTTGGAGAATCAGCGATCTGCGATGAAGATAAAAACAATCTCTATGTCAGCGTCCAAAATCATAAGAACCCTTTAAGAAGCTTCCAGAGCAGAAGTGACCGTGCAAGAAGGGCCCATAAAGTCTAGGCAATGCATGACCGGGTGCAGTGGCTCACGCCTGTAATCCCAGCACTTTGGGAGGCCGAGGTGGTTGGATTACCTGAGGTTAGGAGTTTGAGAACAGCCTGACCAACATGGTTTCACCCCATCTCTACTAAAACAAAAAACAAAACAAAACAAAACAAAAATTAGCCAGGTGTGGTGCTGCACACCTGTAATCCCAGCTACTCTGGAGGCTGAGGTAGGAGAATTGTTTGAACCCAGAAGGTGGAGGTGGCGATGAGCTGAGATTGCGCCACTGCACTCCAGCCTGGGTGACAGAGTGAGACTCTGTCTCAAAAATAAATAAATGAATAAACAAATAATAAAGTCTAGGCAATGCAGCAGACTGCAGACAAATGGATCTCCAGACTTCATGAGCACTTGGCTTTTGTTACTCTGACTTCCTCCATCCTTTACCTGGTTCTATATCTGTCCTTTGGATCTTCCTGCATTTACCTTCCTGATTTTGCTCCTTAGTCTGGTTTTGTCCCAGACTTTACTCTCCGACTGCCTGCTCTCCTGTCCCCGATGGTTCATAGATTTTTACCATGAGGGAGAAACCCTGATATTGACTCGACCCAGCAGTAGTTCTGTCTGTGCAACTCTCTTGCATGGGCTGTGACTGGCAGATGCCTCGCTAATTAGATCAGCACAGGGGTCTGCATACATTTAGTGTGGGGACCTCCAGCCCATCCTCCTTGAGTGCACCAATTTAGTTCAGCACCATTCAGCTGCTGAAATCTGATGCAGTGGCCCTGGATGACCAAGGAATGTGGGGATAATTCTAAATAGGGTGTGCTCATTAAGTGAAGGAAATGCAGAATACGTTTTAGATGAAAAAGAAATTTTTATATTTGGAGGGTAAAGATCAATCATCCACAAAACTAACTGATATATATGTCACTTCATTTTTGATGATACCAGATGAATAAGGAGTGAAGACATTTTCAGAGTTACAATAGCATTTATCTGCCTTCATTAAATTAAGCTCAGGAAACTAATGCAGACTCCAAATTGCCCACAGTCTAACACAAAGTCTCTGCATCTGGGGTTAACAAAGTTAAATTTGGGAAAATCAAGAGTAAGGCTTTTAATGTTTCTACCACCTCTCAGCCTGGAAAGTTTTCTTGGTTTTTCTTTTTTAGGGAGGCATTTGGGATTTGTGTTCCTGTTAACTTGAGAGAGGAATGGAGGAAGTCAAAGGGAGAAAGAGGAGCTGATGTTGCAGTCCAAGAGGAAACAGGAGTGAGGGCAGGGAGCCCAGAAGAGGGTCAGGGTGAAGATGGGTGTGGGGAAGGCAGAGCAAACCAGCTGCTGCTGTCAACCCAGACCTATTTCCTCGAGCTCTGGGAGCCCTCCCATCCCTGCTCTCAGCAACAGTGATGCTGCCTTCGGGCGGCTGTGCAGCCAACCCACACTGAGTGATAGCTGTCTCTGTCATTTTCTTAAATGTCACCAGTGAAAGAGACATTTCCACCTCCCTGGAGTACACATACTCCACGTGTGGATAAGTGGACACTTGGTTCCATTTTCACAGCTTCCAAAAATTGGTCACAGATGACTCACAATTGTGTCAACTACACTGGTATGAGAAGCCATAGATGGAGGTATACAGAAATGATTTTTTTTTTTTTTAATGTAATGTCCTTTCTATGAGGCAGTAAAACATCTTTCCTGCCATTAGGAGAAATGTGTTCTTTGAATTATTTTCACAGCCATAAAGGCAGACCTGTGAAAGGCTATGTGTACTGGATAGTTCTCTGCTTTCATGGATTTTATTCAGAATTGTCCATTCTTGGAAATGTTGGGGAAAGAGAAAAGAAAAAGAGAACAAATATATGTTGTGTAAATTATAATTCATAAACTGCAGTGTCCAAGCAATATTACCTTCCACATATTCTTGAATAGCTTGGTTCCTATTTTTGAGCCCCTGCCTGGTGCCAGGAACTTGTTTTCAGCTAATTCAGGGTTTCTGCCCCCATTTTCCTTGGAGGAATATCTGAGTTCTTTGGGGATATTGCTGGTGCCAAGCATGAAGCTATTGGAGGACGGGGAGGCTTTGGCATCTGGTCCTCAGCATCATGTAAATCCTATCAGAACTTAGAGGTGAAATGGGAAGGATTGTTGATCTCCTGCCCCACCAGCTGCTGGGATGTCCCTTACTCCCATTCACAAGGTCTGTTTGTGTCACTCTAGGTCATTTTGCTCTCCTGAGCCCGTCTGGGAACTACTTTGAGGCTGTTTTGAGTCCAGAGCCATGGCCCAGGCTTCTCGTGGTATGGGGATCCTGCTGTGTTCCCTCAGCTGGATCAGGGGCACTGGGCAGCGCCTTCCCCTCTCCTGGCCCATTCTCAGCCACACCTAAGTGATCTTATTTCATCTTGACCCTAACCTTGGATATTTGAAGTAGAATTATTCATTTGCAAAGGAGGAAAATGAGATTCAGAGAAGCTAAATACATGCCAAAGCCACATAACTACAAGTGGCAGAGCTCGGTCTGCTTTCCAAACTCATGCGGCTCCCTTCATCACCGTGACTCGCCCACTTTATCCCCCAACTTCCAGGAAGTCTCCTCTGATCACCCAAGAATAATGTCTGCCTCCTTAGAAATTTTGTAGCCATTGCTGTTTCAATTTTGGGAGTGACATCTAATTGTCACACAATGTTTCACACGCTGGCTATCTGTGCTTATATCTAGACAAGCCTGTTTAGGTTGTGGCTCCTGGAAGGCAAAGACTACTTCTTGTGTTTGTCTCTATCCCGTCTACTAGCACCACACTCTGTACATGGTAAATGTGTAATATATAATTGATTATAATAAAAACATGTATTAAAAATTAGTAAATGGATGAGCACATACTCTCTATAAGAATGCGTTCTATTTGTGTGGTTACACTGCAATTACAGGCTAGTTAACAATGCATGACCTATGGATGTCTGCCCTTGTTCTTGCCTTTTAGTTCGATAGTCCTTAATCCACACTGTACTTTGGAGGGCATATAGGTCCAGCAGTGATGTGGCTTTGTGTCACGCCTACTCTCCTGTTCTACTTATAGAATCTGCTGTCCCCTGACTTTTTAATTTCTCAATTTTCTGACTCCATGCCCAGGCTCCAGAGATAGGCCTCTATGTTCTTCTTTTTAAAGACAAGTCATTTGGACCCTTACTTGCAGCCTTTCTTGCCCTGTGGTAAGATTGAATCTCAACTCTGCATGTTCCCTCAGTTGGCAGGACACCTGGGATTCTGGGAACAGACAGGGTCTGTGCCCACATCAGCCTGGTGGTATTCCCACTGGCTGGGAGTATTCTCACCAGTGCCCTCATCTTCCCACAGGACACAAGGATTATTATACGGTGAACATATGGAGTGTTCCTGGGGTGCCTCTTAAAAAATCCCAATAACTGGTTCAATGGTACAGCATAGAAATGCCTAATTGAATTTTTAAAAATAGTTTAGAGTAAAATCTATTTAGAAAAGACGGAAATGATATATTTTCTTATATATGCTATGGCAAAGTTTAATATCCAAGGATAATCCCTACAGAGTTGTCAGATCTATTGATTATAAGGGAGAGATACCTAATTTAAATTAATTTAAGCAAAAGAAGAGAATGAATTGTTTGTATAACTGAAAAGTCTAGGGCCTCAGGCACAATAGGATCCAGTGATATCTGTCTTTCTCTAAATCTACAGACTTTGCTTTCCTTTAATTTAGACCCTAACAGGTGGGGCCTCTTTCAGAAGCAGAGATACTTTCTCTCTCAGCATCCAATTAGTTGCTGAAAAAGTGCTCTGAGTGACTCTGTTTGGATCATGCCCACTATTAGACCAATATGTATCCAGTGAGAAAGGATATGCTGGTCAGCTTAGATTACGTTTCTTCTACTGTGGTTGTCACTGCAGTATCACATGATTGTGAGGTCCTCTAGAGTCCTCCAGATAAAGTGAGGCAAGGCAGATTCCAAAATGAAACAACGTAGGGAGGACCGAAATACCCATCATATGCCCATTGTGTTCATGAATTAGGTCCTACATAATGGCCCCCCCTCATCTCCCTACCCCAAATGAAATGAATCTATGCCCTACAAAGGGCTAAAGGGAATTAATATCTGTTGATCTCTTGTTAAGTTCAAGACTATGCAGGGAGCATTAAAAGCATCATATTCTTTAACTCTTGTAATTGTCTCCCCTTATTCAGCCATTTTAACAAGTCTGCCACCAGTTCAGCAAGGCAAGCTAGGTCTCGTGTGGAAGGAAAGCCCTGCAGCCCCTCAGCATTCACAGCTCCTATTTTACTCACTGGTATCTGGTCCTGTCCTCGAACACTTTGCCCTGACCTAACACCAGTCTCTATTCCACCATCAGTCAGCCCAGTTTTGCTACACCAATTGGCCATCTCCAAAGAGTTTCTGACCTACCCTTCCTTCTACCTGACAGTTCCAAGCACAGACTCCTTCCTCATTCTCTGTGACTTACTGTATTAGTCTATTCTTGCAATACTATAAAGAAATATCTGAGACTGGATAATTTATAAATAATAGAGGTTTAATTGGCTTATAGTTCTGTAGTCTGTACAGGAAGCATAGAGGCTTCTGCTTTTGGGGAGGCCTCAGGAAATTTATAATCATGGCAGAAGGTGAAGGAGAAGCAAGCACATCTTACATGGCCAGAGCAGGAGCAAGAGCGTAGGGGAGATGCTATACACTTTTAAATAACTAGATCTCATGAGAACTTACTCACTGTTGCAATGTAGTACCAAGAGGAAAATCCACCCCCATGATCCAATCACCTCCCACTAGGCCCTACCTCCAGCAATAGGGAGGATTACAATTCAATATGAGATTTGGGCAGGGTCACAGATCTAAACCATATCATTCTGCGCCAGCCCCTCCCAAATCTCATGTCCTTCTCACATTTCAAAATACAATCATATTTTCCCAATAATGTATTACCCCTAAGTTCCCCAAAGCCTTAGCTCATTTCATCACTTACTCCAAAGTCCACAGTTCAAAGTTTTATGTGAGACAAGTCCCTGCTGCCTATGAGCCTGTAAAATTAAAAAAGTTAGTTACTCCTAAGATACAATTGGGGTATAAGCATTGGGTAAACACTCCCATTCCAAAAGGGAGAAATCGGCCAAAAGAAAGGAGCTGCAGGCCCACTCAAGTCCAAACCCAGCAGGGCAATTATTAAATCTAAAAGCACAAAAATCATCTCCTTTGACTTCCACACCCCACAGCCAGGGCACACTGGTGTGAGACGTAGGCTCTTGGAGCCTTCTGCAGCTCTATGCCTTTGGCTTTGTAGGGTTCAGCCCCTGAGGCTGTTCTCAAGGGCTGATATTGAGTACCTGTGGCTTCTTCAGGTGCAAGGTGCAAGCTGTTGGTGGATCTGTCATTCTGGGATCTGGAAGATGGTGGCTGTTTTCTCATAGCTCCATTAAGAAGTGCCCCAGTGGGGACTTTGTGTGGGGGACCCAACCCCACATTTCTCCTCTGCACTGACCTAGTAGAGGTTTTCCATGAGGGCTCCACCCTTGCAGCAGGCTTCTGCCTAGACATTTCTGGTGTTTCCATCCATCCTCTGAAATCTAGGTGGAGGCTCCCAAGCCTCAACTCTTGCACTTTGTGCACCCACAGGCTTAACACCACATGGAAGCCACCTAGGCTTATGACTTGCATCCTCTGAAGCAGGGGCCCAAGCTGTACCTTGGCCACTTTTAACCATGGCTGGAGTTGGAGCAACTGGGATGCAGGGAGCTGTGTTCTGAGGCTGCAAAGGGCAGTGGGGCCCTGGGTCTGTCCAGGAAACCATTCAGTCCTCTTAGGCCTCTGGGCCTGTGATGGGAGGAGCTGCCATGAAAGTCTCTAAAATGGCTTCAAGGCTTTTTTTCCCCATTGTCTTGGCTATTAACATTTGCCTTCCCTTTAGTTATACAAATTTCTGCAGCCTGCTCGAATTTCTCCCCTGAAAATGGGCTTTTCTTTTCTAACACATGGCCAGGCTGCAAAATTTCCAAACTTGTATGCTATGCTTTTTTTTTTTTTTTTTTTAATATAAGTTCCAATTTCAGGTAATTCCTTTGCTCATATATATGAGTGTAGGTTGTTAGAAGTAGCCAGGTGACATCTGAATGCTGTGCTGCTCAGAAATTTCTTCTGCCAGATATCCCAAATCATCTCTCTCAAGTTCAAAGTTTCACAGATCCTTGGGGTAGGGTCACAATGCCTCCAAATTCTTTGCTAAAATATAACAAAAGTGACCTTTGTTTCAGCTCCCAATAAGTTTCTCATTTCCATCTGAGAACTTCTCAGCCTGGACTTCATTGTCCACATCACTATTAGCATTTTGGTCACAGCAATTTAAGAAGTCTCTTGGAAGTTCCAAACTTTCCCTCATCTTCCTGTTTACTGAGCCCTCCAAACTGTTTCAAACTCTTCCCATTATCCACTTCTAAAACTGCTTCTACATTTTCAGGTATCTTTAAAACAATGCCCCACTCCTTGGAACCAAAATCTGTATTAGCCCATTTTCACACTGCTATAAAGAAATACCTGAGACTGGGTAATTTATAAAGAAAAGAGGTTTAATTGGCTTATAGTTTTGCAGGCTGTACTGAAAACATAGTGGCTTCTGCTTCTGGGGAGGCTTCAGGAAACTTACAGTCATGGAAGAAGGAGAAGGAGAAACAGGCTTATCTTACATGGCCAAAGCAGGAGCATGAAAGGTGAGATGTCAGAGGTGTTTGAACCAGAGCAACTTCATCTTTAATAGGGACTGGGTAAAATAAGGCTGAGACTTATTGAGATGCATTCCTGGGAGGTTAGGCATTCTTAGTCACAGGATGAGATAGAAGGTTGGCACAAGATACAGGCCATAAAGACCTTGCCGATAAAACGGGTTGCAATAAGAAAGCCAGCCAAAACCCACCAAAACCAAGATGGTGATGAGAGTGACCTCTGGTCGTCCTTACTACTCATTATATGCTAATTATAATGCATTAGCTTGTTAAAAGACACTCCCACCAGCACCATGACAGTTTACAGATGCCATGGCAACATCTGGAAGTTACCATATATGGTCTAAAAAGGGGAGGAACCATCATCTCCGGGAATTGCCCATCCCTTTCCTAGAAAACTTGTGAATAATCCACCTCTTGTTTAGCATATAATCAAGAGTAACTCTAAGTATCCTTAGGCCAGAAGCTCAAGCCACAGCTCTGCCTATGGCGTAGCAATTCTTTTATACTTTCACTGTCTTAGTAAACTTGCTTTCACTTTACTCTATGGACTCGCCCCAAATTCTTCTTGGGTGAGATCCAAGAACCCTCTCTCGGGGTCTGGATTGGGACCCCTTTCTGGTAATGGGGAGTGGGGAGGTGCTACATGCTTTTAAACAACCAGATCTCATGAAAAATCTCTCACTATTGCAACATAGTACCAAAGGGAAAATCCATCCCCCTGATCCAATCACCTCCCACTAGGCCCCACCTCCAATATTAGGGATTACAGTTCAACATGAGATTTGGGTAGGAACACAGATCCAAACCATATCCCTTATTCTGTGGGCCATTCAAACTGATCACTTAAGGTGACCCTACCTCAGCATATTGGCTAACTCCACACAACTGACATTCTCTGAGGTAGATAAAGTTATCCAGATTTTTCTTCTGGAGACATAAAGATTCCAAGAGGTAAAGGAACTTCTCCAAAGAAAAATCTAATAATTAACTCAATTACACCCAAAGCCTGATTATAAATTTACCAGGCACTAAGCAAGGTAGAATAATATGGTGAAGCCCCTGTGAGTTCTTGCAAATTTGGCAAATCAAGACAAAAATTTTGGTCTAGTCAATAAGATATTGCAGTTTGGTGATATTCTTAGATGATGCTCTTGCCTGAATTTGAGTTGAAGAAAGCAAGAGTTAAGAATGCAAGAAAACAGACTCACTATGAATGATTGTGCTGTTTTTCAGAATGATGGTTCCCAGATTTGTGCAGTACACAGCTTGAACAACATTGCACAGTGATCCTGCAGGGAAAGTAATAAGTTAGTAATTTCATATAAGAAAAATCACTATTTACATGATTTGCTTGAAAAAAAATTAAATTATTAAATTATTAAATTAATTTATTAATTTAATTTAAATTTAATTAATTTAAAAAATTAAATTTAAGACTTGAATATGTACACCTGTAGATTGAAATTCAAAGTAAGAGCAAAAGATCTGTGATCTACTTGAGCTTTGCGATTTCTTATATATAATGTATATGCCTATAGGGTATCAGATTGTTGATTCTCTGCAGAAGCACAGCTTTCTGAGTCTGAGGAGAAAAAACTTACGTAAGCATCAGAATTCAAAGACTTCTTTTATTTCAAACAGCTCAACATTTTGACAGGTTAAGCACAAATGAATCATAAATGTACAGATTAAATTTCCATTTGTAACACAAATGGGTCTAAATTGGAGAAGGAAAAAGTGGTTGGCCAAGTGCATTCCTATTTTGCTGAGTCAAGAACTTTGAAAAAATAGCCTACTGTTTGAAAAATCTAAATATACCCTAATAAAACCATAAATTTGAATATTTCCATATTCTAGTGGTCTCTTTTTATTTCACAGTCAAAATGATTTAGCAAGAATGTTTAAAAAGAAATTCTCTCTCTCCCCCTAATTAATGGTTTTTCTTATCTGGCATTCAACATATTTCTTGAATTTCTCAACTTCATCTTCTGTAGCTAACTAAAAACATAAGCTGAATATTTTCTTATTAAGACCATGCCTGCTACTGTGTGAGCACAGAATCTCCTCAGTTTGTTTCAGCCATTGCATAAGAGAAACGCTTATTATTTGGGTCACAGAGTGAAAACCATCAACAAGAAACACTTCCAAAGGGTGAGGAAAAATAGATTACTGCTTACCAGCTACACATCCCAGGTTTTTAAATCATGTGATCTGACTTCAGTTGGATGTATTGAGAAAGGAGTTAAAAGGATTGAAGAAAAGTCAGTAATCCTGAGTAAAGTGAGTTACCTATCTTAGTAAAAGGGTCATCCTTTCACAGATAGTGAGTACTGAATCCCAGAAGCAGAGATTGCTAAGTGTCCACTGTACTCTCTCACTGGGTGAAAAGGGAAGATGTTCATCTTTCCACGGGTAAGCAGAACTAAACCTGGCATGTGGGCAAAGATGAGGGTTTGGAGTGGTCCAGAGTCAGGTGGTACTAAGCCAGGGAGGAGGCAGCCTAGGGTGAGCAAGGGACTTAAATAGGGCAGAAAAGGGAGGTGTCAAAGAATGAGAAGATATAAAGATAAATAAACAAGAAGCCCTTTTCTTGGTAACAACCATTATTTTTCATTGATAGAGCACAATCTATTGTGAGTATTGCAGAGCCCTAGCTGGTAAGAACTTTATCTTAGTTCTGGTATGACTTTATCTTAGCTGAGTGGTAAGCTTGAAGAAATGCGGTGATTAAGTGCCTATTTGACAATGACTATTGGAACAGAATTCATACTCAATAACTTCAACCTTACTACCAACTTTTGATTTTCAATATGAATTTGGAGACTGGCTGGGTGTTTTCAATAGCTAGGCTGACTTCACTTTACATTTTCCAAGCAGCTTTCTGTATTGAACCTTGTGATAGTGGTTGTGCCAATTTGAGGTGGAAATGGGTCAAAAAGAAATGAGGTAGAATGTGATCCAAATAAAGTTGCAAGTAATCATCAGTTTTGCAGAGTACTATAAAAGAATGTGAAGATATTTATTGTTTGTTTCTGGATTCTGGGTACAGAAAGGAGAGATCCCATTAACTAACTTTGTCTTTTCTTTTCTTTTCTTTTTCTTTCTGGCGGGTTGGGGTAAGGGGAAAGATGTCACTCTCTTTTTTTGTCTAAGTATAAATTGGAGTGGAGGAATGACCAGACTGTGTTGATGGTACTGATTTCAGAGCCATCTTGAACCTCAGTAAAAAACCTATTTCTGTGTTGCCAGAAAGCTCTCCAGCCATCAACTTGCCTACCTGTGAGAAGGCCTCATTATCAGAAACCTCTGTGGAAACTCAGCATCTACCTTTGGCTGGCCTTGTTTCTTGTACTCCTAGAATTTTCAGGCAGGGTCTAGAACAACATTAGACAGCTTCTAAAAGGGTAAACACTGTTTTCTGATGCAAAGGAACCACCATACAAGGCAGTGCTATTCAACTGCAGATGGTCCCTGACTTACGATAATTTGACTTAAGGATTTTTCAACTTTATAATGGTGCAAAAGCAATATGCATTAGAAATATAATAGAAACTGTACTTTGAATACCTATATATCCAATCTGTTTTTCAGTTTTAGTATAATATTCAATAAATTGCATGAGATCTGCAACACTTTATTATAAAATAGACTTTGTGTTACATGCCTTTGCCCAACTGTAGGCCAATGTAAGTGTTCTGAGAATGTTTAAAGATAGACCAAGCTAAGCTATGATTTTTGATAGTAGCCAAATACAAGAAGCCAAATACAAGAAAATATGAGCCCCTTTTCTTTAGATATTTGAGCAAGTTGCTTTGAAGATTCACCTCAAGAGGAGTGTCGACCAAGCCTACGCAGCTATGTGGAGGCCCATGGTGTTTTCTATTTAGATATTTCAATAAAACAAGGGAAACAGTGTAGTATAATAAAAGGAACATTAGCCTTATCTGCAGTCTGGTAGCCCTGGGTTTAAATCTCAGCTTTATTGCTCATTGACTGAGATGTTGAGCAAGTCACTTTTAAACTCTTTGGGTCTCAGTTTCTTCACATGGAGATAATAGTTATCTTTGAAGGCTTGCATCAAAAGAGATGCTGTTTAAATCAGTCACCTGGAACCTATTAGGTACTCAACAAAGATTGGTTTCCTTTCCTTCTTCCTCTCCTCTGAGCTTCCTCACTTGCAGAAAATAATTTCTTGGTCAGCATTTGTAAAAGGCTCAAAAATTCACCCAAACTTTCCAAACAACCCTTTAACAAGCTTCCCCATAAAAGCATCTAGAACAGAGGTTTATTTCATTTGTTGTAACGAGCGTAAGGACGTAGCAATAGAAAAGTTAACCAAGTACAATGGTTTCGAGCAATGGTTTTAAAGTGGCTAGGAGGTCAAGCCACAAATAATCTAAGGTCTCTTCCAGCTCTAAAATTCTATGGTTCTGTGAAATTGAGGCAGTAGCTGCAAACCAAGGCAGGCCTGTGTGACTCAAAGAATTGCATGTGCTGGGCCGGCTGCTCAGCATATTGAGGATTTGATTGAAAACCCACTACATTCACACTTTAGCTTTGGGATTAGCAGATCAAATAAATGCGTGTTGCTGCTTGTCAGATACAGCAAAGTCGTTTTTGTCTGCTAGTTTATTTAATGGGGTGAATATCCAGTAGCTAAATAGAATAGCAAACAAACAGTCCATGGAGAGGAGAACAGGGTGCCATTACCAGCCCAGTTCCCCGACCTCTTCATTGCTGATCGACATGGTCTATGTGAGAAAATTTAACTGCAAGTAAATTTAGACAACTTTGTGAAAAATCTATAAGGGTATCTAATTCTGAAACTAAGAACTCTCAAGAAAATACGAACAAGAATGCTTAGGTAAAATTGATTTTAATTTCTCTTTGAGATCTCATTAATTTCCATTTAGATGGATTTTTAAAAACTAAGTTGTAGGGCACTTGGTTTTGCAATACTAAGCATTGTTTGACACAACTTATTTTTAGTGTCTATTTTAACATGAGAAATGAAATGTAAACACTCAGGATATGGAAATACCTCTTGTAAGGAGTGTGGTGTGTGTGTGTGTTTGTGTGTGTGTGCATGTGTGTACGCCTGTGTGTTTTCTTCGAGAAGATAATTTTTTTCCCTCTGCTTTGGGAGTTTATTCTATTAATAGAAAATACTGCAAGTTTTAAATATCTTTTCATTCAGTGGAAACATGGATTCAATCCAATGGAAATATGGATTCAATCATCCTTCCTTTTCACACTGGGAGTAAGGGAGAGAGCCTGGGTAATTAAGTAACAAGAGCACAGATTCCTCAAGACACTTAAAAAACAAGATATTCTTGCTTTGTCACAATGAAGGCTGCAAAGACAAACATGTTTTCAATACCTACTATGTGCCAGATTCTGGCTTTGACACTTGTGAAGGGGTTAAAATCCTGGTGCTGTGTAAATGTCCTCAGATGATATTCTAATTTAAGGAAAAAACAATATATATTTAGGATAAAGTGGAGTCTTCTACTCAAATCTGAGCAGGTAAGAGATCTAAATTAGGTTAAGCAACATTGAAGAGTATTCAAAATTAGTGAGAATGGCACTTACTTAATGTATCTGAATTTTTATCTTTTGGAATATTGACTCATTCAGCAAATTTTTATAGAGTGACTACTGAAAAAGAACTGTGAGAGTATAAACAAGTGACTAAAAATGTTCCTGTCTTTCATTACAGTGTAGAAGGGCAGAATATATATTCTTGCTTTAATTGAATGCTGTATATAATTATTAATGGTATAATTTTTACAACTAAATTTTCATAGATATGCATCTAGGAAAACTACTTGATTTTATGTAAGAAAGCTACTTGATAATTTCAACCATACAAAACTAAAACCACCAAAATGTAAAATATCAATCAATCAGTAAAAGTGGAAGTAGAAAAAAAAAATAACTGGGAGAGTGTACACTAAAATATTCATAGTAATATTTTTGTGGTGGTGGAAACATGGTAATTTGGGGTTTAATTCTTTTTTTTTCTTATTTTTTAAGTATAAGCCTAAATTTTTTGTATACTTCCAATATTTAAATATGAGACTCATTAAGAAGGAGGAGATGAAGAAAAGAAGGAAGTGGAGGCAATGAGGAATGCAGGGAAGAAGGAAGGAAGGAAATCATGCTTGAAAGAAAGTATTTCTCTTCTGCTACTTACATTTATGAAAACCTTGCCTGTTTAGGCCATAAGCCAATACCTGCTCATTTTCAGTTGTGGAACATGTCAAGTGTTTTCCAGATGTGGTGGAGATTATGCAGCTACAGTGAAGCCAGATTAAGATCTGGGGAAAATGGACAGATCTCTACATAAGTTACTACAGGAATAATTACAATGATGGAATGGCTGAAGTAAACAGGAGGGAAAATTTACAACTGTTGGCACACACAAATGAGAAGCAAGTGAAGGCCCAAACGAAAGGGGGTTGGAGCCAGAAAGTGACAGTTGATGAGGATTGGAGATAGTACCAAGGGCAGGGGAGGGGCGTTGTTTAGGGAGAGACTGGCAGGGATGCCATGGAGTTGAAGGGGGTGCACAGGAAAGTGGTTATTGAGCTGAAGTAAGGCAGGCACTGAGAGTGGGGCCTGAGCTATCTGCTAGAATGACTCCTAGTTGCTCTGGGGGTACCTTCAAAGACTCCTTGCCAAGTTTGATGTCCCCAGATGATATTCTAATTTAAGGAATTCCAAGTGAAACCTCAAGAGACTTTCATAAAGTGTTCCATCTCTGAGTAGTCTGCCCATTTTAAAGGCAGGGGTCCATTAGCATAGATCTTGTTTCCCCTGCTTGGAGGCCAGCTATGTCCCCGCTGGTATTGCACAGTCCTTCAGACGCATAGAACTAGATGTAGGCTCCATTTGCAAAATTGCTGGAGGTGTTGCTATTCAGGATTCCCCCAGACCTAGGCTACTGTTGAATACTTTGGGACTGAAGCTCTTTTAATTTCCAAGGTGTATGTGGGCAACATGGAACAGCATGGAGACTGACAGATTATAGGCATGTTTTAAAGTCAGAGTATGCCACAGAAAAATCTAACTTTCTTATATTTTTTGACAAACCTGAAGATTTGTTAACATTTTAATTGACAATTTCTGCAAAAGTAAGGAATAGAGCTGAACAATGGTATACATTCTTTTTCTTCTTCCTATGTGACTAGAATGTTCTCCAAAGGGATTGTTTTGCTTGCCGATAAAAAGAGACATTTGGGAACACCATACTCTCTCCTGTTCCTCTGAATATCGTGTTTCCTTATGACACCTGAAACTCTGATGCCTTCTGGGTCCATGAAAGCAGTGAGATGAGCACAGGAAACCATGCTGACGATGGTTGAGCAAAAAGGTGATATTGAGCCACTGGATTAACCTGCCCAGAAACAGGATATCTTCAGATTTCTTGTTAAGTAAGAAAATGTAATTTCACTGATTCTAAGTTATACTTTCTTTTATTAGTTCAACATCTCTGAAATCAGAACATATTTTGCCATGGTAATACCTTACCATCACTGTTGGCCAGGGGCCATCCTCACATAGGTGTCATTGCCTATGCATGTGTCAACTTGATTGCTATTCCCTGTGATATGACTGATAACTGCAGCCCCTTGACAGTTCAGCCAACAAACCATTGAAGAGTATTAGGGTAAGAATACTGCTTTCTGTCTGAAAACTTTCCATTGACATCTTCTGAAAAGACAAAGAAAGTATCAGCATCTAAATTTGCATAATAATAATCAGTGCTTAGAAGGAAATCCAAGTGGCAATAGTGGGTCAATCTTTTAAAAAATGTTGCATCACCAGTACTTTCAATACTACAGAGGATGATATTGGGAGGAAAAAGCATCAATATTTATGGCTCTGAATTTTAAAAGTGAGTTTGAAGATTCAGACTCTGAAAGTGAAGACATTTTATTGTGTGTGTGTGTGCGTGCGTGTGTATGACTGTGTGTATCAAAACGTATTTTGATTTATGGTTGTGTAGATATATGTATTTATAATATATATGTGATATATAAAATATACCTCTAAATACATTTTTCATTTCTCTTGCAATAGGTATAAAATAAAATTTTAAGTTGTTAGCATTGTGTCAGTTTAATTTACAGGTTTTTTGTAGTACTTCATAAAATGATGATGTGTGTTACAACTGATGTCTTACATTTGGCAAAAGCAAGAATAAATTTCTTAAGGTTAAGTTGGAGTTTCTGTTTCTTGCAACCAAAAGCATTCACCATGACATAACTTAGTTTGTCTTAGTCCATTTATTTT
The DNA here is from genome assembly GCF_002776525.5 of Piliocolobus tephrosceles. Taxonomy (NCBI): domain Eukaryota; kingdom Metazoa; phylum Chordata; class Mammalia; order Primates; family Cercopithecidae; genus Piliocolobus; species Piliocolobus tephrosceles. Next base: position 109,234,014 of record NC_045435.1, on the reverse strand, counting down.
TGTTATAACAGAATATCTGAAACTGAGTAATTTATAAAGAAAAGACGCTTATTTCGCTCATGATTCTGGTGGCTGGAAATTTCGAGATTGGGCAGCTGCATCTGGTGAGGGCCTCATGCTGCTTCAACTCATGACAGAAAGTAGAAGGTGAGTGGGTGTATGCAAAAAGATCGTATGTCAAGAACAGAAGAAACAGTGAGAAACTGAGGAAGCCAGATACTTCTTAACAACCTACTTTCCTGGGAATACACCTATTCCCCACAAGAGTGAGACCTCACTCACCCTCACAGGGTGTCATTAATCTATTCATGAAGGACCCAGCCCCATTTCTTTACTGGGTGCAGCCCACATGGATGTTCTCATAGGTTGGAGTTGACTGCCTGCAGCTTTTTCAGGCTTAGGTTGCATGCTGCTGGTGGCTCTAAAATTCTGGTGTCCCAGCAGCAGCTTAACCCTGTGGTTTCACTAGGCATTGCCCCAGTGGGTACCCTTTGTGGCATTTTCAACCCCACGTTTCTTGTTGGCAGTCCCTAAGTAGAGATTCTGTGCAGTGACTCTATACCTGTGATAAGACTTTGCCTGGGCCCACAGGCTTTTTCATATATCCTTTGAAATCTCAATGGAGAAAGCCACATCTCCATAGCTCTCGCATTCTGTGGGCCTGCAGAATTAACATCATGAGGACTTGGATATCACCAAGGCTTACACTTGCACCCTCCAGAGTGGTAGCCTGAGCCATACCTAGGGCTGTTTGAGCCATGGCTGCTCCAATTGCAGCAGCTAGATTGCAAGGGACAGCAGCCTGAGGCACCACAGAACAGTGGTGCCCCGGGTTTCACTCCCAAAACCATTCTCTCCTCCAAGGTCTCTGGGTCTGTGATGGGAGAGATGGCCTCAAATATTTCAAAAATACCTATAGGATCTTTTTCCTATTGTCATGAGGATTGGCAACTTTTTTTTTTTTTTTTTTTTTAAATTTTATCAGTACTAGTCTCTTTAGCAACTGATGGCTCCAGCTGCACCCTTGAATTCCTCTCCTGAAAATGTTCTTTTATTCTCTACCACATGGACAGACCATAAATCTTCCATATCTTTTTACTCTGCTTTCCTTTCTATTAGCAGCTCACTGTAAGCAGTAAGAAATAACCATGCAGCAGCCTGAGCACTATGCTTCTTAGAAATTTCTTCTGCCAGATGTGCTATGACATTGCTCTTAAGATTGGCCTTCCACAAAACCCTAGAACATTGCAGAATGCAGTCAAATTCTTTACTTTAACAAGCAAAGTGTAACAAGGATGGCCTTTTCTCTAGTTTCCAATACCTTGTTCTTTATTTCCATCAAAGACATCATCAGAATGGCCTTTATTGTCCATATTTCTATTAACATTTTGGTCCCAACCACTTAACCAATGTCTAAGAAGTTTCAAACTCTCCCACATTTTTTTGTATTCTTCTGAGCCCTCACCAGAACCCCCTTAATATTCCATTCATGGCAACATAGACTTTTCTTTGCTTACTCCTCCAAACTCTTCCAACATCTGCCCATTACTTAATTCCTCATTTTTAGGTATCTTTATGACATCACCCCACTCCTCAGTACCAATTTTTGGTCTTAGTCCATTTTGTTTTATTTTAACAAAATATATGAGGCTGGATAATTTATAAAGAAAAGAAGTTTATTTGGCTTATGGTTCTTCTGGCTGGGAAGTTCAAAGGCATGGTGCTGGCTTCTGGTGAGGGATTTTCTGCTGCCCCATAACAGGGTAGAAGGTCAAAGGGAAAGCAAACACATGTGAAGGAGCCAACCTGTTCCTGAAAGAACTAATTGATTCCTGTGAGAACGAATCCAGTATTGTGAAGGTGAGAACTCACTCGCTACCTGAGAACAGCACCAAGACACACACAAGGGAAGATCCCCTTTGACTGAAATGCCTCTTATCCGGTCCTACCTCTTAAAGGCTCCACCTCCCAACAGAATTACAATGGCAATTAAATTTCATGAGTTTTGGCAGGGACAAACCACATCCAACTCATAGCACAGCTTATGAATATTTTACAGTCAATAGCTTTCATTTTAGCTCCCTAAGATAAAAGCATAGAATAGGTTAATACTAATGAAATGTGAGAATCTGAATTTTCCATCCGGTGACTTCATAGGTGGACAACTGATACAAGTAGTGATAGAGCTATTAATATTTTTTGTTAGTATAAGAATATGGTGGGTAGGGTGCACAAAGAGAGACTTGTCTTTCTCTGAGCTAAGGAGACATCCCTCACATCCTCCCTTCCAGAAAAGCATGCTATTATTCAGCAACTATTAGTTATGCTGATGTATTAATGAGCAGTATCTTCTGGAGATGAAAATATGCCGGCCTCATCAGTAACAGACTTCTTAATTAACCTGCTGATGCTCTTAGCAATAGAGTTAGTTGTTGTCCTAGAAAAGAGTTATTTGGGTTCTTTTGTCCTTCACTAGTCCCTTTATTCTCCCTGACTATTATAGGATCAGGGTGTTCTTTGATTAGCCCATCATAATTTTCTAAAGTAAGCAGGAATTTGAGAAACTGCCCATGGCACATTGTTTCATTGCTTAGACTTGCTGCTGACTCTTTCATCCTTTGACAACTAAGTTCTTCCTTAACCACAGTGTTAATTATACCAGTCATTTATTCCACAACAATGCCTTTTCTCTTGATCTGTTTCATCCTCATAGACAAGATTAGTGGCCTCCTTTCAGAGAAGATTCACCACTGGGCATTCCTTGTTGGAAGTAGAAACATTTCTGCTCTTTAACCCATGCATGCCCCAGTTATTCATACCTGAGAAATATTTGCCACAATGCGGTCTTGCTCCTCTAAGAATAACCAAGGCAAGGACAGAGAGTTCCATTCCTATGATTAAGTGCACATTTCCCATTATATTCAAATGCTTCATTTGAAAAGGTAAATAGAATGTTGTTTTTAAGAAAGAATTCCAGTTGGCTAAATTTAATGTCATATGAAAAAAAAAATTGATCCAAGAATAGTTTCTGGCTTTGGGCCCATGGTGTTTCTTGTGAATTGGATGTATTTTTATTCACTTTAAGTGCTTACTGCAGTGTTTGTCCTTCTGAGAATGCATATTGATGGCTTTGTTGGCCTCAATAGTATTTGTCTTTCATTCTAAAAGGATTTTTCCAAACTTTATTATTGCCAAAAAGTGGAATCTTGATTTTATTTTTAATATTTGAGTTTCCTTCAACTGTCTTGCCTCTTCTGTCATAAATTTCCTCTTGCCACCCTCATCTATTACTAGAAGCCATGTTTTCATCTCCGCCTAGCTCTCCAAAAACACAGTCTTGGAAGAAAAATCTCAGTATTTTTTGGTAGCCATTGATTTAGTTTTGAAGACTTGACAGTCCACCAATGTTGTGTCAGTCCCCCGACCAGCCTGTAGGTCCTCTTTTGCTTTTCCTATTCAGCTTGTTCTTGATTCCCTTGGTGGTTTCAGGAAGGCAACGTCTGTTTCTCGAATGGACGTTTTGTGCTTTTGGGTCCTTGCCTGTGCATTATAGACATAATTCTGCTTAATTCTTCCAATGACTTTAAAAATAACTATTATTATCCTTGTTTTAAAGGTAAGGAAATCAAAGACAAAAATAATTAGGCATCTAGATTGAAATTGCCTAGCCAATTTTAGGGGCATAGCTCAAATTTACAACAGTATTTGCCTGAATATGAAAAGCTTCCTCTTATTATGAAAGTAACATTCAGGGCCTAGTAAAGGATGTATTAATTTTTTCAGTGAAATTTTCTCCTAAATTTTGGGTCTGTGTATTTCTTGTCAGAATTCTGCCAAACAATCAGGATTTCATAATAGACTGTTTCATAACCTTGATGGAAAATTTTGACTCTAGATCATATTTTCCTGATATGTGATGAAACATAACGATGATCATCTGAGAGTGCAGATTGGGATAATAAGTGGCCTTTCAGACTTCTGAGGACTCAAACTGCATAACAAAAATAAACCTAACTTAGAGAGTATATGTTATAGAATCGATCTGATCAATTGATGGATTTGCTCAGAAATGCCTTAAAAATAAAAGCAAGGCAAACAGTCATGATTTGTTAAACCCAGCAGCATTATCTTCATCTCATAGGCAGGGCAGCTGCCTGTTCCTTCTGTGACTCCTCACATTTAGGTGAGCATTCAGAGGCCTTTGGGATTTACATGCCAAACTTTGAGGTAGCAAGATTATGGGATAATTTAATTCTGAGATGTCTGCTTCAGAATAAGAAGTTCTGCTCCTGAATATTCTGAACTCCTAACATAAAGAGGAAGCAATACCAAAGAAGATCTGTTTAACTCCATCACCCTAGGGAACAAATCAACTAACGAATTTGGAGGAGAAAGGAAGAAAATTTTATGTGGCTTTTAACAAATTTGCTTATTATCTTTTTAATATTTTCTGGGCTGTGGACAGTGATTAGTATATCAAATTAATCCTTGGATGGTTTGCTTGACACTAAGTTAGGATATTTCTAAGAACAGCAAGTGAAGATCATCCTATCCAACTGGATCAGTTTATTCTCTCCCACACTCTGCATATCATTTTCTCCCCTACACCCAACTATAGCAACGAAACAATCCAGTGTCTTGGCATTGTGTGGACCACAGGGTATGTGACCCTGAGGTCAACGCTTGGGATTTTAGGAAGGTCTGAAATTGCATGAAAAATGTAATGTTCATGAATAGCCAAACATTTTTTCTGGAAAGAGAGAGAGATCATAGTTCTCATCAGATTCTCAAAGACCGTATGATCTTCATGGTAACAATCATTGGTTAAAAAAAGTAATCATTCAATGAAAATTTTCTTTTTTCCTTGTTGTGTGAAAGTCTATCCATTGATATTATTTATTGAGCTCAGACTCTATTCTAGGTGCTTAGGATACATCAGTGAACAAAACTAAATGCCCGCTCCCTAAAGCTGAAGTTCAAATAGGGAAGTAAGATAATTCAAAACATCCCAGGAGGTGGGTCAAGCATTTGCTAATAATCGTAGAGAGGGAGGATTGCTTGTCTAGGTTTATGTTTATCCTCAGCTTTGTGGGGTTTGTTTTTGTTTTTTATTGTATAAACAGTTTTGTGTAGGCACTTCTCCCCCTTGAAGATAGTTTGGGAATCCCAAGGCATTTCTTTGTCTTTCCACTTACTGAGTTTGTGCAGATGTCCAAGTAGTCCCCAGCTTACTTGCCAATCTGTCAAGTGCCTGGCAGCTGCAAACAACACAAGAGCTCACACTATCCATCCCCACTGACAAAAGAGGAAATGAGAGACATGGACCTTGACATGTTCTGCTGCATCCAAAAATGAAATTGATTTAGGCCACTAAAAAACTCCAAGCTCTTTCATTAATAGGCCTTGGGAAACCACAATAAATCAGCCTATTAGGGTGCAACAGGGGTGCAAATTGGTGTCTCAGTTAATGTAGATAAAGATTTCAGTGTGCACTGCATATATCAAAAATTTAACACATGCTGCTTGTAGAGTTTTAATGAATACAAAAAGCTCAATTGCTGAAAACCAACACAACCCAGGCATTACTTCATTTAGCTGTCAATAAAATTGTCTCTTATTTTATTTTCTAATGGTTTATCAATACTGGTAATTTGCTGTGGGTTATAAAAAGGGGGATGGGGAGGACAGGAATTTAAATAAGTCCTGCTAACTAGAAAAGAGCTTGGTGGGCTATTTTGTTCTGCTACATAAGTTAATGACCAGATGATGTGAGGGAGTGAAATTTCCATTTCTTCCTTAGACTACAAACATCAACCTCCCTTGGAAGAATACATTAGATCAGGGGTGCCCTTTGCTCTGGAAATCTGTTAGTGTCTTTTGATGAGGAGCATTAGGCATTGTAATTCAGCCTGTCTTAAAGGGGCTCCGTCTGATTAAGAAGAAAACGGTTTTGTTTTGTTTTGTTTTTCCTTGTATAAGATCGTTTGAGGTTAGCCAGTAGGAGTCGAATGCAAGTTCATCAGCCTTAACCACTTTCTATAAAATACACAGTATACTTAAAGTTGTTTTCTGAAGCAGGGGAGGAAACTCCATCATTGTAGCAGAAATGAACAAGTCTGCTCTGTTTTCCCAGTGCAGTAAAAAAATGGCTCTGAATCATTGTTCTTACGTGTGCAATTATGTACATGTGAAGAGAAGGACATTGTTTTATTTTTCCCAAAATGATATTTATGTCATTAAAAACAAAAACAGATTCATGATAATGAACTATGAAAACTCATTCATTGATTGATTCTTCAATAAACGTTTGTGGCAGGTCGATGCATTAATAAGTTAATGTAGAAATTAACCTGTGCCTTATATTGTTATTAGTATTAATACCTTCTTGCTTGAGCAGACTCATTAGAAAATGGATGAAGAAATAATAGCATCTTTCATCCATAGAGGGAGGGCAACCAGACTTCAGTGTTACGAATTTCTGCACTTCTTTGACCAAGACATTCTTATCTTCCCCCCTCTTCCTCTCCCCTCTTGCTCTTCCCCACTGTCTCTTTATCCCTCCATTCCTCTCCTCTCCTTCCTTCCTTCCTTCCTTCCTTCCTTCCTTCCTTTCTTCCTTTATTCTCTCCTTCCCTCCATCCCTCCCTCCCCCCTCCCTCCCTCCTTCCTTCCTTCCTTCCTTTTCTTTTTTCCTCTGAGGCTGGTGATGATACACAAGTTTGATGACTTCTTTACTCAGTCCTTCTGGGAAGATATCTAGGGCCTTGAAGGAACTGAGCCTGAAATGTCCTGCAGTTGGTACAGACCTGCTGCCTGCTCACATTTGCACCTCCTAAAGATGATAGCACTTTGGAAAGAAGATAGCCACCTAGGTGATTTAAGTGGTTGTCCTCAGTGCTGCCATTTTGAAGTCAGGGAAAGGGATCCCTGAGGGCCAGGCTAGAGGTGAGAGGAGAGGACTACAACTCCATCACCCTCCTAGGGTGGCAGAAGGAGAAATGGTGTCCAGGATAACTAATTCTGACTAGTGGCCTTAGGGTGAGCTCCCATTTTCATGAACTGCCTGAGTCTAAGGGAGGAGAAAGATGCCCCAATAAATCACTAACACTGTATGTTTTTAAAAAAATCATCAATTGACAGTTGAGAAATCAGAAAGAGTAAGGATTCTTGTAGAAAGGTAAAGAATTGTGGCACTCCTTGCATCTGTGTTGTTGAGGAATTTCTATTTGTGATATACTTATCAAGCATCTTTTTCTGTCCTATTCCTGGTGCTAGACAGATGGAGAGAATCATTGCCTTCCTTTAATTAAGGGAATCTAAGTTTAGTGGGGAAGGTAGACAAACAGAACTACAACGCTAAGGGAAGGGTTCTCTACTAGCCTTATGAGTACAAGGCAGGGACAGTGCAGAGGAGTGATGACTGAATCTGCTTGGACCCTGGAGAAAGGGTATGGGAGAGGAAAAAGGAAAGGCAATTCAGTGAGGGATCAGCATCTGCAAAGCCACAGAGTTGTAGAAGGTTGTCATGTGTTAGGAACAGGTGAGACATTCAGTGTACATGAAGGTGGGGCTGTGGGGTATCTAGTGTGAGGTAGTAAAAGTAGATGCCCTCTCAAGGCCCTAATTAATGAGTGTCATCAATTTAAAGAGCATTTCAGATTAGTCTCTGCTCAAGGCAACATGAATGCCTGCAATCTTACAGCTCATATGTGAAAGACACTGGGTAGAGGAGCTTCCCAAATTTGGTAATACTAAACATATACATGATATTGTAAATAATAAGTTGTGAAGCTGAAAGAAATTCTCTCAATTATCATTAATAATAAACAAATTTTGATTAACCATGTTACAGGAATAATGGAATGATCTTTCTAGTTTCTCTGTAGGAAAGGATATTACAGAATTTTGTCATAAAAAGAAACAGATTATGCAGTCAAAAATGTAGAATACAAGCATTTAGGGAGGTTTGTTAAAAACATCAATACAAATCTTATGTTATTGATACCAATTCAGACAAATCTGTTATTTCTTTCTGGGTTTTGTGATATTTCTGGTATTTGTTGGCTTTTTAAAGTTGATATTTTTGCATTTTTCTTTTCTCATTCTGAATAAATATTCACTATTGACTTACTTTTTATGATTTTTCATGAAGAGGGCACCATAAATTGTATTAGCTTCAGGTCTCCCTAAACCTCGGTCAACCAGCAGACAGGAGCTTAGACTGGAAAGGTAGGTTGGCACCAATCTGGAATTTGAGACTCACAAGATGGTAGAGGGCCTGCATGTCCACCTGAGGCTTCTTGTCCTCATCTTACTGAAGAAGAAACTGGGCCCAGAGATGTCGAGTGACTGCTGTAGGTCTCAGAGCCTGTTGGTAGCACAGCCAAGAGAAGGATTTATCTTTGATTTCCCTAACATGTCTTCCTTGTGTCAAGCTCTGCAAAGGGCAAAGGGCAAGCATTGGGTAGGAGTCACAAATATGATGACTCACTTGTTTTGACCAGTACGATGTTTAAAAAATAACCCACTGTCAATGCTTTTAGGTGGGACTTGCTCTCCACCATTCATAGTCTCTTCCATTCCCATCTCCTTACAGCAAGGTGAGGGATGTACTTGTCCTGTGTCGCCTGAGAAGGCATCTGGGTTGGGGCAATCGTACTTCCAGAGTAGAGGGGTTTTGAGGCTATAGGCTTGAGACATTCTCCTCCTGTGACCCATTGCTAGGAAATGTGGTATTCCAAAATGAATCTGCCACAACATCTATCAGCAGCTCTGATATTTGAGTTCAGGAGTAGGAAAAGAACAAAAGCCATATTCTACCTGTCAGCAATCATGAAATGGTAGGAGGAACCAGCCATGCTGGGTGGTTTGTGGATGTGTGATCAAGGGCAGGGAAAACTGGAGGGATGCCAACTCTGAGGGAAAACGCTTCTTGTGATGGCAGCAGACTGACTCAGAGCATACCTCAGCAAGAGGCTGCTTGGATTTAGTTTCAGCCCTTGACCGCACCATATCTGGCAATTTAAGTTCCGAAGAAAATACAGTATTTCAGGTGTTCTTAGCATAACAATGGACCAAGAGTGGGTATGTTTTCAGTTACAAAAGCAGCTAAAACTTCAGTCTCAAAAAACAGGAATCCAAAGCATTACACTGCTACAAAATTCTGGCTGATGGGCATAGAAACAGTCTTGTTAGCTGTTAGCCAATCCACACCAAGGAATCACCTAAAAAGAATCGTTGTGTATTTGGTCCAGTTCAGTTCTCTCCTGATATCAGACTCTAAGGCCTTCTATAAAGCAGTCTAGACTATTTTACTTAGGGACATATCTAAGGATTTAGCATATATTACATATTATGACCTTTTATATTGTTCTTAACAAAGTCTACATTTATCTAAGACTTAACTACATGCATGGGTTTTACATTTATTATATCAAATTCATGTAACAATCCTGCACTCTTTTAGCTTTATAAATGAAGAATCTGATGCTCGGAGAGGTCATATCTTGTATATGATATCATGATACAAGACCACACATTTATCAGCAGAGCTACGACTAGAGCTCAGGCCTCTTGTTCCAAACTCATGACATACTCCTGCCTCAGCACAACTGTCATAAAGAAAAGCTCGAACCAATGCATACCAGTTAATGTGACTCCCCTGAAGCCTTATGTTGCACCCAGGTATGGTCCATGGGATTAGGGTAATCACCCTTTAGGCGGGCTGAATGCATTCACTCTAGGCTGTCTTGCTGAGCTTGCAAGGATTGGCTGGGTGGCTGCCATAACGTCCAATGACTGCCTGCTGCTGAACATAGTTATTTTTTCCTTCGAGGGAGATGTGGAGCACCAGGGAACATGCTCACTGAGCCACCTTGTGTCCATCTCTGGGGACTGCATCTTCCCCCACACCCCAGCACCTAAAGACCTGGGGGACTCCATCTTCCTTTGCTACCACCATTCTTGCATTCTAACCTGAAAGAGACTTTGCCTACCTGCCTTCGGTTTTCATCAACCTCTCAGTACCAGCTTATGCCTTTGGTGGACAGACTATCTGCTGTCTTAGGACTTGGGGTAATTTATGTAGATTACCTAAGAGTATTTAAAATAGTTGGTCATCATAAGCTCTAAATTCTAGGAGAAATTCAGGCTCTGTCCTCTCAACTCCTATCAGTCTTGCATGGAGAAGGAGCTCAGACATGAGCAAAGACAAAATTAAATCTTCAAGGACACACAGTGTTGCTTTCCAAAAGTGGGTGGGGGATAAATTTTCAGCAGGAATTGTAGTGATCATAAATAGAACAGAGGAAATTATCTGAGTCACTTTGGATTCTATCTTTCATCTTTAATTCAGCCATTGTGGAAGCACATACAAAATGATTATGTAGTGGTTAAGAGAGTATGCTCTAAACTGGAAGCATTGGTGTGAATTCATTTCTAAAATAAATGTATGTGTATATGCATGCAGGTGTGCTCATGTAAATGTGTGTATGTGTGTATACATATGTGCATATGCATATTGTAAGTGTATATGTGTATTTGTGTAGTTACATATATACATGCATGTATTTCCTAACTCTAGCTGCTGAAAAGACCTAGAAGAATAAAAAGTCTAGTAGCAATGAGCTCACCTAGTACTCAGATTTTGGCCTCTAATACCATTCTCTACTGAAAGAACAAGGGCTCCTCTCCTCAGAGAAGTGACTAAATGTAGGCCTGGGACAGGGAAAGATCTAGAAGCTAATGAAACATCTTGTTATGCCGATGAGAAAGGAAATGTCAAAAAAGACCCTGAGGGCATGTCACAGGATAAGAGCTGGCAGGAAGTGGCTCCTGTTGCCCAAAACTCAAACAACTTAAATACCAAAATACATAAGGACAGTATAACCATAAACCACTGAAGAAAATAGGAATACATGAATCTGTACTAATTTATTTAATAATTAGATAAATAAATAAGTGAATAAACGGAGTAAAAAGGAGGACTCTTGCTTGTTGTAGAATGCCAGGTGCTGACTGGTAAATGTGGAGAAACTGCTGGAGTTAGAAAATTATTATTTTATAGCTATCATAGTCAAGATTGGTCCAGGGCCAAATTACCAATGGATATTAAATCTAAGGAAGAATTTTGATGAGGAGCAGGATATTTTTATACTTTTAAACTGACTCCCAACAGATTGCCTATTAGTTTCAAGGGAATAATTATATCTACACGGTGTAGAAATCAGACAACGCCTCGATTAGGTAAACAAAATAAATCAGCAAATAAACTTTAAACAATTTTTTAAATTTGAGATGGAGTATTGCTCTGTCACCCAGGTTGGACTACAGTGGCACAATCTCAACTCACTGCAATCTCTGCCTCCTGGGTGCAAGTGATTCTCTTGCCTCAGACTCTCAAGTAGCTGGGATTACAGGCATGCACCACCACACCCAATTAATTTTTATATTGTTAGTAGAGATGGAGTTTCACCATGTGGGCCAGGGTGGCCTCGAACTCCTGACCTCATGTGATCTGCTCGCCTCGGCTTCCCAAAGTACTGGGATTACAGGAGTGAGCTATCGTGCCCTGGGCAAATAAATATTTTGTATTTCCAGGATATGATACTACGAGAAGAACACAATATTACTCACGGGGTATTCTGGCTGGATGTGTAACATAAATGTAATTATGAGAAAACTTAAAAAAAACTGAAAATTAGATATTTTCTGTTAGAAAAAGGAGAAAGGAACTGTATTCTTTAAAATTTCAATGCCATTTAAAAGAGAGAAAGAAAGAAAGAAAGAAAGAAAGAAAGAAAGAAAGAAAGAAAGA
>NC_045435.1:109120724-109222189 GCF_002776525.5 Piliocolobus tephrosceles | reverse complement strand
AGAAAGAAAGAAAGAAAGAAAGAAAGAAAGAAAGAAAGAAAGAAAGAAAAAGAAAGAAAGAAAGAAAGAAAGAAAAGAAAGAGAGAGAAAAGAAAGAAAGGCTGTGGCAATGTCCCAGATTAAAGCAGACTAAAGAAAGATGACCAGTGAAATACCTGATTCAGCACTGAATCCTGTATTGGAGGAAAAAAATTATGATATAAAAGACATTTTTAGGCCAATTGGAAAAATTAGACTATGGACATAGATGAGATTAAAATTTTATGTTAATGTTAAGTTTCCTGAATTAGATAACTCTGCTGTGATTATGTAAGAGAATATCTCTCAGGAAATACACATTGAATTATTTAAAGGTAAAGGGGCTTGATGTATTCAATTTCCATATGGCTTAGAAAAAACATCATATAGGGGAGGAGCAAGATGGCCGAATAGGAACAGCTCCAGTCTCCAGCTTCCTGTGTGAGTGACACAGAAGACAGGTGATTTCTGCATTTTCAACTGAGGTACTGGGTTCATCTCACTAGGGAGTGCTGGACACTCGGTGCTGGTCAGCTGCTGCAGCCTGAACAGTGAGAGCTGAAGCAGGGCGAGGCATTGCCTCACCTGGGAAGCACAAGGGGGAAAGGAATCCCTTTTCCTAGCCAGGGGAACTGAGACACACAATATCTGGAAAATCAGGTAACTCCCACCCCAATACTGCGCTTTACCAAGGGGCTTAGCAAACGGGCACCCCAGGAGATTATATCCCACACCTGGCCGGGAGGAGGGTCCCACACCCATGTAGCCTCCCTCATTGCTAGCACAGCAGTCTGCGATCTAATAGCGGGGCAGCAGCGAGGCTGGGGGAGGGGCGCCCCCCATTGCTGAGGCTTAAGTAGGTAAGCAAAGCCACTGAGAAGCTCGAACTGGGTGGAGCTCACAGCAGCTCAAGGAGGCCTGCCTGTCTCTGTAGACTCCACCTCTGGGAATAGGGCACAGCTAAACAACAACAACAACAACAACAACAACAACAAAAGCAGCAGAAACCTCTGCAGATGCAAACGACTCTGTCTGACAGCTGTGAAGAGAGCAGTGGATCTCCCAATAGGGAGGTTGAGATCTGAGAACGGACAGACTGCCTGCTCAAGTGGGTCCCTGACCCCTGAGTAGCCTAACTGGGAGACATCCCACACTATGGGCAGACCAACACCCCACACCTCACACGGTGGAGTACACCCCTGAGAGAAAGCTTCCAAAGCAAGAATCAGACAGGTACACTTGCTGTTCAGCAATATTCCATCTTCTGCAGCCTCTGCTGCTGATACCCAGGCAAACAGGGTCTGGAGTGGACCTCAAGCAATCCACAACAAACCTACAGCTGAGGGTCCTGACTGTTAGAAGGAAAACTAACAAACAGGAAGGACACCCACACCAAAACCCCATCAGTATGTCACCATCATCAAAGACCAGAGGCAGATAAAACAACAAAGATGGGGAAAAAGCAGGGCAGAAAAGCTGGAAATTCAAAAAATAAGAGCACATCTCCCCCTGCAAAGGAACGCAGCTCATCGCTAGCAATGGATCAAAGCTGGACGGAGAATGACTTTGACCAGATGAGAGAAGAAGGCTTCAGTCCATCAAACTTCTCAGAGCTAAAGGAGGAATTACGTACCCAGTGCAAAGAAACTAAAAATCTTGAAAAAAGAGTGGAAGAATTAATAACTAGAATAATTAATGCAGAGAAGGCCATAAACGAACTGACAGAGATGAAAACCATGACAGGAGCAATACATGACAAATGCACAAGCTTCAGTAACCAACTCGATCAACTGGAAGAAAGAGTATCAGCGATTGAGGATCAAATGAATGAAATGAAGCAAGAAGAGAAATCTAAAGAAAAAAGAAGAAAAACAAATGAACAAAGCCTGCAAGAAGTATGGGGTTATGTAAAAAGACCAAATCTACGTCTGATTTGGGTGCCTGAAAGTGAGGGGGAAAATGGAACCAAGTTGGAAAACACTCTTCAGGATATCATCCAGGAGAACTTCCCCAACCTAGTAGGGCAGGCCAACATTCAAATTCAGGAAATACAGAGAACACCACAAAGATACTCCTCGAGAAAAGCAACTCCAAGATTCATAATTCATAATTGCCAGATTCATCAAAGTTGAAATGAAGGAAAAAATCTTAAGGGCAGCCAGAAAGAAAGGTCGGATTACCCACAAAGGGAAGCTCATCAGACTAACCACAGATCTCTTGGTAGAAACTCTCCAAGCCAGAAGAGAGTGGGGGCCAATATTCAACATTCTTAAAGAAAAGAATTTTCAACCTAGAATTTCATATCCAGCCAAACTAAGTTTCATAAGTGAAGGAGAAATAAAATCCTTTACAGATAAGCAAATGCTTAGAGATTTTGTCAACACCAGGCCTGCCTTACAAGAGACCCTGAAGGAAGCACTAAACATGGAAAGGAACAACTGATACCAGCCATTGCAAAAACATGCCAAAATGTAAAGACCATCGAGGCTAGGAAGAAACTCCATCAACTAACAAGCAAAATAACCAGTTAATATCATAATGGCAGGGTCAAGTTCACACATAACAATATTAACCTTAAATGTAAATGGACTACATTGTCCAATTAAAAGACACAGACTGGCAAACTGGATAAAGAGTCAAGACCCATCAGTTTGCTGTATTCAGGAGACCCATCTCACATGCAGAGACATACATAGGTTCAAAATAAAGGGATGGAGGAAGATCTACCAAGCAAATGGAGAACAAAAAAAGCAGGGGTTGCAATACTAGTCTCTGACAGAACAGACTTTAAACCATCAAAGATCAAAAGAGACAAAGAAGGCCATTACATAATGGTAAAGGGATCAATTCAACAGGAAGAGCTAACTATCCTAAATATATATGCACCCAATACAGGAGCACCCAGATTCATAAAGCAAGTCCTTAGAGACTTACAAAGAGACTTAGACTCCCATACAATAATAATGGGAGACTTCAACACCCCACTGTCAACATTAGACAGATCAACGAGACAGAAAGTTAACAAGGATATTCAGGAATTGAACTCATCTCTGCACCAAGCGGACCTAATAGACATCTATAGAACTCTCCACCCCAAATCAACAGAATATACACTCTTCTCAGCACCACATCACACTTATCCCAAAATTGACCACATAATTGGAAGTAAAGCACTCCTCAGCAAATGTAAAAGAACAGAAATCATAACAAACTATCTCTCAGACCACAATGCAATCAAACTAGAACTCATGACTAAGAAACTCAATCAAAACCGCTCAACTACATGGAAACTGAACAACCCGCTCCTGAATGACTACTGGGGTACATAACGAAATGAGGCAGAAATAAAGATATTCTTTGAAACCAATGAGAACAAAGATACAACATACCAGAATCTCTGGGACACATTTAAGGCAGTGTGTAAAGAGAAATTTATAGCACTAAATGCCCACAAGAGAAAGCTGGAAAGATCTAAAATTGACACTCTAACATCACAATTAAAAGAAATAGAGAAGCAAGAGCAAACACATTCAAAAGCTAGCAGAAGGCAAGAAATAACTAAGATCAGAGCAGAACTGAAGGAGATAGAGTCACAAAAAACCCTCCAAAAAATCAATGAATCCAGGAGTTGGTTTTTTGAAAAGATCAACAAAATTGATAGACCACTAGCAAGACTAATAAAGAAGAAAAGAGAGAAGAATCAAATAGACGCGATAAAAAATGATGAAGGGGATATCACCACCGACCGCACAGAAATACAAACTACCATCAGAAAATACTATAAACACCTCTACGCAAATAAACTAGAAAATCTAGAAGAAATGGATAATTTCCTGGACACTTACACTCTCCCAAGACTAAACCAGGAAGAAGCTGAATCCCTGAATAGACTAATAGCAGGCTCTGAAATTGAGGCAATAATTAATAGCCTACCAACCAAAAAAAGTCCAGGACCAGATGGATTCACAGCTGAATTCTACCAGAGGTACAAGGAGGAGCTGGTACCATTCCTTCTGAAACTATTCCAATCAATAGAAAAAGAGGGAATCCTCCCTAACTCATTTTATGAGGCCAACATCATCCTGACACCAAAGCGTGGCAGAGACACAACAAAAAAAGAGAAGTTTAGACCAATATCCCTGATGAACATCGATGCAAAAATCCTCAATAAAATACTGACAAACCAGATCCAGCAGCACATCAAAAAGCTTATCCACCATGATCAAGTGGGCTTCATCCCTGGGATGGAAGGCTGGTTCAACATATGCAAACCAATAAATGTAATCCAGCGTACAAACAGAACCAAAGACAAAAAACACATGATTATCTCAATAGATGCAGAAAAGGCCTTTGACAAAATTCAACAGCCATTCATGCTAAAAACTCTCAATAAATTCAGTATTGATGGAACATATCTCAAAATAATAAGAGCTATTTATGACAAACCCACAGCTAATATCATACTGAATGGGCAAAAACTGGAAAAATTCCCTTTGAAAACTGGCACAAGACAGGGATGCCCTCTCTCACCACTCCTATTCAACATAGTGTTGGAAGTTCTGGCTAGGGCAATCAGGCAAGACAAAGAAATCAAGGGTATTCAGTTAGGAAGAAGTCAATTGTCCCTGTTTGCAGATGACATGACTGTATATTTAGAAAACCCCATCGTCTCAGCCCAAAATCTCCTTAAGCTGATAAGCAACTTCAGCAAAGTCTCAGGATACAAAATTAATGTGCAAAAATCACAAGCATTCTTATACACCAGTAACAGGCAAACAGAGAGCCAAGTCATGAATGAACTTCCATTCACAATTGCTTCAAAGAGAATAAAATACCTAGGAATCCAACTTACAAGGGATGTAAAGGACCTCTTCAAGGAGAACTACAAACCACTGCTCAGTGAAATAAAAGAGGACACAAAGAAATGGAAGAACATACCATGCTCATGGATAGGAAGAATCAATATTGTGAAAATGGCCATACTGCCCAAGGTAATTTATAGATTCAATGCCATCCCCATCAAGCTACCAATGAGTTTCTTCACAGAATTGGGAAAAACTGTTTTAAAGTTCATATGGAACCAAAATGAGCCCGCATTGCCAAGACAATCCTAAGCCAAAAGAACAAAGCTGGAGGCATCACGCTACCTGACTTCAAACTATGCTACAAGGCTACAGCAACCAAAACAGCATGGTACTGGTACCAAAACAGAGATATAGACCAATGGAACATAACAGAGTCCTCAGAAATAATACCACACATCTACAGCCATCTGATCTTTGACAAACCTGAGAAAAACAAGAAATGGGGAAAGGATTCCCTATTTAACAAATGGTGCTGGGAAAATTGACTAGCCATAAGTAGAAAGCTGAAACTGGATCCTTTCCTTACTCCTTATACGAAAATTAATTCAAGATGGATTAGAGACTTAAATGTTAGACCTAATACCATAAAAACCCTAGAAAAAAACCTAGGTAATACCATTCGGGACGTAGGCATGGGAAGGACTTCATGTCTAAAACACCAAAAGCAACGGCAGCAAAAGCCAAAATTGACAAATGGGATCTAATTAAACTAAAGAGTTTCTGCACAGCAAAAGAAACTACCATCAGAGTGAAAAGGCAACCTACAGAATGGGAGAAAACTTTTGCAATCTACTCATCTGACAAAGGGCTAATATCCAGAACCTACAAAGAACTCAAACAAATTTACAAGAAAAAAACAGACAACCCCATCAAAAAGTGGGCAGAGGATATGAACAGACATTTCTCAAAAGAAGACATTCATACAGCCAACAGACACATGAAAAAATGCTCATCATCACTGGCCATCAGAGAAATGCAAATCAAAACCACAATGAGATACCATCTCACACCGGTTAGAATGGCAATCTTTAAAAAGTCAGGAAACAACAGGTGCTGGAGAGGATGTGGAGAAATAGGAATACTTTTATAACGTTGGTGGGATTGTAAACTAGTTCAACCATTATGGAAAACAGTGTGGCGATTCCTCAAGGATCTAGAACTAGAAGTACCATATGACCCAGCCATCCCATTACTGGGTATATACCCAAAGGATTATAAGTCATGCTGCTGTAAAGACACATGCACACGTATGTTTATTGTGGCACTATTCACAATAGCAAAGACTTGGAATCAACCCAGATGTCCATCAGTGATAGACTGGATTAAGAAAATGTGGCACATACACACCATGGAATACTATGCAGCCGTAAAAAAGGATGAGTTTGTGTCCTTTGTAGGGACATGGATGCAGCTGGAAACCATCATTCTCAGCAAACTATTGCAAGAACAGAAAACCAAACACCACATGTTCTCACTCATAGGTGGGAACTGAACAATGAGATCACTTGGACTCGGGAAGGGGAACATCACACACCGGGGCCTATCATGGGGAGGGGGATGGGGGGAGGGATTGCATTGAGAGTTATACCTGATGTAAATGACAAGTTGATGGGTGCTGACGAGTTGATGGGTGCAGCACACCAACATGGCACAAGTATACATATGTAACAAACCTGCACGTTATGCACATGTACCCTAGAACTTAAAGTATAATAATAATAAAAAAAGAAAAAACATCATGTATAATATCTTATGCATTTTAATATCTATTTATTAGATTATGTAATATAATGTGTTGTATAATATAAAATTTTATTTATGTAGATAGAGATGAGATGGAGAGTGCAAATGATAAAGCAAATAGGGTAAGTATTAACAGATAAATCTGAGTAAACGGTATGTCAGTGTTCTTTGCACTATTCTTATTCTTGCTAATGTTTATAAGTTTGAAATTATTTACAAGCAAAAGGCTTTTTAAAAAGGGAGGGAGAGAAAGAATGAGAGAGAGAGAGAATCTGTGTACTGGTGATGTTTATTATAGTTCAAAATCTGGCTATTTTACTAGCAGTGGGATCTTTAGCAAATTATGCAATTGCTCTGTGCCTCAGTTTCGTTAACTGGAAAATTAAAATGATAGTACCTGCCTTATAGGGGGCAGATGTTTATCATTATTATGGTTCTAATTTTGTCTGTTGCCCAGGCTGGAGTGCGGTGGCACCATCTTGGCTCACTGCAACCTTGACCTCCCAGGCTCCAGTGATCCTCTCACCTCAACCTCTGAAGTCGTTGAGGCTACAGATGCTCACCACCACACCTGGCTAATTTTTGTATGTTTTTGCTGAGACAGGGTTTGCCATGTTGCCTGGCCTGGTCTGGAACTCCTGAGCTCAAGCAATTCACCCCAGCCTCTCAAAGTGCTGGGATTACAGACATGCGCCACTGTGCCTAGCCCAGGCTGTTTTATTATTATTGACTTACATGTCTTTATTTCATTAAAGATATACCTTAGCTGTGGGAGATAAATTAGGAACTAGGGTGAAGCTTGGGGTTTGAGGCACCTAGCAGGATCTGAGACAGGTCTCTGGTTTAGGACTGAATGTGCATGAGATACAGCTGGGAGGAGGATCATTCAGATCATTCACATTCCAAATTCAAAGATTGGAGCTGCAGCCAGAGGCGATGGTGAAGAGTGAGCATGCATAAATACCCACTCTGAACCCCGCGGAGCTCATGGTGACTCGGGTAATCATTCAGTAAGGGATTCTGAGACTCAGGAGCCTGGTGATTTTTCTAGAAAATAAAATTCAAGAGGACCAGAGTCTTTGGGTTAGGGGAGAGTGTTTCCCAATAATAAAAGCAGTGGTGAAAATAACAAATTTGATGCCTGGAAATAGGACAATTATAAATAAACCTGGTACAAGTTCTCCAAAAACAGAGATTGCCTTGTGAAAAATTCTGTCAGTTAGCAGGATGCTTAAATGACAGTATCAGGCAAGAGGAGAAGAATGTTGGCAGTGTGTGGGAGAGGTTGAAGGCCAATCCCGCCGTGCCTACGTTGGTTTCCTAATTTGGGTAGTTTCTCTCACAAGTTCCTTATTTGAAGACAGCTTGGACAGTGTTATGATTAGAAACATAATCCATTCCACATGTCCCGGGAAGCCTGAGAGGCCCAGTTGCAAGGTTTTTAGGGATGAATGCCAAGGAGGACCCCTGGAAATCTCTGTGAACCTGGAGCAAGTCACAGTTTACCTGGCCAGCCTTGAATAGTGGCTCTTAGTGGGGGCCAGGGCAGGATCTTGACAGACCTCCTTTACTTCTCGCCTCTGTTCTGACCTCCCTCGGGACTGGGGGAGAAGGAGGAGGAGGAAGAGAGCTTGTTTGTGACCAAGGAGATGAGGCAGCAGGGAGGAGGGGCAGGTTTCTTGTCCTTTCTCTTTCTCCTGACTACCTCCCTTCATCCCTGAACTTTTCAGCCTCTGTGATATGTTTTTGCAATAGAACAACCCTAACCTCACCTCATCAGAGAGGTGTGTCAAGGAAGAGGTCCAGACTTAAGCCGGAATTCCTCAGCTCTGCTACTTACTTGCTTAACCACTTTGAACCTGTTTTTTCAGCTGCAACATGGGATAATTCCTCCCAGGGCTGTTATGAGGGTTTTGAAAGGAGGCAATGTGCATTAAGAGTCTAGGACCAGGCCTGGCTTCGGAAGGTGCCCAGTGGATGGTCGTCAGCATTATTCTGGTTCTCGCCTGGGTAGAGGTGTGGCTCTCCCTCTCTAACTCAGTGTCTTGTGGCCAGCTCCCAGGTCCGATCACAGCTCTGTAGTTATAAGTCCATCCTGAAAGTCCATCACCTGGATAGTATCTACTTACCCTTACCCTTTTCGTTATGGCTTTAATGGTACTAATGCTAAAACTTAACTTCCCTTTAACCTTTTGGAATAGCAAGTCAAGCTGAACCTGCTCGTTTCTAACATAATAGTCCGCATTTTGGTGATATGTCTCTGCTTAAATTATGTAGCTAAATCATGCTCACACCTGATTTGCACTTCTTTCTAGTCATAGAAACAGCTTCACTTCTTTTTCTAGGAGTCAGACTGACCACTCCTGAGTCGATGAGAAACTCAAAGGTTTTTTCAGGGTCTATTACATCTGGTGATTTTATATATATAGATAGATATATATTAATTTTCAGATAAAACCAGATCTTGTTGAGATAACTGTTTTCATGTTTCCCAGTTGAGCCTAAAGTCTTAATAGTTTGGGTGAATTATTTTTCATCTTCCTCTTATCCTATGCAACAATATGAAGCACTGTCAGTTTCTGTCTGATTTGAAACATGGATAAAATACCCTCTTATCAACTGCTAGTCAGAAGTGTAGCAACGAAAGAACTTAATTTAGTGTCAGAAGATCATTTGAGTCTTGGCTTCACCACTTACTAGTTCCACAATCTTAGTCAAGTAAATTCACCTCTCTGAGCCTCAATTTCATCCATAAAATGGAGATAAAAACACCCTTGCCTATAGTAGTGTTGAGATTAGAAATGGCAGCATAGAGGTGGCCGTGAACCCGGAAGGCGTAGCTTGCAGTGAGCAAACTGTAAAGTACATGGCAATGTTCATTTAATTTATTGTGTTTGTTGATTTTTTCACTGTGCAACTGAGGATTTTCAAAAGAGGGAGAAAACAAGATTTTTGTCTTCAATGTATGGCAATTTTAAAGTTAGATGCTAGGCATTTTCTTATTTTGACTTACCTTCTCTGCTGATAACTGTGGCTTAGACTTTTATGCTTCTCTACTACTAATAATAGCATAATAGTATCTGTCTCTTTTGAAAGGACAAATGAGCCAATAGCTAGAAGAACATTTTGTACTTCAGGGAGGAAATATGTCAGGGACATCTCAGGTAGCACTCTCTTATTGTTAGCATCATTCACCTGGATCATTTTTGTGCTGATACAATAACACCATCACCACTCAAAGTGGAAAAAAATAAATTATTGATGGCTTTGCACACTCAAGCTGGGTTCCAGAAATGGTTTGTGAATAGCAAGGACTTGAGCTGAACTCTCCAAAGGAACAATGAGGGTGGTTGGAGTACAGTGGAAAGGAGACCTCGGGGGATCAGTTTTCAGCTGCATTGTGGCCAAATTAATAATTCAAGATATTGTTTTGGGCTAGGTATCCTTTTCAGCATCTTTAAAAACCTCTCTTTCTACTGTGGTGGGATTGCTTAGCTATTCAATGTCATGCCAAGGATTTTTTTCTTAAATGCAACGCTGTATAGTAGCAAAGTGAAATATGTGAGTGTTCCATGTAGATTACAATAAACTCATTAGATCAAAATGTTTATTACAATCTCAATCTCTAAATAATTGAGACATGTGTTTTGGATTCAGAATGTCTAGTATTTAATTCAATCTTAGATTGTAGGCATTAGGATGAGGGTAGGAAAGTAAGATTCATATATGACACAGCTCTGTATTTTCTAGTATCAAACATTTTACTTTTGTAGCTAACAACGTTCTTTATAGCATTGTTTAGAAAGCTTTACTAAAGTGGCTGGACGCGGTAGCTCAAGCCTGTAATCCCAGCACTTTGGGAGGCCGAGACCGGCGGATCACGAGGTCAGGAGATCGAGACCATCCTGGCTAACACAGTGAAACCCCGTCTCTACTAAAAACACAAAAAACTAGCCAGGCGTGGTGGTGGGCACCTGTAGTCCCAGCTACTCGGGAGGCTGAGGCAGGAGAATGGCGTGAACCCAGAAGGTGGAGCTTGCAGTGAGCCGAGATCGCACCACTGCACTCCAGCCTGGGCGACAGAGCGAGACCCCGTGAAAAAAAAAAAAAAAAAAAAAAAAAAAAGCTTTACTAAAGTTATTTGTGATTGCCTTTTCCATAAAAGGATTTGGCATGGCTTAAAAAGAAAGATACTAGGTTGAGAGAAAATGTATATGTAAGAAGATGGAGAAAATGTTTATTTGCCAGGCTTTCTCTTGGGGAGAACTGTGTTTGGAGTACATTGATGACCTTCCAGGTGTGGAAAGAGAAATCCCAAAAGCATGCTTAAATATCCAAAGGTGATCCCTAAATTACCATGCACATGCCAAAAACGAAAAATCTGTGTTGCTCCTGAAGAGATGGGAAAAGTGTAAGGAGGGAAACAGAATTGATGAACTCAAGTGAGTTAGATTCTTAAATGATGGAGGTTGCTGTGTTTGAGATTTCCTCATGATTCTGTTATCCTCTAGTGATCTGCAGTAATTCAAATTTCTCCAAATGGTTAATACTGTGGCTTTCTGGCATCAATCAATGATAGACATGAGCTTGGAGTCACAGAGAGTGAAATAAAAGATGCTGGTCGAGAGAGGATGGAGGCTTTAGTTGATATGTGGGTTAAAGAGATATAGAAACAGAAAACAGGTAGGATATAAATTTATCAGTAATCACAATTATTAATAGAGGGCTGTGATTTACTTATCACTCCAGCTTGGAGTTTCTTGATAGTCATTGTAGAAAGGGAAGCATAGTCAATTCCATATTTCTTGTTTTCAGAAAGGGAGATGCATATTATCCCCAGGACACTTTTAAAATTCAACTTTAATTCTGGAAGGATATTCTTATGAGAGGATTTCCACAGATGACTCCAGGTGACAAAAGAAAAACAATGCCTTTGGCCGGGCGCGGTGGCTCAAGCCTGTAATCCCAGCACTTTGGGAGGCCGAGACGGGCAGATCACGAGGTCAGGAGATCGAGACCATCCTGGCTAACATGGTGAAACCCCGTCTCTACTAAAAATACAAAAATTAGCCGGGCGCGGTGTCGGGCACCTGTAGTCCCAGCTACATGGGAGGCTGAGGCAGGAGAATGGCGTGAACCTGGGAGGTGGAGCTTGCAGTGAGTGGAGATCTGGCCACTGCACTCCAGTCTGGGCAACAGAGGGAGACTCTGTCTCAAAAAAAAAAAGAAAAGAAAAGAAAGAAAGAAAAACAATGCCTTCAAGAACTGTTTGTCAGTCACTGCAGGAGCAGAATTTATGTGGCTTATCCTTGAACTACCCTTGATTAAACTTCAGGACATGGGAACTGAAGCCCAAACCAGTGAAAAGAATTCTCTGTGGGAATAAATTAAACTGGTCTGTGTATGACAGTGTTTGTAGTGGGTGTTTGTGGCTGATGTGCCAACATCAGCTCATCCCAGTTGATCAGTCTAAGCTTGTCAAGGTAATTCTATTCCTTCTGTCAATGATTCAGTCAGGAATGAGTCTGACCTCATCCTGGCCACTGAGAAGTGAGGGCAGAAAAATCTAGAGACTCTGGGAAAAGTTTTCTCCAGTAGGAAATGCAGGAAGAGAACGTCTTTCTTCTTTTGTGGGACACTGTTGTACAGGGATGGGACATCACAGAATGAAGCCAACACCCAGCATGGCAGAGTGGATAAACAGGAAAAGCTCTTCCTGAGCTACCGACTCAGTCAGCCCTGGAGACCTTCTAGTTTTATGCAAGCTCATTTATTTCCTAATTGTTAAGTCCTTTTGAGCTGGAAATTATTTTACTTGCAGTCAGAAACAGCTTGACTGATAGGTCTTTCAATAATCTGTCTTTAGCCAAGTTGTTAAATGATAGAAACTATTATAGGGGGGAAAAGGAAAGCAAGTGGAGAGGTCATGACCCATTTTAGACTTACCTCTCCAATCAGCCTCATTTTTTTTTCAACCACTCTTCACCTCCTATTATACCTCTATGTTCCAGGAATACTAAACTTGCTTTCTCTTGCCATTACTCTCTTGCACAGTCTATCCCTATCCCAAGAATAGCTCCCTGACACCTTTGAGTGAGTGTGTATGCATACACACACACACACACACACACACACACACATACACACATACACACACCCCTCCAGCCTGGAAAGTTCTGTTCAGCCTTCTTTTTCAAGTTCATTCAGAAACCACTTCCTGAGAGGTGAGGGTGGGGTGGCTCTTTTGACCTATACCCCCAACTCCTGCTCATTTAGAGTTCCTGTGGTAGGAAGTCTCTAAGTTGGCCACAGTGATTTTTTCTTAAGGAATTTCTTCCCTTCGATGTGAGTTGAATTAATGGAATATAAATGAATTACAGTGAAAGTATTTCCTACTTATAATGTCACTTCCAAGATTAGGTTACAAAAAGACCTTGTGTCCAGAACCCTTTCTCACTATTTGACTCTCTCTTTCTTGGATCATCAATTGCCAGAGGCCCCTCAAACATCTATAGAGATGCTCATGTGGTAAGGAAACAGGCTTGCCAACCATGCCAGGGAGTTTGGAAACAAATCTTTTCAGGCTTGCAAAAAGTCACATAAGGTAGCTTGGAAACAGATGCCCCCTCATTCCCAAATGAGCCTTCAGATGAAAGCATAGCCCTTGTGGAAGCTTGGCTTCAGCTTTATGAGAGATCTTGAGCCAGAGGAACCCAGCTCATCTGTGCCTGCATTCTTGATCCAAATAAATAAAGAGATGGCAAATATTTGTTGTTTTGAGCCACTAAGTTTTGGGGTAATTAGTTACACAACACAGGTAACAAATACAGTATCTCTTCTCTAGGTTCCCACAAAAATCTGTAGTATCCCCATCACAGAACTTGTATTATAATTATCTGGTTATTCATCTAACCATTTAACTAGATTGCATAGTCTGTGAAGATAAAGACATTGTTTTGTGCAGCACTGTATCTTCAGCAAATAACACTGTCTTGGTACATAAAAGTATGCTAATTCTCACTGAATAATAATAGACGTTTGGGACTCTACAAAGTATGTGGCACAAGCATGGCTGTGGATATAAGAAGTTGGGCGAAGGAGGTGAGTACCATAGAGAAAGACAATACAATTAATACCAAATTATAAAATATTTATTAATATAAAAGATGTGTAAACAGACTGAGCACCAACTAAGATGGTACTAATAGATAAAGTAACATTTTGAATATTATATCGTGATAATGCACTGATGTTGTGGTAAATGGTCAGTGAGGAGAAAGGGCATCACATGGTGTAAAGAACACTGGCCAGGTAAGCAAAGAATCAGAATTCTGCACCCTGCCTTTCTACTGAAGAGCACTGGACCTGGGCAGATGGCCTGACTTTCTGGGCCTCAATTTCTTAATGGTGAGGTCAAAGAAGGCATTACATCTTAAAGGTTCCTTTTAACTCCAATACTCTGCTTTACATATAACTTTATTCTGTTGAGCACTTATCTCAAACTAGTTCAGAGCAGTAGTCCTTATCTTTTTGTCTTTTCATCTCATCATATTTGAAGGAATACATGTCCCTGTGAAACAGTGATTCTCAGCCTCTATGGAGGAAAGTGACATATCACATGATGGGCCTGTTAGAATTTCTGAGTAATATGTATAGTGTGAAAAGATCTCCCAGATGACTCTGACCTACTTAATACCCACTTTTGAAAATCTCTGAGGTAATACAAAATGACAGACCAATAAATTTTGGTCCACAGACCAGAGATTCTGCTGTTTGATAAAAATGAATACAGTATAATTTAACTATATGTTTAGTTAGAAGCTTAAAAGAAATAGCTGAAAAATAATCTCAGTTGAAAAAAAAATCAATAAGCAAACCACTCTGGTAGAGTTACTGTCAGAATATAGTTCTTGGAAACAGCATCACAAACTTTCCTATTTTCTAAAGTTTCTGTACTTACATGAGCCTCTGAAACTGGAAATCTATCATGTACTTAGAAGGCCATACTTCAAGGCATTTACCACATCACCAGATTCCTATATCTACAGGATATTGTTGTCAATATCTTGAGTGAAAGACTCGTAACGCTCTAAACAGTTTACAGCAGTTTTTTCTAAGATGTCATAATAATCATGGTAACAGTAATACCCAGCGTTTAATTCCTTCATTTTCCAAAATGCTTTTCACCTGTCATTGCATTATCCTCACAATGTGCCTGTTAGGCAAACAGTGCAGGTGTCCTGAACATTATGTTTTTTCTGCATGTTCACTCACTTAGTCAATGTACACAGTAATCCAGAGCCCACTGTTTGTCAGAGGACTCAACAGAGATAAAACACTGAATAAGACATGGTTGATGTTCTTGGGGGCTGAGAATATATAAGAATAGGTAGGTATTTAAACAAAAAATTTCAATGCTGTCAGGTACTTTGTTTTCTTTTCCTACTGAGGCCTGTGCATCTATCCTTTACCTGGCCTAGACCTGGTGCCAAGAGTGGAATCATTTAGACTTTAATGCACCAGCAAATATCCCTTCACTCGTATACCATCCTATGATGAAAAATAATTGCTTTTATTAACTTTTTAACTTTAGTTCTTCCACAAATTCCAGAAACATAAGAAATATGTGGTTCACTGTTTAACAAAAGCCATTTCTCCTGAGTACTGATGTTCCTTTGATTAGTTAGAGGGACCTTCTCTTAGAAGAAGCTCTGAAGTCTAGAAGCTCAATCAGTGGGATGTGAGAAGTTTTAATCTTTGAAGGAAGCCAGTGTTATGTTGGAACTGGTGTAATGGCTCCTGAGAGCCAAATGTATATGTGTTTTCCCAACTCAGTGTCCAGAAATGTCAGAATGATAGCTTGAAATTTTCCATGGTGGGAGTGTTTTCACCTAGAAAATTGAAAACCCCTGAAAATCAGAACTTCTTTCCTCCTGGAGAGCCAATTGTTAAATATTTACCAGCATACCACTGATGGTAGCTTGCCTTTCTTCACCTGGAACTTGATTAAGTTGATGGATTTACTAAACTATTCTGCATATGATATGCATAACAACCTCTTAATTTGGGTTTGAATATAATTATACACTCTGTATTAATTTCTTTTCCCCTCCCCCACGTATATGGGTTAAAAATTCCCTTAATTTGGCATGTAAATGTATGCAAAATAGCAAACAATTCATGTTTTATGCTGAGAAGGCTGGAACATTAATAACACTGCAATCTTAATTACGCAGCTACCAAACCAATGCTCATTAGAAACCACCCTCCTGTATTGCCACCTATGGAAAATACTCTGCTGAAATGCACTTTGCTTCTATGATTGACAAAGACATAGCTTTCATCTTGCTGAAAAAAAATCAAATCAAAACAGGAACATGCAAATAAATATCTTCATATTGAAGATTTTGTTAATCATCATTTTGAACACCTTAATTCTTTCCTTTAATACATACCTCAAACCAAAGCACTTCTCTGGAAAGATGTTTCTGTTTCCTGTCAACAGTCTTACTGTTTTCTCAGTAATCATGCTGGAAATTTAAATGTCCTCTGAGTGCTCACTAGAGCACTAGGGCCACAGAAGAGGTTCAATAAATATGTATTGACTACATCAATTTTAAAAACTTCTTTGTAATCCTATGCAACAAATTAGCAAGCATGGAGGTTTTTTTTTTTTTTTTTTTTTTTTTTTTTTTTTGTCAGAATGTGCATCTTTCTTTCACTGCCAATACTAATGTAAGTCCTTATTACCACAGCTTTTCCCAGCTACTTATCTCATTCTGGCCTCTCTCCACTGTTAAGCATTCACACAAAAGGCTTTAACTGAGTTTATGTTGTGGAGTGAGTACTGGTTTTAGGACTGACATGAACCAGATATCCTGTCATCAAGATGGGAGAAACAAATGGACACAAAACACTGTCTGCAGTATGACAAGGGCTGTAACCACAGCAAACACAGAATGCTATAAAAGTGGAGAGGAGAGGGAGTAGAACTATTTTAAGTGGTAGAGAGTCTTGAACTGACTTTTGCAGTATGCCTAGAACTTTGCTAGGGGAGCAAAGTGGAAAACATAGCCCAGGGAGAGGGGAAATAGTATGGGGTGCTTTCGGTCTTGAGCAAAAGCAGTCAGGATTCAGATTACTTGAGTTAAATTCTGACTTCGTCACTCTCTGAGTGAGCTTAGGCAAATTACCTACACTCATTTTATAGATGAGCCACAGTTGCCTTGTCTATAGAAGGGGACCATGTAGCCTATAAGATTTTGAAGAAGATTAATAGGGCTAATGAATGGAGATTTCTTAAGATGGAGTTTACCACACATTAAATGCTCCATAAATGCTAGATTTTTTTCTACTAGTCTAAATAAAGGGAACAGCATTTGAAAAATTATGGAGGTGAGAAAAAAGCATAGTCGCTTTCAGGAAAGGCAAGCTTACCTTAAATACTGACTGAGTGTTGGTTGGAGAGTGGAGAAAGATGCAGCTGGAATGGCAGATGGCAACCAGAATCTGGAGGACCTTGTGTGACATGCTCAATTCTTTGGACTTTAAGCTAGAGGTGATAAGGATCTATTAAAGGATTTTAAGGGGACACAGACCCATTTTGCTTCCTGCTACTAAGTTGAACATTATTTTTATTGTCACTCTCCTTCCCAAAACCATCAAATAGAAACAGAGACTATGTTTATTCAAGATAGAAAGACATTTTATTTAGGCTACTGCAGTGGGGAAAAGGGACACCAGCTGAACTCAACTCCACTAAAAAAAATAAAAATAAAAATAAAAATAAAAATAAAAAAGATGGAAGACTTTGTAAACACTGGTATGCTAAAGGAAAAGTACTGAAGGATATCAGTCAGGGGTGGTGTTGGCCAGTGTGATTAGGCCATTTGTGTTTGCTAACTGGTACTTATGGTAGCTAAGATTCCCACCTTCTCACAAAGACTGAGCAATAGAGGTCCTATTCTTCCTGAAGACCTCAAAGGGATTGATCCTAGGTGCTTAAGAAGGACATTCCTGGCCGGGCGCGGTGGCTCAAGCCTGTAATCCCAGCACTTTGGGAGGCCGAGACGGGCAGATCACGAGGTCAGGAGATCGAGACCATCCTGGCTAACACGGTGAAACCCCGTCTCTACTAAAAAATACAAAAAACTAGCCGGGCGAGGTGGCGGGCGCCTGTAGTCCCAGCTACTCTGGAGGCTGAGGCAGGAGAATGGCATGAACCCAGGAGGCGGAGCTTGCAGTGAGCCGAGATCTGGCCACTGCACTCCAGCCTGGGCGACAGAGCGAGACTCCATCTCAAAAAAAAAAAAAAAAAAAAAAAAAAAAGAAGGACATTCCTGGGTTGTAGAAGATGCATCTCAAAGAGACAGAAAAGATTGTCGATTGCAAGCTTTCTGAAGTAAATGCTCTGAGAGAAAGATGTCAGAGGCCTACAGTCTGGGTTTAGCTGAAAAAACAGTAAATTCTTTTGGCAGTGCTGAGCTTTCCTCAAACAGATATTTTCAGGGGACTGAGGTCATCCTAAGAACATGGCCTTGGGCTGATAGAAGGCATGCTGGAGCATAAGTCTTGTAGTGTGGGGGTGAGGATGGACAAAATCATTTTTTCTCAGAGATTGCAGTTCTCGTAGGCCAAGGTTGAGACCTAGACCTAGTTAAGAAGTTGGCTTGGAGGAATCTGTCTAAACTTTGGTCAAGGACAGAATCTTTGTCAACCCCTTCCAGTAGCTCTTTTTCTTACTGCATGGCATCTAACAGCTTTTTGCTTAACTTTCTACACCCTTCATAATCTGATCCTCTCTGCTTGGGAATACTCTCTTATTTTGAACTCTGAGTTTTTACCTTTGTTGTTTCCTTTCTCCTCTGCCCCTTGCATCATGGTCAGCCTTCAAAGCCCCACTCAGTGAAGACTCTATCTCTGCAAAGACTTATTTGATAACTCCACACCCTCTTCAGTGAACTAGAAGATTCCGTTTTCTTGCCACACAAATTCGCACTTAATTGTCACACAAACTGTGTTTGGGAGATTTGAAATTAAAGAAAGTTTAATGGACATAGAGTTCAGAGGGGTTTGAATCTCACTTCTTCCACTGAGCAGCTGTCTGGACACAAGCAAGTCACATCTCTGAACTTTAATTTCTTTATTTGTAAAATGATGATAATACTAACCCCCAAATATTGGTATAGTTGAATTAAATTATATAATATTTCTGAAGGCCCCCAACATGGTGCATAGCCTAAAGTTCATGTACCCTAGATGTTTATTGATCTTTTATCATTTTATGTATACTAATATATCATTTTCCTAATTGAATTTTAAACTTTTCCAGAGCCAAAAATAGGGCAATAGTATTCTCTTCTACAATCCCTATCAGAGCATAGAGAGTGTAACAGGCACTCAATAAATCCTAGCTGAAAGAATTGATTAATTGCATTCTTAAAAGAAAGGGGCTGAGTGTGTTGTACACTCTGTGAAGAGTTTAAGAGATGCTCTATAAGGAAATGAATCCTCCAGATACCTACAAAACAGAGGCTTAAATGATATAGTTTTAGGAAGCATTAATTTAGATTAATAGGCTTTTTGATCTCAAAAGACTCTCCAATAGCGTTTTCGACACTAGAACAGTCTAAGCAGAAGTCTTAAAGAAAACTAGGAAACATGTATAATTGTGTGTAACTCTGAAAAAAATCTGGCTGAATATTAAGCCCAGCATTGAAAAAAAAATTGCAATCAAAACTGGAATTCCTCATCCCCTCACTCAGTTCTTGCTGGGTCGGCTATCTCAGAGTAATTAGCTTCTAAACATCCTCATGTAATAAATGAATAGACCAGCAGACTCTGAGAGTGATTTATTATTCATCATGAATAGCAAGTGAATGAAATAATTTAACATCCACTAATCTCTAAAAGGGACCCACTCATTTTTAATCATCTAGTGTGACATGTGATCACTCATTCACTTACATCCCCCCGAGCTCATCCTACTGCATAGTGAGCAGCAGAACGCTTTTTATGTACTTCTGTGACATGAGTGTATCATTAGGTGGATATTACAGCCTGTGGAATTGGGACCATGTTTTTGTGCAGTGTGACAACTTGACATAATCCATACACATGTCACCTTTTGCATCCCATTAGTATCAAGGGAACCCATAAATGCTAATATGGCATAGTGATAATTATACAGCTCACAGTTCTGAGGCTAGGATTAGAAATGGCAACCAGGTTGACGGTTATAGATTGTAGTGGTTTGTCATATGAGAGAGAATGCTAAGGGAATGGTGACTGGATGATAATCTTTGTCACGAGACAAAGTCTAACTGAAGCATTTCCTCTTCTAATTATAATTGCACTGGTGAATATTGTACTGTTTATTTTTGAGTCACAGGAGAATGTAGAATTAGTATCTTAATGTCTGGTGTATTTGGAGAATTTCCTTTATTTAGCCACATTGTGTATATTTCTTAAAAATTTAAGAAATATAGAGCCAAGTTTTGCTGTAATTATAAATCTACATATTTCTAAAAGGGCAGAGGAGAAAATTAAATTGACTAGGAGGCCAGTTAAATTAGCCAGTTAATGTATTTTGGCTTTGGTACAAAAATTAGTAATAATTGTCATGAATATAGCCCAGTATTTTTTGAGTGCCTGCATGGTGCCATGCACTGTTCAGACATTATCTTATTTAATTTTCTTCACAATACTGTGGGGTGGGCAATATTATTCCTATTTATACATGAAGGAATGCCTTAACTCAACCTTTGGTTTTATCAATGTTGACAAAATAGTTTAGGAAACAAAAATTTGACTTTGACCATGTGACTTATTTAAAAAATATTAAGTTTAAAATTACCTCCATTCTTCTTTTTTTAAGATTAATCTTTTTGTTTGGCTATAACTTTGGTGTAATTATTATTTTATAGAAATTTATTATTTTAAAGTTATTTCTACTATTACATTATTATTTTTAGTGCAATTATTATTTCTAGTATAAACTCCAAGGAAAAGGAAAAGAGTGTTTCTTTTTTGTGCCAAGGTTCAATAGGTCAATGTATATGAATGAGTATATGAGTCACCTAGGGCAGAATCTTGTTAAATGCAGATTCTGATGCAGCAGTGGCAGAAGGTGCAGTATGAGATTCTGCACTTCTAATAAGCTCCACAGTGATATTACTACTGCTGGTCCAGAGACTAGGTTGAGAAGTAAAGTGAGGCAGATTGAATTCAAACTCTCTGTAAAGCAGTCACCATTCTGGCTTGGAAGTTAAAGGAGCCATAGCTTGTTTTTCTCTCTCTCTCTTTTATTGCGGTGGTTAAATCTTTCTTTTTTTTTTTTTTTCTTTTTCTCCATGAGTCTTATAGATCAGGGCAGAATCCATGATTTTTCTTTTTGCTCTTCAGACATACTTATATTTCATCGAGGTTATCTTTAGTTTTTCATATGAGACCACTCCTGATAGGCTACATTGGTAGTTATAGTAAAAGAGTGACCCATATCTCTTCCAAACTCCAGGAAGTGCAAGCAGGTGCAATTAATTTGAAATAAAAAGACCAAGCAATAGAATATATAGGACAGGAAAAATCCATTCTGGGTGGCTTTTACCAAGTCATTGATTGGCAGTTTGACAGGGGAGCACTAAGGATTTAAACCTGTGTATTAGAGTGTTTGGAGGATATTACTTGTGTAAAAGGCACTAACCTATATAAGCTTCTATGGTTCATAGGACTGTTCTGTCTTTGACTTGAAAGCCTACCTTTAATGTAATGAAGGCTTTACATGTGTCAGAATGTGAAGCAAGTGTCCTTGTAGGTAGACATTTCTATCAGTATAGGTGACTGTCAAAAACCAAGGGCCCTTAATATGCCTTCTTCATGTGAAATACTTGCCTTGGTGTTTTACAAGAATGAAACAATGTGTTTTGAGCTGTATGGCCAGTGGAGGAGTGCTGATCTCACCAGATCTTTAATGAAGCCAAGTATTTACTGAAAACAAGTCAGGTTCATGGAGGTAGCAAGTGATAGCAAGAGAGAAGAGGCTCTAGGGTCAAACCCAGTTGGGTTTGAATTCTGACTTTGCCTCTGCTTGGTCATGAGACCTTGGCCAACACATACATTTTCCTCTTCAAACTGGACAATATCGCTGCCACATAAGTTAGTGTAAGGGGAATGCTGTCTCCAGTGTTAAAGACCTCACCCCAAGTAAGTGCTCTATTAATTGTAGTTTCCTTTTCCCCTTTGCATGCACCAAACATGGGCATTTCAGATATAACTGCAAGCCACACTTTTCAGCTGATTTGTGAGAGGAAGGTATTGATACATTTCATCAACAATGTTTAAATCACATCCTCTTAACCTCTGGTAATATCAATGTCAGTAAAAACCAGCTTAGGAAAGGAAAATAGGAATTCAATCACACAGTCTATTTTGAAAATAAAAAAGCTTTGGATCCCTCCTCCTCTTCCCTTCTCCTCTCCTTTTCCTGTAGCTCTTTCTCCTCCCTTTCTTCTTTTCTTATTCTCTGCCACCTTTCCTCCTTTCCCAGTTCCTTCAACTTTTCTTCCTCTCCTTCTCTTTTCTTTAAAGTTTATATTTAGGTAAAACTTTGGTGTCATCATTGCATTTACCACTATAATCTATAAGAAGAGAAATACTTCTCTTCTGTTCAAAAATGAAAAGAACCTGAAAAACTCAACTGACTTTTCAATATATTTCCATATATAGATATATTTCACAAATTATGCCCACACCCATGTAATTCCTTACAACAGGCAAAGTCCAGCCTCCTGGTGTATACTTCTCTTAGAGGCTTATTTTAGATTTAAGAAGATTTATGGATAAAAAAGGCAATATCCTGGAGTACGTACTTTTTTCCTTTCTCTTATAAAAGTATGATTAGAATTTGTACCAGAGGATGCAAGATCATTCTTTTCATTTAAAGAATAACTATGAAATCTCAATTCTTCCAAGATTACTGATACAATAGGTCAAAGACCTTAATCCGATTTTGTTTTAGGATCTTTTCCCATGCATTTGTCATTGTTTTTTTTCTCTTTAGTAAACCTTAATAATTTTGATAAAATTTTTCTGCTTTGTTCTTTCTCGTTGCTTAAAACCTTTCAATTTGAGGATTCAAATATTTGCTTAAAATAGGGACCCTTTATGGAAATAAGAGAAGATTAGTATTCAGAGAAGAGAGTAAGAACTTAAGACTTGGTTTCCTGAGGTTACTTTAGGAAGTAGAATCAGTGCAAGAATCTGACTCCGAAGTCTTCATTTCTTTGATTGACCAACAAACTACATTGCCTGTAATTGGGCACTACAGTGCTGGACCATTAAATAGGATGAAGACTAATATAAGAATGAGAAAATTAATATGTCTTAGAGTTCAAAAAATATATCAAATCCCTTTGATATTTGGAAACCTTTTCTCTCCCATGACATATAGCATTATCTTATACTTCTAATGGTCTATCTAATACTCCTATACTTTCAGTTTCTCATCTGTGAAGTCACAAATCAAAGTTGAGATCTTCATTTGCATGACTAGGAAAACTACTTCCCCCTACTTCTGGTTTGCCCTTTGACTATCACTTCTTAATTTGACTCAACTCATTTGTATATAAAAATCCTCCATTTTGGATGAAAGCTTTGTTGTGTTTTATATTTTTCCATTCTGATGAGCTTCTACACTCCTTTTTTTTTTTTTTTTTTTTTTTTCCCAGTTCCCCACTAATGTTTGCCTTCTCTGCCTCTTTGGTAGACTTTCTTCATAGCTTTTGAGCTCCTGGCTGCCTCTTTGAGAATGGGGGTCTGTCTTCCAGAGGTGGCTTTCAGCTCTGTCTCCTTCTGAGAATAAAACTTCTCTTGGAGATCTTTTCTATTTCTGCCTTATTCCAAACCAGTGTTTAACCCCTCTAAGGGTTTCTCCTTTTTGTTAAATCAGCATAAGAGGGGAAATTCCTCTTCCCTGGAATTATCCAGTAGTGTTCTTAGATCCTATGTGGTCCCTCTCTAGACAGGATTTTTTGCTTACTTGTTTGCTTTTTGGTTTTTTAAGTCAAGACCGTTTTTTGAGATTTTTACACAAATTAAAACAACAACAACAATGCAGTTTTCTACCATACATCACAAAGAGGCCCAAAAGCCAAGGTTTTGATTGCTAGCAACCAGGTCTTAAAATAATGTTGGTGTTTTACCCACCTATAAGTTAAAGCACAAATAGCAGTTCTACCAATGAAAGTTCCCTGTATTGTATTCACAGTTAGGACTTTGCAGCATTTGAGTTTGACTCCTACTTAATACTTTATTTTCCCAGTCTTATTTGGCAAATCTAGTTAATTAATAGCCTTATTTTAATAGGGAAGCAAAGTTTCTCCTCCTTAGGCTTATTAAGAGACCAATTGAGACAAGAACAAAGTAAAAGTCTGCCTCAGGCACAGAGAAATATAAAGGATAATGACATTCCTTTGAACATGTTAAGTGGACACTTTTCCATCTCCTTTTTTTCCCCCCCAAATAGTACATCAGCTTTTAGTCTATAAGAAAATAGTAGATAGTATTGGAGACACTTCTATTTGTGCCAGATTTCTTTCTATAATAATAGCTGTAGGGCTTTCAAATAATTCAAATTGCACATGTTTCACTTTATAATATGTTCCTCTTTCCAAGTCATCTGCCCAATATGAGATAAATATTTGGATAATATCATCCTCTTCCTTTTCCTCCTCCCCCTCCTTTCCCTCTTCCTCTTCTTTGGCAAATTTCTATGCAGGCATAATATGTCTGATATTTCTATGAGGAAGTATATAAAGAATATTCATGTCAACTGTAAAATTTCCAACCTAAAATTTCATAGGATATTAAATAGAACAAACATAAAAAGATGTAGAGAAAATAGTATTAAGTGTCTTGGACAACGATTAAATAGGATTACCCTTATTCTTATTCTTGGCTTAGCCCGTGTTTTCACGTGTGAAAAGGTTTATGAATTTTCTGTTTAACTAATTTCTAAGAATTTTCCTAGACTAATCTATTATTTCCAAAAATAGCCATATAGTTTCACTTAGTGATCCTTGAGATTATGTCTTATATCAGTTTCTGAAAAAAAGATAGATTGCATTAATTCTTGAAAAATAATCTTTTTGTTAGCACGAACTTTGTATTTCCGGTTTCTCTCTAGTCCCTCACTTTTCCTGAAAAACCTCTGGCTAAGCCCTTCCCATTCACTACTCAACTATCCTAATTACAATTTAGAGAACTGACTGGCTGGGTTGAATGCATCAAAAAATATGTCTTATGGTGATGAATCCTGTCATTTACTCTGAACCAACACAGCTATGAGCTGTGCTTTTCAGCTTCCTAATTAACAAGGAAAAACAAGGTTGAACTGTTAAGATACTTCCTTGTATTAAAGCTGCATTTCAAGTCTCCGTAAACATAAAATGCTTTTCTACCAGTTAGGGTAGTTTTGTAGATTACAGTGCTTCCTCATCTCAAGGAATCAATCTAAGAGTACTGATGCATTTCATCACTGACTGAGTAAAGTCAAATTGATTATCATATTCATTAGTGGTATGAACCTTGTCTTTATCCTTAGCATCATAATATCAGTTGCAACATATTATACATCAGTGAATCATTCTCTTTTTTCTTTTAGCTCATTATATGGGGAAAATCCTATTAGAAGAGGCCCACATTTAAAAATATTAAATATACCATTGTTCTTTCTCTCTGAACTGCATTCTTATTTCAGGCCTGAGGGTAAAGATAGGAGTTTTAACTCATTCCATTCTTTCACAAACTTTGACTTTCACTAACATGAGTTAAGAAACATTGCCTACTTGGAAAGAAGGCAAAGAGAGGGTTACATGTCCTTAACAGGCCTATCCAAAGATTATTTAATTATTCAGGGGAATATATCTCTGTTTGATTATATCTAAATATTGACTAAAAATCCATTTTCTGTGAAGTTGCATGTTTTTTGGTAAATTTTTATCTGGTAGAGATTCAAATAATTTCTGCCCAGAAGAAAAGATAACCCCAAAGGTTATGGTTTTATTGCTCTGTAGGATATATTAATCAGTTTTGTATGTGATACCATCTTATTCAAATGTTTTTGCTCCCATGTCTATATGATTCCTCTGCTCCACGCCTTCTTTGAATCAGCATTACTGTCTAGCTGGTTCTCTTATTAATAAGTTAAATAAATGTTTAACTTGTGCTTATTCTGTATTTGTATGCATTATGCTTTATAACTTCTTGAAAGTTATACTTTGACAAGTACCTCTCACATGCAAAGTTGGTGTGAGAGTTTTTTTTCTGAAAAGTAATCAGCCAGAGAAGCCATCACTAATTAGTTTAGACAAATGAAAATTCATTTAAATCTATTTTAGTATCCAACACTACCTCAAGGACATATAAATCTCATTATTTAAAATATTGATTTTCTAACAATATGTTAAGGAATTGTCTTGGGTTCAATGCAACAGATGGAGGATCCTTAAGACATGCTACCCTTAGCAGTGCAATTAACGGAAACATAGTGAAGCAGTCACCTTTATCCAGTGAGCCTTTCAAAAGAATTTTGATTACCCTGGCTTACATGAGAAAATATAAATTCCCTTCAATTTCTTCAACAACAATTTTATCCATACTGGAATTGAATTTATTTTTTAAAACAAACAAATGGCGGTACCTTTGTGCTTAAACTAATTCTCCACGTAAGCCTATGCAACCCTTTGTCATTACTGTTGCTGTTGTTTTTATTTCCCATGTGACTGGTTTGTAAAAAAAAAAAAAAAAAAAAAATTAAATATTTTGAGCAAGTGATACCTAATGAACAAATATTTACAAAGTCAAAAAATATAAAAATGTGTATCGTAAAAAATTTTGCTTTTACTGCTGTCCCCATCATGCTATCACCACCCTTTCCCTATTAGCTTAAGTATCCTTCCAGGTCTTATTTATGAAAATAATAGCACCTACAACTATATCCTTATTTGACTCTCATTTCTACACATAAAGAAGCAAGCTATGCACAACGCTTGGTACCTTATCATTTCACTAAGGTATATGGATATATTGGTGATCTATTCATATTGGTACATAAAATACTTTCTCACATATATATTCTTAATACACTGTAGCCTTACCCTAGGTAACAAATGATAACTTTAGTAATGAAATCTCAGATGAACACATAAGGGTGCCATGCAATACACTAAACATTTAATATACCAATAAATATTCTAGGTGCTTGAGGTGCAGAATACAGTAAGACCCCGATCTGATCTTAAAAAAACTCAATGAAAACAAGCAATAGGGAAAAGACCGCTTATTCAATAAATGGTGCTGGGTAACTGGCTATCCATATGAAGTGACAAAAATGGACTCAAGATGGATTAAAGACTTAAATGTGAGACCTCAAACTATAAAAATCCTAGAAGAAAACCTAGGAAATACCATTCTTGATATCAGTCTTGGCAAATAATTTATGGCTAAGTCCTCAAAAGCAATTGCAACAAAAACAAAAATTGACAAGTGAGACCTAATCAAACTAAAGAGCTTCTACACAGCAAGAGAAACTATCAAGGGAGTAAACAGACAACCTACAGTGGAAAAAATATTTGCAAACTATGTACCCAGCAAAGGTCTAATATCCAGAGTCTATAAGCAACTTAAGCAAATCAAAAAGCAAATAATCCCATGAAAATGTGGGCAAAGAACATGAACAACACTTCTCAAAAAAAAAAAAAAAAAGATACACAAGTGGCCCACAAACATAAGAAAAAATGTTCATCATCACTAGCCATCAGAGAAATGCAAATCAAAACCACAGTGAGATACTATCTCACACCAGTCAGAATGCCTATTCCTTCTTTTCTTTTCTTTTCTTTTTTTTTATTTTGGAAACGTGGTCTCATTCTGTCACTCAGCCTGTAGTGCAGTGCCACAATCTCGGCTCACCACAACCTCTGCCTCCTGGGTTCAGGTGATTCTCCTGCCTCAGCCTCCTGAGTAGCTGGGACTACAGGCATGTGCCACCACAGCCAGTTCATTTTTTTACTTTTAGTAGAGATGCGGTTTTGCCATGTTAGCCAGGCTGTTCTCAAACTCCTGGCTTCAAGTGATCCACCTGTCTCAGCCTCCCAAAGTACTGGGATTACAGGTGTGAGTCGCCACTCCTGGCAGAATGACTGTTCTTAAAAAGTCACAAAATAGCAGACGGTGAGGCCGTGGAGAAAAGGGGACACTTATACACTGTTGGTGGGAGTGTAAATTAGTCCAACCATTGTAGTGAGCAGTTTTGAGATTTCTCAAAGAAATACAAGTTGAACTACCTACCATTCGAGCCAACAATCCCATTACTGGGTATACGCCCAAAGGAAAAGAAATTATTCCACTAAAATGACACACACATCTTATGCCCATCACAGCACTGTTCACAATAGCAAAAACATGGAATCGGCCCAAGTGCCCCAAAACAGTGAATTGGATAAAAAACCATGGTACATGTAAACCATGAAACACTACACAGTCATAAAAAAGAATGAAA
The DNA here is from genome assembly GCF_002776525.5 of Piliocolobus tephrosceles. NCBI lineage: Eukaryota > Metazoa > Chordata > Mammalia > Primates > Cercopithecidae > Piliocolobus > Piliocolobus tephrosceles. The sequence goes on along the minus strand of NC_045435.1, from coordinate 109,194,007 downwards.
TCATGTCCTTTGCATCAACATGGGTGCAGCTGGAGGCTAAGTGAACTAACACAAAAACAGAAAAACCAAATATGGCATGTTCTTACTTATACATGGGAGGTAAGCATTGGGTACTCATGGACATAAAGATGGGAACTATAGACACTGGGGACTATTAGACGGTGGAGAGAGGGAGGGGGACACAGGCTGAAAAACTACCTATTGGGTACTATGCTGACTACTTGGGTGATAGGGTCAGTCCTACCCTAAACCATAAACCTGCATATGTACACCTTGATTCTAAAATAAACGTTGAAAAATAAAAAATAAAAAAAAGAGAGAAACTCACTCTCTTGTACTAGGGACCAGATATAACTAAAGTGCAGAGTGGTCAGTGCTATAATAAAAGCATTTTTTAAATGTATTGAGGACATAATCCAAGGAGTGATGAATTTTGCCCTGGGGAATGTGGGAGAGAAGAAGTTGAAAAGATAACAAAGCATTTTGGGAGGCCATGCCGGATGGATCACCTGAGGTCAGGAGTTCAAGACCAGCCTGGCCAACATGGCAAAACCCTGTCTCTACTAAAAATACAAAAATTAGCCAGGCATGGTGGCGTGTGCATGTAAAACCAGGTACTCGAGAGGCTGAGGTTGGAGAATCACTTGAACCTGGGAGGCGGAGGTTGCAGTGAGCTGAGACTGCACCATTGCACTCCAGCCTGGGCAAAAAGAGCAAAATTCCATCTCAAACAGAAACAAAAACAAACAGCAAGAACAACAAACAAACAAAATCCCACAAAAACATGACATTTGAGCTGTGGGTCTTGAAATAAAAATATGATGCATACCCAAGTCATTTCTTTGTCTAAATGATGAGGTTCACAATTTTTGAAAGAAATTATTTGACTCTAATTATCCTTTTTAAGCTTTCCTCCCATTACTCTACCCTAGAATATCAGGATAAGTAATTTTGCACTCTCCTTGGTGTTCACATCTTTTAAGTGTTTATCGATTGTTTCATGTTTTATCATCAGTTTGCCAAGCCCACCTACACCAGCTGCCTTTCTTCCATTCATGAGTGCAGCCTGTTCCTGGCTTTCCAGCCCACATGACACTGCTATATATTCTGAAAACAGATGTTCAGAAGCAGCCCTTTTCTAAATGTGAATACAAACAATTCCCTGGTATGGGTTTCCTACCTTTCCAATGATTCCTGCCAGCTTAGTTCATTTGCACATTTCATTCCCAATCTATTTATCCCAATGTAATAGCTTAGTCACCAAGCTCTCATGCTAAATAAGAGCTCTCGAAATGCCAACCCGAACTCCTCCCAGTATGACTTGCTATCCATTTATTTTCATTTGTTTACAGTCTATTCAACCTTTCAGCTGGCTTTTCAACCATGAGATAGTGTCCATATAGATGTCAATTTTTATTAAGCTCCTAACTAATTTTAAAGCACCACGCAAGATGCTTTTCTGAAGTTCTGTACATCTGCTACTCTGCACTCCCACGTTCCTTAATGGTGCAATTCTCTAGAAATGACCTATCAAATATGATGAAGCTCATTGCTCATGATCTGCATTTCATGCCAGTTCTTTTCTTTTCCTGACCCAGGCCTGTGTGGTGAGACCACAATGACACTTAGTGGTCAGGCTAGCATTTTGGCTGGCCTAATGAGCCACTGTTATTCTTCACCAAGTGTGGTGATTCCGTGGGGCATAATATTTTTAAAATTCTCTTTCCCCAAGATTCTCACCAGCCTAGACATTGGCTGGAGTTCTGCTATTATTCTCATCTCAGAGCAATCAGTGAAGAGGTTTCAAGTACAGATGCATAGTACATCACCTCCTTGAACTGCCGGCTTTGATTTAAGGACGAGAAAATCTTGAGCAGCCAGAGCTCAAGGTTGAATTGTTTTACAAAAGTCTGGCAATTTTGCCCAAATGCATCAATTTCTTTGATAGCATCAAATAATATTAACATGGCACACTGTTTAAATTACAACCCCCAATATTCCTGACCTGCATTTCCGGCTTGATTTTTCTATTTAGCATTAATCCCATGTGATATACCTCATATTATACCTACATTTTATTTTTCTGTCTTCACCTCCCCCGACCCCTTTAATGTAAGTTCCATGAGGGAAGGGATTTTCCTCATGACTGTTTTCCCTTATGTTCAGTGCCCAAAAAGGTGCCTTGAACATAGGAATTGCACAGTAGGTGTTGGATGGCTGAATGTATGAAAGAATGATTTTATATACAGTGCACATCAGCTTAATAAATTATTCTTTTTCTCTACTGGGCTCAGTGCACTTTTTTTTCTGTTTCTACTGATACACTGCCTTTTCTCTTCCTCATCTCTAACATCCATTTGAATACTTCCTCCATATTTGTTACCTCTTGGAAACTTTTCTTGAACTGCCACAGGGAGGTCTACTCCTCTTAGTTCTCAATTTATGTTTATGTTGTTCAGTTTTTGAGGACAGCAACTCTTTCACATGAGGCTATCCTCTCTTCCAAATGCCTTAATATGCTGGGTGGTAAATGCTGCCAGCATTGTTATTTCTGCCACATCAGCACATATGTGATGGGAAGAAAAACACTGTTTGGTTTCCAGATTTGAAGAGTAAAAATGTGCATTATGCAAAATGGCACCTTGTCTTTAACGGGAGTAGTCCCAGGTTTAAATCCTAGCTGTCTTTACCATCTATTTGACCCTAAATAGTTGTTAAAATGTTCTGATCCCTAATGCCTTCATCTATAAGATGAAGTTAGTAATATTAACACCTTTCTTGCAGGGTGTATGTGGGGCTTGGGGCTAATATGTATCAAACCCCATGCTTGATAAATAGACATTATCACTAACTGGCTATTATTAGTATCGTTGTTGTTGTTATTGTTACTGTTACTATTATTGTATCATTCCTCCTTCCTATGATTTACCACCTATACTGTGCAGGAATCTCCTCTCCAGTACAAAAAATACATTCCGCTATTTCAATTTTGGGATTACATTTTCCATCCATTCATTTATTCAACAAGCAGTTTTTGAGAGCCTAGCATGTGCCAAGTACAACACTGAGTGCAAGGAATACAAAAATGAATACACATTAGTCTCTGCACCTTCGTAGCTTTCAGTCTTTGGCATTTATTTACTCATTCAGCAGAATAATTCAACAAATATTTAGTGAGCATTGATTGAGTCCCAGCTGCAGTTATGGGGACCCGGAATACATGAGTGAAAAAAGAAGATGGAGATTACTTTCTAGTGGAAGGAGATGGAAAATAAACATAAAAAAAAATAAGTGAATTCTGTAGTATGTTACAATGTGATAAGGGATAGGGATACCTACTGAAGCAGAGGAAGAAGGGCCCAGGGTGTTAAGTGGGTTTGGGGGGCAGGGTGGTTTCAGGGGCCAGGGGATTTTTAATTTTTAAGTAAGGTGGTAAGGGCAGAATTTCCTGGGAATGTGACATCTGAGCAAAAACTCAAGGAAATGAAGAAATGAGCCACATGGATATTTGAGGGAAGAACATTTCAGCAGAGGGAATACGAGCAAAGCAGGGGGCTGTTGTAACAGACGGCTACTTTAAAATATGGCGGCATGGGAATGCAGCGTGCAGGAAAGAGAGACGTAGAAGTGAGGATCTTGGCTGCATTTTCTACTGCCCAAGTCTTAGTCATTTTCTGTTATTCATGTGGCTGAAGTGCCTAGCTTCCTCCCCTGACTAGAAAGGCTAGATCTGGGAACAATGAATGGAGAATGGGTGATGTGTTTGCTGATGACACCTAATCACCCACTTCTAAGGTTTTTATTTTATTTTTATTTTTTTATTTTTGTTCCCACCCCTATGACTCTAGGATCCTTTATTTCAGTGGTTTTTGTATGCAACAGAAGAATGTTGCTGCCGGAAGTCTGAATTAAGACCCCACGAACATGCAAGACTCCCTCTTGACTTTCTGGTTGTAGCCCCATGAGTCAAATGACAAAAAACGACGTGGTGGTATTGGAAAAGGTTTCTGTGGATGCCTAGGACAATAGGCCTGAATTTTCAGAGAACAATTTTTGTATCGGGAGGCATAGATGAAATGTAAGAATTTTAGTGGAGGCCAGGTGCGGTGGCTCATGCCTGTAATCCCAGCACTTTGGGAGGCTGAGGCAGGTGGATCACGAGGTCAGAAGTTCAAGACCAGCCTGGCCAAGATGGTGAAATCCCATCTCTACTAAAAATACAAAAAATAGCCGAGTGTGGTGGCAGGCACCTGTAATACCAGTTACTTGGGAGGCTGAGGCAGGAGAATCACTTGAACCCAGGAGGTGGAGGTTGCAGTGAGCTGAGATCACACCACTGCACTCCAACCTGGGCAACAAGAGCAAAACTCCATCTCAAAAAAAAAAAAGAATTTCCCTGGAATCCCTATGCAGACTGTCATATCAGTAGTAAAGTTTATCTAATGGGGAGATCAAACTTCCTTGTCACCAGTCGTTCAGTCCTTCTTTTTCAAGGGCTCTGACCGACCAGTCAAACCACTAGTTTCTCCTCATAAACATGTGGCTTCTTACCCCAACCAACTCCCCTTTCAGACAAAGTAGCTGCAGAAGATTTTGAAGTTCTGTATGCCACTAATCTTTCTCTTCTGTCATGTTTAGGGTCACACCTGAGTACCACTACTGGCCAATTCAGATTATTGTGCAAAGTTCACAAACTTTTTCTTCTTGGGTATCCTAGGCCACTTTACTTAACATACTTGAAGTAGCTAGTTTCTCTGATTGAAAACCAGACCAGTTTTTCTGTAAATTCAGTCAAGGTTTTCACTGAACAGTTATCCTCATGTTTACACTGATTATTTTCTCAGTTTTTAACCATTCATTTTTAAGCAGAAAGTAGTCATAGTTGTGCCTTTTTGTTGTGCCTTGGCTCGTTGGATTTGCCAGACATGGAGAAGTATTTTACGTTCTTTGATTAAAACTTCAGTCACATATTGTCTTTATGTTTTTTGCTGTTCTCCAATATAAAAGTTAGACTCTTTAAAAATATTTAGGAATTTTGCAGTCTCCTTTCTTAAAGTATAGCTTACTACAGTAAAATGCCCAAATCTTAACTTATAAGTTGATTGACTTCAAACATATCTATATCCTATTGTAATCACTCCTAGATGAAGATTAAAATAATTTCCATCAACTTAGAAAGTTCCACCATGCCCCTTCCCAGGCAATATTCCACCTCAGAGGAAACCATTGTTCTGACTTCTATCTCCATAGATTAGTTTGGTTTCTTCTTGAGCTAAATAATTACATAACACAGTATGTATTTTTTCTGCCTTCTTTTGTTTAACACAGAATTTCTGAGGTTCATCTACATTGGCGTATTAGTAATTTGCTCTTTTTAAATTGCTAAAAGGATTCCATTGTGTAAACATACATGGTATTTTTCTATTCTCTGATTGATGAACTAGAGAATTGTCACCAGCCCTTCACTCTGGTGAAGACTAGAAAAAACTTTCAATTTTTTTTCTAGTTTATGGCTATAAAAACGCTTCTATAAATATTCTTAACATAAATTTTATTTCATTTTATTTTTAAGATAGACATGCACATGCATTTCTCTTGCTTGCATATCAAAGAGTGGAGTTGGTGAGCCATGGGGTATGTTTAATTCTTTAGGAGACTGCCAAATCATCTTCCAAAGTTGTCGGACTGTTACATATTCCCAATAGCAAAGGAAGAAAGTTCCAGGTGCTCCTGTTTTCACCGACACTTGGTATTCTCAGTATTTTTTTTAAACTTTAGCTATTAAAATGGCTAATTAGTGAGAAAACTGTACATTTTGATGTCCTCAAGGAAATATACCTGCTACTGAACTCAGACAAGGAGCTGAGCCTGAAAGGACTCACAGAGAAAAAAGATTTCTGTTTAGACAGAAAAAAAAGTTTCAAGTCTGCAGAATTTTTTTTTTATTAACATCTGAAGAGTGTTGCCATGCTGTGAATTTTCCTTCAGCCATGAATTGCGATAACGTAAGAAAATGAAAACACAAGCGAGATCTATTCACAGAAAGGGAGAATCTGGTGTGAAGAACCTTAACCGGCAAAAAGGAAAATTTTAATTTGCAGTTATTTGAATTGAGTGTTCTTTTTTTTGATCCTTTGATTTTTGATCACTCTGTTCTCTCTGCGTGGGTACTATTCCAAACACTCTTTTCTTCAAACTCCTTGATACAGCTATGTGTCATTCCTATGGGAAAACTTCCCAACTCTGACTTGTGAGACTGGCCCTAAATGGAACACCCTGTGCTATAAAAATGAAAGACACTTTATAAATGTATCTCTTCTAAGAGGTGTGCTACTTTGCATAAAATAGAGTTAACAAATGATCAGCTTTTAGAGTATGAGTTAACACTAAAATTTTAATATTTGTTCCAGTTTGTCATATTTTAAAATTATTTCCAACTTAGTCTTTTTGAGAATGTCATAGAAGAATAATTTTATTTGAAGAATCAAGAAAAAATCCAACCTACTCTACTGAGAATCAACGATTCTACTAGCACATTCCAAAAATGTCTTTCCTTGGAATCCTCATTGTATCTTACGGATTTATCACACATACTTAACTTTTTCTTTACAAACCTGTTTCTATCTGCTAGATAATGACAATCTTAATGACAGTGATCATAGCCCATTCTCCACTCCCGAGGCCTGGTATGGGGTCTATCACATACTAATTGATAATAAATGTTTCTGGAATGCTGAATTGCATGAAGGAAATGAGAGAAAATCACATAAGCTGATTTCAAGTCCCAACCTCTGAGAACAATTTGGACAACTCATTAAAAGGAAAATTTCAGGATGTGTACAATGTTATTTTCTGTTTATTCCTGGACATGAATATGATATTTGCTTAAACTCTGAGAGTTAATGCTAATAATATTTATGAGACTGTACATTAGCTATAGAATGACAAATATTACAGTTTTCATAATCTTTTCCTGTGGACTAAGACATATTAACAGAAAATTGTTTGCTATTTTCCCATTAGCAAGCCTAAGGTATTGTCCAGTCATTTGGCCGGTGAAGTCAAAATATCCCCACCATTTACCTGGTGAAAACCGTTGAATCAGTTTCTATGAGGTAGAGAAAGAACCTCAGAAGCTAGCCTTATAGGCTCAATTTATAAAGTCATGGCAAGTCCAAAACAAACAAACAAACAAAACAAATAAAACACTTCCTCACCAAATATAATAGAAATAAAGAAACAAGATTCCAGATTCAATTTATATGAGTTTTCTCTTTGAAAAGTTATTTCTAAGAGCCCTGAAAGTAAAAGCCATTTTACCTAGTTATAGAGAAAATTATTTTTCCAGATTTTTTTGGCGGCATTTTAGGTAGAAAAAAGTTTTGTAATGAGATTCTCCTTCCATAATTATTCATATCTGTGCATTTGGCAGGTACTGAACACACTCCACTGTATCTCAGAAGGGATCCACAGATAATGATGACTCAGCACAAATAGTTCCAATCTGAAGCATTCAGAGAGTCACTGTATTTCCTCGTTCTCAGATGTTTTGAAATAAACATTGGCAATGTTTATTTATGAAGTTCAGGACTTTTTGAATGTGTCAGCAGCATGCCTTGACTCTAAACAGACTATGTTGCAATTTTTTTCCCTGATGATTCAAAACTACAAACTTAAAATTACCTAATTAAAAAGATACAGAACTACAATAAACTTGGACTACAACTTCAGTTATGTACCTTGTCTGAAATTAGATCATTTCAATAACCCCTCTTCATGCCAAAGACAGCGTTTCCTCTTAGTGCATAAACATCCTCTGAACTCTGACTGAGGGTTCTTTGTTGCTTGATCATTGTTGTTTTGAACGATATAATTTTCATTCTTTACCTGCTTTGTTAAATTAAGGATTTGGCTCAAATTTTTTTTCTTAATAGGCTTTGAGTTACATGGAGAAGTAGAAAGAAAATAGCTCAAGAGAAGTGTCAACAAATACTGTTGGGGGGTACTCAATTGTTTAAATAAGAATTTAAAGGTAAAGTTTATGGTGAATAATTCTTGTTCTGGAGAGATGAAACGAAGAAACTGAATATACTGCAGTCTAATGATAAACATTTAAAATACAATGAGAAATACTCATCTGACATACATATTTCTAGCATTTTCCTGGTGTTGATAATGCATTAATAATGCTTCAATTGATTGGCGTATATTTTGGTGGATAGGCCAAAAACAGAATGTCAATTGTGAGACAGCAAAATGCCTTCTCTCTTCTATTTTCTCTTTTCTCTAGGTCCCATGAAAACTCAGCTTCTCTATTTGTTTAATGGAGATAATAATTTTTTCTTCATTTTTTTTGTAGGCAAATTGGCTGTAGGCTCACCCAAAATGATGTCTATGGAAATATTGAAAGACATCACAGGTCATAGAAATGTGTTAAACTTTATTGTTAATGCTGGGTAATATGGTCTGATCTCGTACCTTCTTCTTGTAGTAATTTTCACTTCCCCATTTACTCCATGTGGAGCTTCTGTAAAGTATCTATGTTGAAGGGAGAATTCTGAGCTTACTCATCCATGAAGAAAAGAGGTGAGAGAGACTGAAATGGAGGGGAAGAGGAAGAAGATTATTATCCCTCATCTCTAATTTTTCTCCAAGTATTAGCTTCTAGAGAAACACAAATAATAGTGAGAGAAGTAGGACATTTCCTTTCTTTCCTTTTCTTTTTTGAGGTAGCATCTCACTATGCTGCCCAGGCTAGCTTTCAAATAACTCCTGGGCTCAAGTGATCCTTCTGCCTCACTCACCTGAGTAGCTGGGACTACGAGTGTGCACCACTGCACTCAGCTTAAATGTCTTCTTCAATAAATAAATACATAAATAAAAGGCTGGAATCTCTTTTAAAAATATTTATGTCAACCCAGAATACAATAAAGAGATAAAAGGTTTAAACAGTGTCTATGTATTCCGCCATCCAAGAGCTACTTAAGAGGAATGCTAGAAATTAATAGGAAACAGACTGAAAATAATTATCCTAATCATAACTTCTAGGGGATTGTGCGTAGAAAGGGGGTGCTGGTGTGAAGTTATTGCATTTAACTTTACACAACCATACAGGGTAGTTATGTTTAAGCTAATATTACAAGAGCTAAAAGTGAAAGCCCAAGGAGGTTAAATTCCTAGGTTACAGTGAAACTAGTATTCAAACTAAGATTTGTTTTTAAAGACTGTTTTCTGGCTATGGCAGAATCTAGTCACATACATGGTACAGCCCCTAGCATTGTGGTTTGTGAAAAATAGATGCTTAACAATTGCATGTTGAGTCAGAGGTCACAGTAGCTGGAAAGGGTAATGGTGTTTGGTAAATTGGATAAATTCACTTTATATTGTTGACTTCTTTCTATATATATATTTTTTACTGCATCTGTAAGCTATCTGAAATGTGAGCACTGCATTTTATCTATTTGTCTTTTTGGTTACAGTAAGAAGCACAGGTAATTTGCCAGGTTGGTGGAACAAAATTATAGATGAGATGTGTCAACAGTGTGGTTGCCTCTAAATTTGTTTATGAGAAATTTTTGTAAAAATATCTTTTGTCTTGGAATAAAAAAAAGATAAATAATTTTGATACTGGAGTTGTATACAAATCTGCAAAAATTTCATCTATTATTGCCATGAAATTACATGTTTAGAACAATCTTTAACCTACACTTACCTATTACATTTTCTGTCAATGTTATGAAATGGAAAGATGGCTTGGGTGAATTGAACCAATGGTAAGAATGTCAGAGAAAAGTTGATTTCCTATTCTGGCCGTAAGACCAGCTTATAAACCGTTCTTTAAAAACTACTCTTGGCAAAGTATATTTTCATCTATGAGAGAATAACTGGTACCAATCCATATCTCCTGCCAAAAAGCAACTATAAAACCGAGCAAAATACACGAGGTAACTTTTTCCAGGCATTAGAAAACAATCGATGTAGTATTGAGAGCCTGAGAAGTCAGTGCCACGATGGGCTCTGCTTTCTCCCTTGGGGGCACCTTCTTGTCACTGGGCAGGGAAGAGGAGCCAAGAAGAGTGGTGGTCTCAGTGACTGGTCTCAATATTGACTGGTCTAAGATATGTGGATATTGAAATCCCAGAAAAGAGGCACAAGAGAATTGAGTAGAAAATGTATCTGAAAAGTAGAAACTAAAAAATACCTACATTTTAAAGGACATACCAACTTATAAATCCAAGAAGCTGAACACAAGGATAGCTACAAATAAAACCACACCTAAGCATGTCATATTCAAGCTGCTGGAAACCAAAGTTAGAGAGAAAAGTAATTATTAGTACGAAAGAGCAGTGATACAAAAGATAGCTGCTTTCTCAGACAGTGGGGACTTAAATACAATGAAATAACACTTTAAAAGTGTTGAAAGGAGGGGAAAAAACTGTGACTTTAAATTTCATACTCTGATTAAATGCTGTGATAGGCAGAATAATGCCCACCTCCCCTCCCCTCAAAATGTCCACCATAGTCTCGTCCCCAGAACCTGTGAATATGTTACCTTACCTGACAAAGGGGACTTTTGCAGATGTGATTAAGGTTGCAGACTTTGGGATGGGGATATTTATTCTGAATTTTCTTGGTGGGCCAAGTATAATCACATGGGTATTTAAAAGAAGAGAATCTATCCCAGCTGTGGTTAGAGGGAGACGTGACTGTGTAAGAAAGGTCAGAGAGATGTGACATTGCTGGCTTTGAGGATGGCCATGAGCCAAGGAATGCAGGTGGCCTCTAGAAGCTTGAAAAGACAAGGAAATGGATTCTGTCCTAGAGCTCCCAGAAAGAACACAGCTCTGCTGATGCATTGATTTTAGCCCAGTGAGACCCAGGTTGGATTTTTGAACTATACAGTAATAAATTTTTGCTGTTTTGAGGCATTAAATTTGTTGTCATTTGCTATGGCAGCAATGGAAAACTAATATAATATCCTTCAAAAATAAAGGTGAAATTGAACATATTTATGGGGTACAGTTTAATGCTTTGATACGTGTATACGTTGTGTAAAACCAAATCAGGGTATTTAACATGCCCATTACCTCATACATTTATTATTTCCTTATTGTCATTAAAAAATAAAAATAAAATCTAAAGGTGCAATGGAGACATTTTCACATAAGCAGAAGTTGAGAGAATTCAGAATTCATCTTTAGTGGACCTGCATTACAAAACATTTTCACAAAGCAAAAGGTGAGAGAATTTGTCACCAGCAGAATTAAGCTGTAAGAAATACTCAAGGAAGTTCTTCCACTTGAAGAAAATAAAATTAGGACTGTGGAATGGAGTAAATAGCATTGGAAATGATACATATGTCCTTTGTTGCTGTTGTTTCTGCACTAAAGATGGAGCAGCACTCTTTCCAACTCTCTACATCCCCAGTGGATGTTGCAAGTAAGGGCAATAGCATGGACTAAAAATAAAAGCATGGCAAAAGATAACCCATGCCAAAAGTAAACACAGGAAAGTTGGCCTGGCTATATTAATATCAGACAGAGTGGATTATCATGTCATAATAATAATCTTGTCAGACCAAGATTATTACCAGAGGTAAAGAGGATCCTTTCAGAATAATAAAAGGCCCAATTCATCAGTAAGACATAAAACTCTTAAATGTGTAGGCATCTAATAAAAGAACTTCATAATACCTGAAGTAAAAACCTGACATAACTTTAGGAAAATACATATAAATCTAGAATTTCAGTTAGATGTTCTAGACATCTTCTCTCAGTAATTTTGTCTGCTCATTGACAGAATGAGCAGAACAAAAATTCAGGAAGACTATATATACTCAAGATCTGAACATCATCAACTGCCTGAATCTAATCACTACTGACAGAACACTGTACCTGATAATTGCAGAGCGCACGTTTCTTCCAGTACTCATGGACTATTCACCTAGATAATATTCCAGACCTTAATAGGAATCTCAATCAATTTGAAAAGACTAAAATCTTACAGAGTATGTTCCCTGACCACAGTGTAACTGAATTAGGAATCAGTAACAAAATGATAGCAAGCAAACGTTCATATATTTGGAAATTAAACAGCACACTTCCAAATAACCTACGGATCAAAGAAGTACTCACAAGAGAAGTCAGAAAATATTTTGAACTAAATGATAATAAAATCACAAAATATCAATATTTGTGAGATGTAGCTAAAGCGATTCTTAGAGGAAAATTTGTAGAATAAAAGGCTAACAAAGGAAGAAAAATAGTCACTTTCTGGTGCTCAATAAATTATTAGTTTTTAATCATTATTAACAGTATCACTTACATAGCAAACTTAGTTTAGACAAATTTACAAAGCATGTGTGTCAGGGTAATGTTACCTATGGCATTCATTATCAACAATCACCTCTTAAATTTGGCAAGGAATTTCATTAGCATAGATTCCATTTCCTTGTGAAGGAGAAGAGCAAAGAATTTGCAATTTAAAGACCTGATTCCATCTTCTTCCTCTGCCATTTACTACTCTTCTGACTTTATCTCTCTTTGTGGCAATTTTCTCAACTAAAGTGGAAAAAATGATGTCTGCCTAATGTATGTCACAAAGTTGCTCTAGAAAATAGAATGCCATATGAAAATGGATCTTAGTGCCATAAACAGTTAAGGCAATTATCTTACTCATGAAGGGAGCTAGAGAGTATTCCTGCTTCTTTTATGTGTTGCTTGTTTCACTGACACTATCATTCTTTCTGATTTTTGTATGTGGCCTTGAACTCAAAAAAGGTTTACATTAAAGATCTTCTATGGAAATCATTGCAAAATTAGACCAGAAGAGAAACCAATGGGCAACTATGGCATTACAAGCTTAAACCACTTTCACAGCCTGTGACACCTGTTGGGTCACGTTCATGCTCCTAGGTGTAACATTCAGGGTCTCTATCACCTGGTTTCTCTCTGTTCTTCAGCCTCATTTTAACTTACTTAACTTGAAAACTTTTAGACTGTTTCATGCCTTTGAATATTTAATCATGCAGTACCCACTGCCTTGAATGTTTTGCAAACTTTTTTTTTTTTTAACCTGAAAAGCCTACTATGATTCTTTCTAGTTCTAGTTCTAGGCATCATCTTCTGCAGGAAGCCTTTCCTTAATCTCCTTAGGAGTTAAGCGCCCCTTCCTTCTACCCCCACAGAATCCTGCACAAAATACTGTCTTATAATCCCTGACATTGTGTTGTATTTTCTGTGTAGGAGTCTGTCTCATCGCCCAGACTCTTGAGTTCCACAAGAGAAGGACATGTTTTATTCATTTTTGTAGATTTAGTACAAAAGAGTACATTATAATAGGGTGCCTAGTGCATGTTAAGAAATCGATAAATATCCATTACTTTCTTTAAAAAACTGAATTGCTTACACTTATAAATCTATTGAAAGGATCATGGCAAGAAGCAAAGCTCTTAAAAGTCGTAAAGAAATTATGAATTTTTTAGGGTTGTTGGAATGTGGTTGCCACTTAACATTCAAACTATTAATAAAATACTAATATGGGTATAAATTGAAAACTCACGTGTATTTTTCTTTAAATAAATTTGGTGCATGGAAATCTGTGATTATGTTGTTAAAATTGAAAATTAGAAAGTGGTTCTTCATTTAATAAGGAAGACTTTATTTATACAAAACAAGCCATAAGATTAAATGGTGAACTGCTTGTGGACATTAAATTGACCAAAAAAGAGGTTTAAATTTCCATTTACCAGGAATATGTAATATACACTGAGTTACATGTATCTGTATCTTAATAAAATGTGTTGGGCACATCTACAAGATTTTCCTTAAACTGTAGAAGAAGCCTAGAGTATAATATTTAAGAAAGATTACATATTATTCCAATTAAAACTTTCAAATTAGGATTGATTGCCAAGACTACTTGAACTTATGTGGGGGAACCGGAGGAGCGTTTTGACGGAGGAGAAGACAAAACAGAAAATGCCAGAGCCCAAAATAAGTTCCCCAGAAAATTTGGGAGTCTTTGCCTTGATTGAATACAGACTGGGAACTTTCCTACTGCTTTGGAATTTGGGCTAACTTCCAAAACTGAGGGCAACTTGTGACAATTGCATTGTACATTCTGAAGAAAGGTATTTAGACATGTTCCCCATAGGATGTGCTAAGGTGTTGGCCAATCATCAAATATTGTCACTCCAAAGAATGCCTGGGAAGAAAACTGCAGGAAAAGAGAGCACTGTGGCACGGGAGGGTAAGCTGTTATGTGACTTCATCTTGATCCAAGGGAGGAATTTGAGGGAAAACCCTCTGGAGCAAAGGTGGTGAGGACAGAGAGTTTCACTAGCAGGGAATACTGCCGTCTTACAGAGTTCGAGAAATTTCCTCAGAGAGTTTGAAGGGTGCCCTCTAGAGCAGGACTTTGCAAACTTTCTGTGATAAAGGACCAACCTGTTTTAATTTCCAATCCATCATGGACAGGTTTATAGATTTACTAGAACTGAATTTTTAGAAAAATGAAACGGACACAATGTTCAGAGGTTACATACTCTGTATTGTAACATCAAATTGCTATAAAAATTTCTGAACAGTACTCTGAATTCCTGCACTTATTTTGTCATGAACTGGTAACAGACTCTTAAGAATCAACATGAGTGCTCAGACCTCAGATTAAGTACCTCTACCCTACATCACCTAGAGATCTGGTTAAAATGACAATTCTGGCGCTACTGCCAGTCTAAGCTCTGTATAACTAAGAGGCTCCTGGGCAATGCCAGTGCTCTGGTTGGGGGCACTCTTTGTTTCCAAGGCTCTAGAGAAGTGCAGGCCAATAGAAATATGACGTGAGCCACACATGTAATTTATTTTTTAGTAGCCTATTTAAAAAACAGTGAAAGGAAATGGGTGATTAATTTTACTAATACATTTTATTTAAGCCAGTATATCCAAAATACTATCATGTGGTTGATATAAAAATTAGTGATGAGACATCTTGCTGTGTGTGGTGTGTGTGTGTGTGTGTTTGTTTTGTTTTGTTTTGTTTTATACTGAGGCGGTGAGATCTCAATTTGGACTAGCACATTTCAAGTGTTCAATGGGCACATGTGGTTAACAGTTTCAGTGTTTGGCCAGGCAGCGCTTGAGTGCAGGCAGCACAGGGCCTGGTGCCTGACTCTGCAGGAGAAATCACAGGTATGAGGTGGCTGAAGATGCACAGCATGACAGAGTGAGGCCAAAAGGCAGCAGTGCTTGAAGTTTCAGAACATGATGGAGAAGGATGTGTTCATTTCCCTGCAGGGCAGGTAGCACTATGCAAGTTAGTGCAAGTTATTTGAAAGGGCCTCACACCATTTCACACCAAGAGGGGTGCTTGCTGGAATGAAGGAATCCCAAGTACCTTCAGGTACGGGAGTCAAGGGTCTTACAAAAGATTAACGAGAGAGTGTTTTGCAAGCATCAGGAAATATTAAACGTATGAGTCCCTGAAAGGGTCTCCAAAGAATTAACAGAGGTACTTCATGCAAAAGGCTTCTTGGAACATCTGTCCTACACAGGGTATTTGACAACGAAGAACGACACAAATGCACTTGAGCTGGGGAGGAAAAACATTGATTTCAAGAAGAAATGGAAGTTTTGGTGTCTTATTGGGTTAGAGTTTTTTGGTTCCTGAAAATATACTTTCAAGTTCTATAGTACTTGAAAGTAAGCAAAAAGTTGTGGATCTGCCCAAGAGGTCATTAAGGGGAGAAGAAAACTCTGACAGTAGGTTTGAGAAAGGTCGTGGAGACAGACTGAATTTTTTTGTCCAATTTGATTTATTAAATTGACCATCATCTGTGTGAGCTCATGTTGCAAAAATGACAACATAGATTGTTTAAATGCTTTGTCGTTCACATCTCTACTCGTCAGCCTGACACTGACAACATTGCCAGGCATATGAAGCAACCCCTCCAAGAGACATTTCAGATATTAATGTTTTGGTATTGTTAAGTCATATTGTTTTTATTTCTATAAATTTATCTTGTCCCCCATGTTAATGGCAGAAAGTTTCAAGTTAAAATCATGGGTAAACACATTTGCTTAGGACTCTCTCTTCTTCTGAAAGGCCTAAGCCAGGAAGGTGGACACAATTGAAGAAGCCAAGAGAAATTGGTTAGCCTGCTTCTGGCTGCAAAGAATAGAATCTCAGATGCCAAATATCTAAAATGACAATAAAACTTCTCCCATAGCTAAGACTCATGTAGGGTGAATCTCAGGGTTGGTTGATACTGTGACTCAATGACATTTAGGTTTTTACACAAAATTTTTCTTCACGCTGCTATCTTTTGAGCTAGTTTCCTCTTTAGATTGGTAGCAAGAAGGCTATGCCAGATCTAAACAGTGTACTTATGGGCAATAATACCCAGGAGAAGAAGAAAGAGTTACTTCTCAGGCTTCTCTCTCTCTCTCTTTTTTTTTTTGAGAAGGAATCTTGCTCTGTCAGGCTGGAGTACAGTGGCACAATCTCGGCTCACTGCAACCTCCGCCTACTGGGTTCAAGCAATTCTCCTGCCTCAGTCCCCCAAGTAGCTGGGACTACAAGTACATGCTGCCACATCCGGCTAATTTTTTGTGTTTTCGTAGAGACGGGGTTTCACCATATTGGCCACCCTGATCTTGAATTCCTGACCCCAAGAGATCCTCCCACCTTGACCTTCCAAAGTGCTGGGATTACAGGCGTGAGCCACTGCGCCTGGCTACTTCTCTCTTTTTCTCAAATTTTTCTGACAGCCTCTCCCCATGTCTCATTGTCCACAGTTAGATTGCATGTCCATTCCTGAATTAACTACTGGCAAGGGAAATATAGACCAACGAGTAAATCTATATTCCAATGAGGCTACCCCTGGAGTTGAGGTTCATGACTATGAGAAGGAAAGATGGATATCTGGACAAAATTAGGTTCTATTAAAAAAAGAAAGAAGAGGCAATGAACGTCAGGTAAGCATCAATAATGTTCAACAAATATCCTATGTAGGTTTCTAATCCAAGTAAAAACATGCTTCCAATGGATAGAGATGTACCACATACTCTATGACAAATGTCTAATCCAAGCCAGGTAGTCCATGTGAACACAAACCTATTACTGAAACTGCTTCCTGGATAATATCACATTAAATTAAAATTTGGATCATGAAAAGGCTTTTGCAATGACACAGTATTTCAGTGGAAGGACTTTGCCAAAAAAAAAAAAAAGGTCTCCTGGATACTCAACTGAGTTAATCTTGCATTGGATGTCCACATTTAGTGTTAGTTGTGTCAGAATTTTGGTTCAGAGTAGGACGTAAAAAGAAAAAAATCTTCCTATAAATGTGATTGTTTTTCTGCCTTTGTTATAAAAGAAAAATCATGAATGTTTCAAGATGTAATATCTTTTTAAGCAGTTAAGTCAGATTACTGTAGCTAGACCCTGAGACAAAGTCTTTATTAAAACTTAAAACAATTTTAGAAGATTATTCAAACTTGTGGGTTTTTAAACGTATTTTTCCAGCATTAATTTGTTTCTATTTTTCTTGGAGTCATAGTGTATGGTTCTTGCTTTTCCAGTATACTACCCGAGCATAATAGTATGGTTAGAAGTTTCATTCTAACAGATCTATTATTCTACGTAGTGATAGCAATGGTTAATGCCAGACTAGTCTCCACACAAATAGTACTTGAGGAAAATTTTCTCTTCTTTCATTGGTAGTTTATATTAATATTCCTCACCTTGAATGCCAAATTTAGAAAAAAAGAGAACCCTCAGAAGAAAGACACTATTTTCTCCCTTTTCATAGGATACATATTTTGCTCCATAGTTTTTCTTGGTCAAATGGTTTTCTTTTAAGTTCTCTTCTCCATCTTTCTTTCTTGTTTACTCCAGGAATGCAAACTTGACCTCGACTTTAAGGTCAAAGCATTTTCAGACTGTGCAGTCAGCAGAGAATTGAAAAAAAAAAAAATCAATGTGAAACATATTAGAGAAGAATAAGGGGAAGAGTGATGCAGACGTGCTGGGAAGTCATGTAGGAATTGGAAACAGCAAAGATTCTACGGAAAGTAAGAATGTCCTGCACTGAGATGTTTATGATTCCTTTTGTTTTTACTTCCCTTTTCTTACATAGGGGGAGGTGAAAATTATGGTAATTTGAGATCTGGACCACTTTCAAAGCATTTTCAGGGGATGAAAATGACTTTTGACCTGTAAAAATGAGACGTTTCATTTTTTCTTTCCTGAAACCCTTTTTTCTTTTCCTGTTTTGTTGATGGTAGGGGAGATGACTATATTCCGTACCTGTTATGCACACAAACTTAGAAGGGTTTATTGCAGCTCCATGACTGAAAATAGCAATGAAAATTGTGAGAACTTTTATGTCAGCGTTGGAAATAAACTTCATTTTAAATGAGAACACCTTTGATTTTATAAAGAGACTTATCTAATGTAAAAGCTGGAAAGTTAAAAGGAATCCTAGTGGAAATGTTGATTCTAAAATTCTAGTATCTAGCCACAGACCTTGAAAAGAAGAAGGAAAGCTAGAAAGATGAAAGAAAGAAAGAAGAGGCCAGGCGCAGTGGCTCATGCCTGTAATCCCAGCACTTTGGGAGACCGAAGTGGGCGTATCACGAGGTCCATAGATTGAGAATCGAGACCTTCCTGGCTAACACGGTGAAACCCCGTCTCTACTAAAAATCCAAAAAAAAAAAAAAAAAAAAAAAAAAAAAATTAGCTGGGCGTGGTTGTGGACGCCTATAGTCCCAGCTACTTGGGAGGCTGAGGCAGGAGAATGGTGTGAACCCCTGAGGCAGAGCTTGCAGTGAGCCGAGATTGTGCCACTGCACTCCAGCCTGGGTGACAGAGCAAGACTCGGTCTCAAGAAAAAAAAAAAAAAAAGAAGAAAAGATCAATTGTTATTTATGTCAAGGATTATCATCTCTTTCCTTATTTATCACTGGAATCGAGAACAAACTAGGTATAGAAAAAAATCCCATTACTTTGTGAAGCTTAATATTTACTGTAACTTACTGATCTAGAGAATGATCAGAGAAAATTTTAATTTTTATATATGTATACATATTCTGTATGTATATGTAAATGTGAAAAGACAAACAGGTTCTTAATCATCTTTCCATATGGCTGATTTAAAGTAATTATAAAGCCAAAACACTATACTGAGTTATCTGGAAAATATGAAATGTTCTCTCAAAAACAGATTAATATTAACTATACGGCAAATTTTCTAAAAATCTAACCAATCTTAACATTTGCACTGGGGATAGAGAGAACTGTCTTATTACAGATTTCTAGACATATATAGTACAGATGATTATGCTTAGAATAAAGGATTTGTTAGGTAACATTCTTTCACTGTTTGTTACTTTTGCACTGACCTCACATACTTAAATTTTATGACAGCACAACAAGAATGTGGTGAGAACAGAGCTTGGCGTAAGCTCATTGATAACCATGAGTGTGAATTACTGGCAGAAATAGGTATTGATGATTTAGTCCATATCACAGTGGAAAGGGAGGAAAATTGAAAAGCTTTTTTTCCCCTTCTTTAGAAACATTTGAAATCATTCCTTGGAAAAGGAAAATCTATATTGGGGCTGAGTAGGGGAAGGCACAGGTTGAGTCATTACTTTGATCAGTACAGTAAGTTCAAAGATTGTTTCTACTATAACATCTCATCTGAAATTTGACAGATTCCCTTAAAGGGCCAAAAAAAAAAAAAAAAAAAAAAAAGATAGTGATTTCTAAGCTGAATCAAACATGTGCACTTTACTTCATGGAAAATCAGTAGGGAAACAAGAAAGATGCTCTCTGCTAACATTGATTTTTCTTGTATTTATTTTTTCAGTCAGAACACTCCAGGCAAAAATTCACTTGGCTTCAACTAATTTGCAAATGCCATCATTCACTGCTGTTTTGCTACCCATTTCTCAAATCTCAATTAAATGTGATGACAGTTTACTTGCCAGAAACACACAGAAAGGTTCTTTTCCAACCAGAGGTCTTCACTCATTTCCTGTTTGTGGACTTGGCAAGTGGGGTCAAAACATCCATTACTGAGGCTGAGTCTTAATTTAGAAGGTTATCACCAGAGTCAGCAAAATAATTATAAAAATACTTCCCAAATGCAAACTGCAACAGACATGCACAGTAACAGCTGAGAACAATATATACATCATAAAGCCTGTATACAATGGAATTTTAAAAGAGTGAATGTTTGGTTTCTGCTTGTTGAAAGCTTGTATAATCTTCTGGGGCACCCCTAGGATGGACTCCAAATTGTCTTCTCTCTGTAACTATTTTTTACATTAAAATCAAAAATAACAACAAAAATTATTCTACAAGTCTTGATGTTCTGGCTCACACACCAAATTCCCTATAAAACTAAAAGTGAACGGTGAGGTGAGACAAAATTTTGGCTTAAAGAAACACCAGTTGAGAAAGGAAAGAAAGTACTGTTCACTTTTCCCTTATTTCTTCCACGTAAATAAATTTTCTTATACTATTTATATAGTATTACTTTAAATGTATGGGATCTTTAGAAATCATAGAATGTTAAAAATATCAATATGTGTAAATGGGTACTCACTTCACATAATAGGTACTCAATAAATATTACCTACAAAAGATAAAAACAAACCATAAGACATCTTTGTAGAGATCATTTGGTCAACTCTCCTTCTTTCTTTTTTTTTTTTTCTTTTTGAGACGGAATTTCACTCTTGTTGCCCAGGCTGGAGTGCAATGGCATAATCTCGGCTCACTGCAATCTCCGCCTCCCGGGTTCAAGTGATTCTCCTGCCTCAGCCTCTTGAGTAGCTGGGATTACAGGCATACGCCACCATGCCCGGTTAATTTTGTATTTTTAGTAGAGATGGGGTTTCTCCATGTTGGTGAGGCTGGTCTCAATATCCCAACCTCAGGTGATCGGCCCCCCTCGGTCTCCCTAAGTGCTGAGATTATATGTGTGAGTCACCGCACCCGACCAACCCTCCTTCTCTTTATAGCTGAAGAACTGAGGGCTAAGTGGTTGAAAGACTTGCACAGCTCCTACACTGGCCTGCTGAAAGCCAGGGCTGCAATGCACTTCTTCTTACAGATTCAGAGACTCCTCTACCTCATCACTGTTACAGAACCTCTTTGGGCCTCAGTTCATCATTTGATAACAAGAGTAACTCTACCTGCCCAGGGGTTATTCATTAAAGGCAATAGAGGTTGCAAGAATTTCTTTAAAATTTTAATTTACAGTATAGCACCTTGCAGGTAGCAGGCACTCCATAAATCTCTGAGGAATGGAATTTGCTGAAGAACAGAGGCAAAGACTGGCTCTGATTCATTCCCCAAAGCTCATGGTGCTTGTCCAAACTGTTTAATCAGGCTTATGCAACCAACTCTTCTGACCTTTATTACAGGGTGGGTGCAGTCACATGCGTGGTGGGAGGAGGAGCAGGTGGCCTTGGCCTGATCAGGGAGCACTGGAATGGGGACAACGTTTTCTACTGTTCAGAAACTAAAAGGACTCTGCTTGACCCCAGTGTAAGCCTTTCACTACAGTAGTTGGGAGCCAAGCTTTCTCTTCCAACCTATCTGTCCTGGCGATCTTCATTTTCTCTGCTTTTTTCCTAAGACAGAAATATCAGCTAGAAGGCATTTCCCTCACTGGAGGGGACAGGAAAAAATGTCAAAAGCCCACTTAATACTGAAAAGTCTTACACTTCTAAGTCCTTGTTACTGCTGGCTGGAGAATGGGTTGCTGCATTGTTTTGTTTTGTTTTGTTTTGTTTTTGTTTTTTTCCAGAAAAGCTGCCACGGCTTTTCTTTATTCAATAAGTACATGACTGCATTTGGTTAATTGTGTTTACTCATTCGGGTGAAATGAGATTTTAAAAAGAAAATGACTCAGGGAGTGTTTTTAAAGAGCACAGAGTGAGGAGAGGAGGTGGGGAGAGCTGTTGCCAGTCCTGTCCTGTTCTCTTCCTTTTGTCATCCTTCCCCCTCTGTATCTCTCTCCATCTTTTCCTGCAAGGAATCACTATGCTCCTGGCAGGACATCCCTGGCACCTGTCAGGGGAGAGAAGGAGGAGGAGAAATAGGAGAAGGAGAAGAGAAGAAAAAACAAAAGAGAAGAAACGAACATCACAATTCATGTTGGAGAGTGATCTGTGCTGGGAGGAGTTCATCTCTGTACTTCCCCGTTGGAATGACAGTCTTGAATTTACCCCTACTAGCACCCCATGAGCTATAGGATCGAGGTCGGATCTCTTGGCCTCTCTGAGCCTCAGTTTCCTCAGCTATTAGATGAGGGTAATACCTGTACTGTTTTTGCCAGGGTGGTTGTAAGAAAGAAATGAGAAGCTTATGAAACCATAAAGCATGATGCCAGTAAAAAATATATAGTGATTTATATCTTAAAAAGATTTATTAAACCTGGCATGGTGGCTCACACCTGTAATCCCAGCACTTTGGGAGGCCGAGGCAGGGAGATCATGAGGTCAGGAGATCAAGACCATCCTGGCTAACATGGTGAAACCCTATCTCTACTAAAAATACAAAAAAATTAGCCAGGCGTGGGGCACGGGCCTGTAGTCCCAGCTGCTCAGTAGGCTGAGGCAGGAGAATTGCTTGAACCTGGGAGATGGAGTTTGCAGTGAGCCAAGATTGTGCCATTGCACTCCAGCCTGGGCGATAGAGTGAGACTCCATCTCAAAAAAAAAAATTATTAATGTTTATTATTTGTTTTAGAGACAGAGTCTTGCTCTGTTGCCCAGGCTGGAGTGCAGTACAATCATAACTCACAGCAACCTCAAACTCCTGGGCTCCAGCAATCTTCCTGCTTCAGCTTCCTGAGGAGCTGGGACTATAGGCACGTGCCACCACACCGAGCTTTTTTTTTTTTTTTTGGTAGAGATGGGGGCTCACTATGTTGTCCAGGCTGGTCTTGAGCTCCTGGCCTCAACTGATCCCTCTACCTTTACTCTCAAAGCACTGGGATTATAGGCATGAGCCACCATACCTGGCCTAAAAATATACAGTAATTTTTTTCTATTTTCTCTTACAGAATAATTTATAAACTGAATGTGTTTAGGTTTCCCCAGCATATGGGCTCAGGTGATTTCACATTTAGAGTTAAGCCTGAATTTTGCAGTGGATAAACGAACATTTTGTCGGCTGTAAGCTCAGCTCATTCACACAGGCATGTCAATCCCTGCAAAGTTCATCCTTGATGTTTCCGTGGGCCCCAAGTGGTAACTTTATGTGCCTTCACAGATCCAGTGGAGGGCTCTCCTCACCAGTGCCCTTGCTGCTTCCCCAGCCTCCACCCTGCTGGAGAGCAAATCTGACCTCACAGCTTGGCTTCAAAGCGCTTAGTGCTCATGGCTCACAAGCTGGCAGTCCTTTGGGAAGTGAGAAGGAAGGCCTTCCTGGCTGTGTGGCCACACCGGGTTAAGTGGACCCCTCGGTGGTGCTGGGGAGCACGGTGTAGCTCATGCATACAGCACTCATGGGGCAGAGGTATCAAGGCAGCACCAGGACCAGCTGGTGTTCCTGACCCCTCTTCCTCCTCCTGCTCAGCCTTATGGTTGAGGCTGGCTTGTCAGGCCTATCTCCTTCCTCTCTAGAACACTTTCTCACACTTTCTCTCAGAGATTCAGCCAAATTCTCCTGGCACCTTGGCTGCTTTCTCTCCATGCCATTCCCAGTCCCCTATTTATTTCTGCATAGATCTAATCCTCAAATGGGAATATATCTTGCAATTTTTTAGAAGATTCCTCATCTACCATGTAAATCACCAGATGAACAGAAACACCATACTGGACAGCAGTTTCTTCTAAAGCCAAAGCCAGATATTTCTGGATTTCCATTCCAGGCTGTTTGGGACTCTCTCCCCTCACCTCATTCACACTTTTTATAGTGAAACCTGTGAATAGCATCACAATTGGCCCTTTACAGTCAAACAGAAGAACGGAAATCTTTTAAATAATCTCCCAGATGAATATATTATGTCTTTTATTTTTCCAATACCTCTTATACCTGGGAGTCACTATATATTTAAGGTGATGGAGATTTAAAATAGGGAATATGAGAAAGCTTAATATCCTTTTATGTCACTGAAGAAATAACAAAAGTTAAATCTCTAGCTAATGAATTATGAAGTAGCTGGTTCCTTATGAAATAGGATTCATAGGATTTAAAATAAATTTTTGTGGTTGGCAGAACTTTTACTTTTATGTGTCTCCTGGCATATGACTTCAGCAAGACACAAACCCTTCTTTCCATTTTTCTTAAAACTCTAAGTAGTTCATTCACTTTATCATATCTGTATTGTTCAACATTAGCCCTATATAAGATGGTAAACAGAGTCTTTATCCATTAGAAACTTAAAGTCTACAGCCATAGAGTAATTTATGAAACCAGTCACTCATCCAGCATATATTTATTGAGTGTTTATTATGTGCTAGATGTTGGAGTGACAAACAAATGAACAAGGTGTAGATCTGGCCTTCAAGGGTAGCTGGTGATTTTCCACAAAACCCTCTATTATTGTATCTTAACATCCGGGAGTCAGCCAGGAGTTACACTGATCATAAATCGATAACCTCATTTCAAAGCTCAAACACAGAGATGGCAAATAAAGCCCTGGGCAGTACTGACTGGAGCAACAGATGACTCATAATAGCAGGAGGCAATGAATAATTTTGCCACTGAGAGTGAAAGAAAATTCCTCCTTTGCACAATGCCTTTCACTTAAATAGCACTTGGATTTCTTAAAATCCACAAAGTTTATATTAAAGCATCATCCATGAATGCTTTGGCTAGGAGGGGTAAGTGCTGGGAAATGTCATCTTAAGAAGAACAGTGGGATTTGTGGGGGCAATTGTCTTTTACTTGCAACGGCATAACTGATTATCTGTTCACCATTTACCTCTTATTACTTGCAGTCGTTCTTGAACAATGCTGAAAGCTAAGATTTCAATGTTGAGGACCAGGAAGAGACAGCATAGTTGAGGCAGTGTAGCAAAGTGTTTAGGAGCACAACTCTGGAGCCAGCCAGCCTTGGTTTCAATACTTGTTCTGTCATGTACTTGTGGTATGATCTTGGGAAAGTTACCAAATGCCTGAGTTCCTCAGTTTACTTCTCTCTAATATGGGATGATAATGACAGTGTCATCTCTTACAGTTGTTGTTAGGATTCAATGGTGATAAGTTCTTAGTATGATGCTGGCCCATAGTAAGTGCTGTACGTGTTGCTCATATTATTGTATATCCCAGTTCTTAAAATACAAAGGTTGTCCTGAAGACAATTATTCATCTTCTCATTCTTTTTTCCCCACTGGCCTCTAGCTAAGTTGGAAGTGTGTAGTAATAAGGCCAGATGACTAAATGGAAAGCAAAATTTATCTTTTAAGTATGAGCAAAATTACGAACAATCTATAGAGTGATTAAAGTTGTGATTCAGTAATAACAATGTAAATAAATTTATCAATAGCAAACGTAAAAATAATTTTAATCAAGAATTAGTTTTAATCAAGAAAATTTCAGATTTTATTTTATTATTCATTTATATTTTATATCTATGAATCTGTTTGTTTATGTTCGTGAGGACCTGTTTGGTTTGAAGGTAATTTAAGGCAGCTTACAAAGATGCATATTATATATAGTAAAATGATATTAAATTTAAATTAATAGGAAAAGTTAGATAAATGGAAAACAAAGGTAGAAAAGAAGGAGATGGTGTTTTGAATGTGAAATTGTATCTTGAATCCCCCACGCTTGCTACAAGTGGTAATGAGAGTGGTAATATAATTCACGAAGATGATCGTGTAAAACAAACTGGTCGCTTAGGCAGAGGACATTCATTATTGACATGGTGATAAGAGTAATTTCTGCCATATTGCTCAGTTTTAGTATTCACCAGAATATTAAGCATTAAATTTGAATATTAAACCAGACTTGGAATGTAGTCTTTAATAAATTCATGCTGTAACTGTTTATTGAAACAGTTTCTGACCCACAGAAATGATTATGTTAGGTGCTACAGAGAAGAAAGACATGTCTCAAACTACTCCTGCTCTCAAATAATATGCATTAAAGAAAGAATATAAGTAATACATTAATAAACTACATTCATCAGGCGGCTGAAGCCAGAGAATCACTTGAGGCTAGCAGTTCAAGACCAGCCTGGGCAATATAGTGAGACCCTCTCTCTAACAACAGCAACAACAGAAATTAGCTGGGCATGGTGGTGCACAGCTGCAGTCCTAGTTTCCCGGGAGGCTGAGGCAGGAGGACTGCTTGAGTTCAGGAGTTTGAGGCTTCAGTGGCCTATGATCTGTCACTCCAGCCTGGGTGGCAGAGAGAGACACTATCTTTAAAAAAATAAATACAGGCCAGGCACAGCGGCTCGTGCCTGTAATCAACACTTTGGGAGGCTGAGGTGGGTGGATCACTTGTGGTCAGGAGTTTGAGACCATCCTGGCCAACATGGTGAAACTCTGTCTCTTCTAAACATACCAAATTTAGCTGGGCATGGTGGCATCCGCCTGTAATCCCAGCTACTTGGGAGGCTGAGGCAGGAGAATGGCTTGAACATGGGAGGTGGAGGTTGCAGTGAGCCAAGATCATGCCACTTCACTCCAGCCTGGGTGACACTGAGTGAGACTCTGTCTTAAAACAAACAAACAAACAAAAAAACAGACAAACAAAGTTCAAAGTAGATAGTAATGTTGAGAGGTACACGAGTGGTGTTAAAAGAAGCTATTTGTATCTTAGCACAATCTGTGGACCACCCCACAAGAAGATATCGTAACAAGTAAAACCTTCATACTTTCTAATACATTAACTCTTTTAATTTCTTAATGGTGGCTTTTAAATACTTAATGATTCTGTAATGTGGATTTCAAAAGCCAGACAGTGCAGTATCCATGCATAGCCACCCAGGACTACTAAAGGTCACAGTGGAGAAGACTTGTCATAAATATTATAATCCTATGGATAATTCTATCCTTTAACTCTGTATGCAATTTAGATCATAATATTGCAAAGTGGATGCCAAGCCTCATATTAGTCCTTCATCTCAAGTTGTCAAAAATTGATTTCACCAAGTTCAGAGAGAGAGAAAGCAAAGCAAAAATGGACTGTTTTCCTAAAGGGTATGTGCATATTATCTATACATTCATTCAACATTATTAAACATTTAGTATATCATGGGGATGGTACCGGGCATGGAATTATAACAAAAGTAAATTTTTTAAATTTTCCTCAAGGAAAATAATTTATTGTTTAGGTGGAGAGACAGATTTATAAACAAATAGTTATGACAATGAGAGAAGTACCAATAGACATTTGTAAGAAGGGAAAAGGCAAGCTCTGCCTAGCAGGATAGAGAAAAGGCCACATTGAACTGGCGTTTGAATTTCCTTTTGAAAGATGTGCATTTTGCCAAGTGGAGATTGTACAATAGCAATGATATTCATCCTGGTTAGGAAATATTCTTGGAGCACCTCCCAGCCTATCATTCTAATATTTTCTGAGTACCTACCAAGGATTCGGTGTGGGATTAGTGATGGGGTAATTATAAAGAAATAGAAGTCTTGCTACTCATCTTCAGAATGTTTACTGATAAGGAGTAGTAAATTTCCCCGCACTTTCAACAGTGATTAAGAGGTCATGACTGTCAGTCCTAACTAGTGTGTCACATCATAAATTCTGTAGATTAGAGAGCACGATCATGCAATTCACAGACACCATGGCAAGCCTCACAACTGGGGTAAGGCCTAGTCTGTTCCTTGAAAACTGGGATGAGGTTTGGATATGGGAGAGCGAATGAATGAACAGTCAAGCCACAAACCTGTATTGAGGGCCTACCATGTGTCAGGCTCGTGAATAAAGAAGCAGCATGGGAGTGGGGAGAAAACTTGGATTGAGGATACGTGGATTTGTGGAAAAACCTGGCTGGACCAGTGAGTTTGAGGTGAGGAATGGTGGGAAATAAATATAGAGTGAAACGAGTTTGGGCAAGAAAACTGCAGCTAGATTGAAAGGTGCTCTGAAGGACAGCCAGTGGCTTTTGGGTTTGGCATTTATGAAAATGGGGAGTCACCAAAGGTTTTTGAGTATAGGAGAGACTGCTGAAAGAAGTACACAAATAAAAGTAACCTTCTTTATGGGATGTTACATCGGAACAGCTGGAAAGGCTTGTAGAGGTCCCTTCACTCACTAGCCCATCTGAATACCCTTCAGATGGCCGTCATTTGACTGAAAAGGCAATGCAGGCTCACAGAGGTGATAGCAATTGCTTAAGACAAAGAGAGTAATCTTGTCTCCATTTCAGGCTCCTTCTTTCTATCTTAACAGTGCGTGTGTTTCAGGCTGGGTGGATGGACAGTAAAGGGAGCAGGAACATCCTCGTCCAGGACTAGCCAGGCTGAATGAGAGGGCAAACAGGAAGCAGCATTGACCCAGATTATGTTACAGCCATAGAATGAACATATTAGAACTCAAAGAAGACCTAAATGCCATCCAGCCTCACCTATTGCTTTGCAGAGAGGGACAGTTGAGGACCCAGAGGGAAAGTTACTCACACAGCATAGCGATCTAATGGTCTGACTTTAAGTCCAGCTATTTTCCCTCTGTCAAGCTCCCTTCCTCCTTCAGATTCTATGGTTGTGTTGATGGGCTCTATTTTCTGTTCCCAGCTAGTTACTTGTTCATGCACCACACCCCTTGGGTCCTCTGTTAAAGACGGACTTAGTTATTTAGATACCTGTGCTGCTGATGTATTTACCACATCTATTCTGTTCTTAGGTTGCATGTTGTATGCGTGTGTGTGTGTGTGTGTGTGTGTGTGATGTGCTACGAAAAGAAAGCTAAGGGAGGCATACGGAAGATTGCACCAGAATGAGGTTGTACCTTTATCCAAAAGAGCCATAGTTTCCTTCATTCTTCCTCCTCCCCAGAAGGAGACCAGTTCTTATAGCTACAGAGAAGGGTAGGGAATGACAGTAGGAGAGAGGCATTGCTAGAGTCAGAGGCACAGGTGGCATGAGAAGTGCAAACCAGTCAGAAACGACAAGACCCTTCACACTCTTACCCTCAGCCCTGTGCTCTGGAATCCTCTGTCTGATCCTGATCATGATTGTGTAAGGGTAAGAGGTTGGGAGGAAGGAACCTCAGCAACATCTTCTCTCTTGCCCTTCTGAACTCTGGAAGCCACGTTGTTTTCCAAGAGAGGTGGAGGAGGTCAGGGACTACCTAGTATCTGGTGCTGCTGGAGAAGATGCTTTCCAAATGAACAGTTTAGAAGAGTGATGAAGGTACTAAAGAAATTTAGCCACAAAAGTACTTGCAATTAGTGTTAAAAGGCAGTTGGAAACAGATACTTAGATTTGGTAATTTAAAAAAGTAAATGCACACCTATATGAATAAAGTTCTGAGTAGCCTCCCCCCTGCTCCTAAGAATTTGGCACATTTCTTTAACTGTGGCCTGAATAACGAATGGAGATGTACATTTTAGCCTTCAGGGATCAAATGAGTCTTTAAAGGAACAACAGACCTCTACATAACTGAGGGAAGATCAATATAAAATTATTTCTGAGTGTAAATCATAAAATGTAGTTAAAAAATTAAATTACCTTATTGGAACTGTGGTTGTTCTAGCAAATATTTTTTTCACAGTATGAAATTCCAGAATGCACACTTAAGGCCATTTGGCTATTTACATGCTAGTGTACATTTATTATTAATATGCACATTGAAATATTTGTTCTCATTTAAGGTATATGTATATGTTTATAATAGAGTGAATATCCCTGAACTCCATTCACATAACCGTACAGTATTTTTTCATTCATTTAAACTGGGTTAAGATTTATCTATATAGTTTACATTTTATATTTGGGGAAAGCTAAGTAGCAGAAATATTATAACATAGACAATGGTATTAACATATTCAGATCTACAACTCAGTCCTCACTGCTTTACACATGTAATTAGGTTGTTTCCATGGTAATGATCTAATTATGGGCTTCTCCTTGGCCTTGTGTAATCACATTTGCTGCATTTTGGCAGAAATGTTTTCCTTATTTTGTTGAACTGCAACACTTGACAAGATGTTCTCTCTTAAGATGAATAATGATTTTTCTTGGGAGACAAAAACAAAAAACGAAATAACACCATCAAAGGTGATTTGAGAGGGATTATAGGTATTTGAAAAATCATGCCAGTAATAAAATATCTATCACCTTTGAAAGCATGCTCTATTTTTATCTTTGTGTGTGTTATTACTGATGGAAATCATAGGAGGTTCTCGTTTTAAAAAACCATGTGTGCTATTTAAATATATGATTTTCATGGGGCCTAGAGGCTTGAAGGAAAAGAAATGTTAGGCCAGAGAAGAAAAAGCTCCTGAGAGCTTTGTAGAAAGAGAACTGGAGACTGTATTCAGTGAAAATATTATATTGCAATTGACAAAGCTATTCATGAAAATGTATTTGATTATGGTTGCCATGGCAGTAGGAAACACCTGAAAAAAATCAATTAAGACTTATCTTGGCAGGGATGCAAATGCAATCCTTTATGCACATGCAGAAGAAGACAGGAGATGTAAATACTTGCAGAAAGACAGCTTTATCATCATGTGGTCCTCTCAGAAAAACCCTGGAATATGAGAAAAATAAAAGTTTAGCTCTTTTATCTGCATAAAATAACACTGTGCTATAAAGCATTTTTTTATAGGAAATTCATCCTTACAGTGGAAAGGATGCATATAGTGGGTGGTGCAGGCTTGTTGTTTTAGGGTTAGCAAGGTTTATGGGCTCCAATGTCACAGTGCCCAAGGTCCAGATACCTGGTGTTCAGGGGCTAGGAATTCAAAGCTTTCTTCTTTAACTATTATGGAGACAGTTCCAAATCCAAAATGAGTGGACCAGATCTCTAAGAGCCCAGAATGTTGAAACTGCTTTCTGAGTATCATTTTGTGGGAATAGGGTGGGTGAGTGTAGTTTTTGCTAACCTAATTTATAAAACGGCATAGATATAGCTTGATGCTTGGGAATAATAATGATAATGACCTGATTTTCAATTTGTAGCAAACCAACCCCTACGAAATATTATACGGCTTTGTTTTAGACTTACATAGCGTTATTTTCCCAGAGGGAAAATGATATTCATGGGATATTTAGTAATTGTTTATAGGCAATTAACAAGAAATTTTTAATTTAATATATTTATTTCTTGAAAAAATATTTATTTAATACTTACCATGTGTCAGGCATGGTACAAAGGCCTGGGAATACAGCAATGAATCAGAAAGACATGATTGCTGCTCTCAAGTTTTTTTTTTATCATTTTGAAGAGAAAGTGGCAAAAACAAACAAATAAAGAAACAAACAAACAAGACCAATTTCATTTCTGCCCTAAGCAGTGTTAAGTAGGGAAATATAGGGTCCAAGCAGAGCAAAGAGGAGGGTGGTATCTGACAGGGTGAAATTCATCTAGCAGAGGGAACAGGGACCAAACACAACGTGGAACATGGACCCAACATCACAGATCAACACCAAACAGGACAGTGTGATGGGAGCCTGTGGAGTATAAGTGGGAACGATGAGTGGTGAGACAGGCAGGCAAGCAAGATCACAGAACTGAAGTGCTGGTAAACTACATTGACAAGCTTGGCCCCTCAGCACAACCAGAACCCATTCAAAGGTGTCAAGCAAAGGAGCAACACAGCCTGATTTGCAATAACTGCTGCTGTTAGCTTTAGTGGTTTTGAAGCAGTGATTTTGGAAAAATCAATCCAATGATTTTCATTCTGAAGTATTTTGGCTGCTAACTGGGACCTTCATTGTGTGGTCTAAGGTGAGTTACTTTACCTCTCTAGCATCCCGTGTTTTCCTCTACATGGGCCCTTTTCCCTGTTTCTCTATGATGCGATTTCTCAGTTGTGTTTGTTTTTTGTTGACAGACAGACTTGCTTACAGTGTGACTACACATGCACCCAGGAGTGAATAATCTTTGATTACTTGGAGTTCTGTCCTATCCACCAGCTGGCTGATCTAAAACCTTTTAAACTCCTTTGCTCTCATCATGAGGTCTTGCCTCCCAGAAGGATTAAACCAGGAGGGCAACCGCGCCTGTCATGGAGAAGGATGTGGGTTTGCCTGAGTCACTGTGTGTGAGAGTGAATGATGGTTTTAGGAAGTAGCCATAAAGCACTGGGGGCATGGCTGTGAATGGCTTTCATATTCTCTGCTCTGCTTTTGATTACACCAAGGACAGCTTTTTATTGAGTAGCTTATAGCATGTGGCTGTGTTTTAAGTACTTGAATAACATAGTCAAAATAAACCAGCTTACTCTGTTTGGTGGGCAAGTCTAACAAACATGTAAAGAACATAAGTGTACTTCTTGTAAGTCACAAATACATCTAGAAGTTAAAAAGAAGATCAGAATGTTAGTTGGTCTTAGAATAAACTTTCCCTTAAGGGTTTGCTTTAGAATGTGGGCGTGAAATTCAGTTTTCTCATGAACAATTTTACGTTATTGTTAATAATGAGCAGTTTGTTCATTATTAGCATCAACAATGTGATGTAAATAACATTGTCTGTTTGATGCTGGTGTATAGGTGATATTGGTGTACTGAAGAAAGGTAACCATGCCTTTATTCAGTGTTGCTATGTATCTAACATAAATTAGGTATTTGGCATAATTGGATGAAAAAACTGTCATCCAGAAGTTCATTCTATAATGCACAGTTAATTATTGCCTTGTATAATAAGTACAGTATAAAATATACTTAATGGAACACAGGTAACAGCATTTAGCCTAGCTTTGTAGGTTAGAGTAAGAGGTAGTTAGTGTTGGGATTGTTATCTGTTTCTCCAGTATTCTTAATCATTCAAGGCTAATTCCAGTCTAACTATGCCATATAAAAATCCCAAAGTAACCATGAGAATTTAGACATTGAGGGAAAATGAAATACTTAAAAGAATCCCTTGAATCTAGTCTTGTTGAGTTCCTTTCTGTAAAAATGAAGAGAATGTTTTGACTGGTCACTTAGTCATTCCTTCACTCAACATGTTCAAGCCTCTATGTTCCAGGCACTATTCCTGGGCCTGTGGTTACAGAGATAAACAAGACTGACAAGGTCTTGGCTGCCATGGAGCCTGACTTCTAGGGGATCCCATGACTTAAGAACTCTACCTCCTCTCTTACATGAAAAGACAATCTTGTATTAAAATCAGACCTCTGTTAGATCTTGGGACAGCAAAAGTACATTAGTGGAAGAAATGGAATCTGAGTAAATTTTGTAGTTTAGTAAATTGTATTGTAGCAATGTTGATTTCTTAGCTTTGATAATAGTATGATGGTTCTGCAAAATGTCGACATTAAGGGAAGCTAGGAGAAGGCTCTAAGAAAATTCTCTGTACTATTTTGCAACTCTTCTATATGTCTAACATTGTCTCAAAAAAGAAAAAAAATATCCTGACACTAAACAAATTAAAAATCTTGGGCCTTGATTATTTTACTTATGTGTTTACAATGTACAATATCAGATCCTGTTAGGAAGTCTAACAAAAAATAACCCTGTGGGCAGCAGTGTACGTGAGTGCCAAGAAATGTTGGCTGAACTAGATTATTCACTGAAGAGTAATAAAAATATTCCCCTCTTCCATAATTAATTTTGCAAGATTCTACATGTCTCGATTGACACCAAAACAAAAAGTGCCCCAATAGCACTATTGTACACAACTTTGTTACCTAAGAGACTGAAATGTAGCTCAAGTGTCCAGCTTGTTTCTTTGATGTGCATTAGGTGAGGTCTACATATCCGCAGAAGTCATATAAATCAGCCACTTACAAGGCTTACCAATTCTTGCTCCATACCACAAAGACTGTGTGTCAAAGAGAATGGTTGTAAATTAAAGCTGACACACAGCGGCTGTGACTGTAGCCAGTGTCAAATCCCAGTTTGTTTTCTTGTCTTTCAGATAAGCTCAGTGAATTGATCAATAAATCCAGATAATTACTACTATTAGAAATGTGAAACGTGTTTTCTTCTTTCTTGGCCTGTGTAATTTCCTCTGGGGTATCATGGCTGCTGGTCCAGTCTCACTGGGGTACATATTTCATCCAATCCAGTGACTACCCCCTAAGGCACTGTGGCTCAGTCCAACACCCTTTCCCTTGAGTTCACCTTCTTGCCCATCAAATGCCTCTTGCACTGGTCTGGGGCCTTGGCCATAGCAGCCTGTTTTCACAGCAGAGCATGGTCTCAGGCCTTGGATTGCTCTAAGAGCAATCAGTGGCTGAAATCCTCACATTTTAACATCATTATGTATATTTTGTCTTGGATCAAATTGATTAATGAATGATAGATTACCCCAAATCTCACTCTGGTGTGGAGCTTTCCATCTGTCTTATTTTTTTCAGTGAGCATCTTTCCAAATTTCAGCCTCTTCTCCACCCACCTCCCACCACCACCCTCTGCCTCCTCTCCATTTTCCTCTTCTTACCTTTCTACTGTATCTTTTTCCTTATTCTTTTTTGTTCTTCACCAAATATCTTCAGAGAACCTCACTGTGCCTGGAGCAGAGTTAGGTCCTGGGGACACAAAGATGAATGGGATGCACTCTCTGCTTATCAGGTGTGTACCTCTTGGCTGTCACCCTCTCTTGGCCGTGCTCTGCCTGTCCCTGCCTGATGGGGGTGGGCCTGGCCATTGCCTGGGCTCCTCCTTGGCATCTTCTCCTCTCTCTCCACACACCGTGAACCTCCGTTTACGCCAGACGGTCTCTAAGGTAACACACTGATGAGGAATAACTGTCAAACAGCATGAAGATATTTAATGATGGCTTAAAAAGAGCCTGGGAATAAAGTCGTATGAGAAATTGGTTACATATTTAATTTAGGAAAGATTGTTACAGTATCAGGGGAGGAAAGGAAGAAAATATATTGCTCCCCATAAAAATGCAGTAAAAGATAAAGCACAAACAGCCCCTCTGTTATGTTGAAATATTGTCATTCTGTGATTAAACGGAGGCAAGGTGGTTTCTGTTCAGCACTTGTGCCAGGGAGGCGTCGGGGAGGGATAAAGGCATCCAGGATACAAGTTTGAATTTCTAGAGCTCTGAGAAAATTAAAATGCAAACAAAGAATAGTAAGAGGCTCTTCAGAGGAGGAGTCCAGTACTTGGTGAGCCAGATGGGCCATGAAATGAACTTAAATTTCAGGCCATTTGACACCTCTTAATTTTCCTCAGCTTGACAGCACTAATAGGAAACAAGGTCATATCGTTTTTTTTCAAAGTATAAAAACTTATATTATGTCTTTTCTACCCCAAGAATCTAAGAAAAGAACCATCTTGCAAATGAGTCAGCCTGGAGTATCCAGATAGCTCAGTCAATTTTTGGCTCTGTGCTTTAGCACATTTCCTTAATGGGGTGGATTGCACTTGTGTGCAAGGCATCAAAAAGTGACAGGCATTTCCTCGTCCATCACTCATTTGAGCTACTGAACCTGGAATCAATAAATATTCCATTACTGCATTATTTAGGGCCAACTACAAACAATTTCTATCATTAAATCTTTGCCTTTTAGTTGTTCCTCATTAGCAAGGAGTCAATTTCAGATCCCAGGCTAGGTCATGCCCAGAATTAAAGAAGAACAATGTGTGAGAATGTTTATTCATATGCATATTTATATTTTATATTAAAATAGATGCATGATAAAATTATTTCTGCATCTAATATTTTCATAGTGTTTCAGTTCCAAAAGTCACCCTGAACTTCAGTTCAGGTACGATGGTGGCTTGGGAAAAGTACTGGACAGCACTTAGACGAGTTTGGGTGTTTACATCTCCAAATCTCCAGTAACCAGCTGTGTGCTTTCAAGTGAATCATTTGCCCCAGTTTCTTCATCTGTAAAATGAGTGGATTAGAATGGATGATGCCTAAGTTTTTCTATAGGTCGTAAATTCAGTGAATGGAAGAGGATTATAGAAAGGAGCGGTAGACAACATGTGGGAATAGGATTTAAATCACGCCCCTCGCAAATGTGCAGAATTCATATGACGGGAGTGATAATGCAGGTCATTGTCTTGAGTCTGAGTGCCCTCTGGAAGATCTGCGTTCGGTGATTAACTGTTTTCTTCTATGAGGAGTCATTCTGCCTGGGCGGATGTCAGTCTAACCAGAGATGGGAGATTGTCTGTGAGCTGGAGATATTGAGGACATGTTCTGTTGTTTTGCTTTTAATGAGAATTTGAATGCTTTGGATGGGCTTGTGATGTAATTTACCACAGTTATCACCACTTGGCCTCCTTTACTCCTAACCTCTCTGTCCCGGAGGTATTTGAATTGGTAACACCTAGTCCAAGTAACTCAGAAGGCAGAGCTGGGCAGTCACTCAGGCATCAGTTACTGAGCACTTACCATGTGCCAGGCACAGTGGATGGCACTCGGGATACCAAGGGAGACAACTTCTCCCCAGGAGAGCATATACTCTAGCAAGGAACATGAAACAAATGTCTTTTTACAAACACTTAGATAATTACAAGTGTGCTAAGAGCTGCGAAGGAGCCTGTAGCATGCTGTGCCTGGGTATAACAGGAGCATCTAATTGAGTCTAGGAGTAAGGGAAGACTTCCCCAAGGAAGGAGTTTTTAAGCTGAGATGTAAAATGTAAGACAAAACTATTCAACAAAGAGTATAGGAGAAAATGTTGTTAGAGAGAGGCAGAACAGTTTTGAAAATAAAGAGATGATGTCTTGAGCAAGATTAACATGGATTAGCAAACACATCTCTGTGCTTGTTTCTTCAAAATTCATCAGTAAAAGACTGTGAAGAAAACAAAAAAGGGATTCCTCATCCTTGCTTCTGAAACTCGCTCCCTGCCCATTTAGGTCAGTGACTGATTCATAGACTCTCCGTTACTTGGCTGGCAGCCTCGGAGTTGCCCTTGGCTCTTCTTTGCCATCTCACTGCACAGCTCTCTGGTCTCCAAATCGGTCTCACTTCTACTTTCTTTACGTCTTACTTGCTCCCCTCCTTCTTTCAAAGCCCTCACACCTGTACAATTGATCTTTCCCACTGGAGTCTGAGCTACTGTCTTTGCCCATAAAGGCCCCCATTACTTATCCAGTTTAGGACGCATCTTCCTAAAATACTGCCTCACACTGCCTGACCTTTTCGAGAGCCGCCTCTGGTCTCCTGTCATCTAAAGCACAAAGCTCAATCTCTCGATCTTCTGTTGAGAGCCGCAAAACACATGAGAACTTATGGTCCTGAGTTCTTCAGTCCGGCCACTCTGGAGTATGCAGATGATGTAGTATCATGAGTGAGCATTTTGGAAGAGAAAACCAGTGTAGCTACAACAGACATTTGGAAGAATTACATGATTCTTTAACCCCAATTCTCTAGTACAATAGTGATTTTCTTTCCTATACTGTGTATTCTTTTTGTTCATGTGCACACATGTGAACAGACTTTAGTCATAATAATTCTGCTTATTATGCCCTGTGGTAGATAGTGTTTCTCAAGATGGTTTCAGCAAGATTTCCCATTCGTCATGCCCTTCCTCCAATATGACATTGACACTCCTATTCAGATGAAGGGATGATGTTCTCTCCTCTTGAATCTGAATGGGTCTGTGACTATAGCCAAAGTGATGCAATGTGACTTCTTATTCTAGGTCATAAAAAGTGATCTGGCTCTACCTGGCCTTCCTGAGGTGCTTGCTTTTGGAACCGAGGCACCATGTCATGAGGAAGCAGGAAGCACACATGGAAAGCCCTGTGTAGGTATTCTGGGCAAGAACTCCAACTGAGATCTCAGTCTGCAGCTGGCATCAACCACTAGACTTGCCAACATGGAAGCTTTGAAATGACTTCAGCACTAGCTACTAACTGACTGAAACCACCCAGAGACAAGGCTGCCCAGCTGAGCCCAGTCAACCCCTAGAACTGTGAGGAATAATGAAAAAGCAATTATTGTTGCTTTAAGCCACTTAGTTTTTGGATGATTTATTATTACAGCAATAGACAACCAGATGCATACCTCAAACCAGTAAAATATAATTGTACATTAGAAATGCGTGTTAAGAAAAAAATCTCAAAAGGCAAAAGAAATACTTTATTACAAATATACCAGCATTACTCATAACCTGGAAATAATGAGGACAGAAACTCAGATGTCCAATTTTTGTTTAGTTTTTATAACTAGGCACATTTGCTTTACCATCTAGCTTGTCAACTCCTTGAACACATGGACTGTGTTTTAAACCTGACATAAGTAGGTTCCTCTATACCATATTTTTTTTAACAAAATGATGTATTCTATAAATTTGTTGATGATTCATTTTAATGATTTTTCAAAGGATATTTGAATTATTTTATTTAATCCTTTCAAAGCCTTGTCTGATTTTACAGGTGAAGTTAAGAGCCTTGCTCTAAGGTCATACAGGTTGCAGGGGTAGCACTGTGTCTTGTATGTACTTAGATCTGACTTTAATTCTGGGACATCTTTTATGACACCACAAAGGCTGTTTGTCCTGAAATTTCTTTCTAAGAATATTTGTAGAAACACGATGAATATTCATGCATCTGGGGAGGACTATGTCTTTGTTCTGTAGCTTTGATGTGCTTTCAAATGGCTTTACTGAAGCTTTATAGAAACCAATAGCTCAGAACAGGACTCAAGATGGAAAAAGTGCCCATTGTTCTTGCTGAGGGCTGTGTTTCA
Organism: Piliocolobus tephrosceles; assembly: GCF_002776525.5. NCBI lineage: Eukaryota > Metazoa > Chordata > Mammalia > Primates > Cercopithecidae > Piliocolobus > Piliocolobus tephrosceles. The sequence goes on along the minus strand of NC_045435.1, from coordinate 109,155,250 downwards.
GGCTCGGTGATAATGTGTAAGAAGGGCTGTATCCTACAAATACCCTAAGGATGAAATAACAAAATGGTCAGTTACTCTGGTTTCTTTAATACGTGATTTTTGCAAAAATTGAGAATAAAGGAAGGATAAGGCAAAAAGCACCAACTGTGGAATCAGGCAGGTCTGGATTTGAAGCATGATTGCCACATGCCATTTCCGTGGCTTCAAACCACAGGGTCTCCCAGGGCCTCAGCTTCCTCACCTCTTAAATGAGAAACACGGTAGTTTTCATCTCACTGGGTTGACAGGAGACAAAGAGATGGTGTATATGAAATACTCTCTAAAATGTCTAGTTCTTAATCCATATGGAGAATTAGTAATTTATTATATATAACGGCAAAACAATCATTGTTGTTAAACTTTTAAAAAATATAAGAACTTAAATATCACCTGCAACTATCTAGAGGTTCTTATTCAAAGTTTTTGTGTAACTTTGGGTAAATCACTTCACAACTCTGGGCCTCAGGGAAGATTTGGCTAGAGGATTTCCAAGATTCCTATCCTCTGAATTTAAAATTCTGACTTTTAAACAGTTACTTATATGACATTATGCCATTTGGGGTTTGTAAATCTTCTAATTGGTTTCATTGTAATTACCACTGAGCCATCATAGTTTGTCTTTCAAATACCAAGTGACCTTCTGCCATTCCAGTATTTGATTTGCTGACAGTTGGAAGATGTTTACCCTCTGCAAACATTCATTAGTAATGGTCACAATTTTTATAGTGTCACTGCATTTTTGCAAAGAATCTGATAGTTCCTTTATCATTGTGGTACATCATTCAGTTGGATAGTGCATTTGAGACAATGTCAAAGCCATTCTTAAGGGTATGTTGACTTTCTGCTGGTGATATGTAGGATTGTCTGCTTATTTTCTTATTTTTTTTTTTCAGTCAGAATTAAATAAACTTAAAATCAGAGCTGTCTTTGTGATTAATAGAGGATATCATTTGCAAAGGGTTACAACATAGTCCTATAAATTTGATATTACCACATTTACAGAAGAGAAACTAAGTCTCAGTTTGTGACTTGTCATACAAATGCAATTATGTGTCACTTAACAATGGGCATATGTTCTAAGAAATGCATCATTAGGTGATTTTGTCAGTGTACTTACACAAACCTGGATGGTATAACCTACTACATACTTAAGCTAAATGGTATAGCCTATTGTTCCTGGGCTACAAATCTGTATGGCATGTAACTGTAGTGAATACTGCAGGTAATTTTAACAGAATGATAATTTGTTCATCTAAACATATCAAAGCATAGAAAAGGTAAAGTAAAGATGCAGTATTATAATCTTATGGGACTACCATTGTACACGCAATTTGTCATGGACCGAAACGTTTTGTGACACAGGCCTGTATAGATATAAGAAACAAGTAATTTCAGAGCTGAGTCTCTAAGCTTTGTATTGGTTCTTGAAATTGCTCATCTAACTACACCATGTGTTTCCCTGTTGGAGAGAGATTCACTGTAATTCGTACACTGTTGGTTGAAGAAAGCATTGCTAAGCAATCTCTAAATATTTCTGTTGAATATAAATTAAAATATCCGAAAAATAGAAATGGGGATACAATGGAACTAGGAGAAAATCAAGGAAAAAATAGTCTTTAAAAATAGCACCTTTCACATTTAGAAAAAAGAAATATATTGACGTAGCAGTTGTCAAAATTATGATGAGGCGACCGCACGACAGCGGCAAAACCAGGGCCATTAAGAGAAAGTGGTGGAAGTGTGGTGCCTTTGTATTGTCTTCCTATATTGCAAGCCCCACTCTCTAGCTATTTCCTGCCCAGTCACTTCTGAGCTAGATCCCTACAACCCCAGCTACCCTTCTGGTTTAAATATCTGGAAAATTAGAATGTTTTGTTATTATGGTATGGTAAATCAGAACAATGTAGTGAGTACAGTATAGTGAGTGTAACTGAGTGATACAGGGAAAATTGGCATGATCGCAGAGGTAGGAGACCTCTCATAGCTCTAGTTTCCTTTCATCTCTAATGTTCTATGACTGTAACAGTAAAATGGTTCCTAGTGATTAAAGTTAGAGTAGAAATCAGTCTATGAATTGAATGCAAGTCCCAGCCATGCTGCTGAACATGCTCAAACTGCAACATTACATCTAGGCTTTATTGACCCCATTTACTTTGCCAGGAATTAGAAATTAGAACAACTCATCTCATATGTGATGATACTTACATAAATCAAATACAAATAATGAATATCCTGCCCTCTCACATGTTCCTTCTCAGGGAAGAGCTTCTGGTGCAACATGGCTTCAAGAGTTCAGAAAGGTATGAACAGAGGGAGAGGGAGTTAAGTGAAAAATGTGAATAGAATGAACAATGAGGAAAGAAGAGCAAGAAAGAGAGATTTGTTGAGTATTTAACATGTGTAATGTGTTTTACATACATCATTTCTAGTTTTTTTTAGTAGCTCCGAAAGGAAGAGAATTTTATCTCCATTTTACAGATATGAAAGTTGAAGTTCATACAGATTAAGAAAGTTGCTTAAAAACCCTAAACAGTAATCAGGAGATTAATATCCTTTTATTTTTAGCTTCTTTTTCCATCAGAAACTAAAAATAGTTGGTAGTGTCTCTTGGCCTGAGAGTAGGGCAGGTAGTCATCTATTCCCCTTGACCCTCTAGCAGGTCTTAGTAGAGACACAGAAAATATTATGAAACTAATAAATTTTAAGGGATTAGAAAATCTGAGAATGGAGAACAGACTTTTGGTTTTTGGGAGTCGTTGGCCTCTTGGCATTTTGATCACAGACTGTTGAATTGGGAGCTTTGGGACTTCTTGGAATGTGAGCTACTTGCACACCTTTGAACTAGGTGGCTATGTCTTTGGAGCTAGAGAAGTTTCTGGGAAGACAGTCATGCTTGGTTCTGTGAGCAGACAGGTCCAAAGGCAAGGCAGATTGAAACATCTGTTTGGGGCACTTTCTGCTCAAGGAAAAGAGGGAAGGTGTTGCTCAGTTCGCCAGATAGGAAATCCCAGACACAGGACAGATGCTTTTCTCAAAAATAGAGCATTTGCATTACATGGCCCCACTTTTTTGCTGTGCCTATAAAAACTGAGATGTGACATGGACTGCATAAAATGAGGAATCCTAGCTATGGCTACATTAAAAAAGTATGCACAGAAGGATATCCAATTATACAGATTCAGGCTATACTGGTTCATATATGCTCTCTATGATATAATCAACATAACATAGCTATTATATGCCCAGCCTTAAGTTGAAATAATTTAATACTCATTTGTCAGATCTATGACACACATTTTAAAATGTGGAATGCTTACCAGTTATAAAACTGATCTTAAGAAAATTAGAAGACAAGCCACAGACTGGGAGAAAATATTTGCAAAAGATATATCTAAAAAAGGACTGCTATCTGAAATACACAAAAACGTCTTAACATTCAGTAAGAAAATGAACATCTCAACTTAAAAATAGCCGAAAGACCTGAATAGACACCTCACCAAAGAAGATGTATAAATGGCAAATAAGCACAGGAAAAGATGCTTAAAATTGTATGTCATAGGAAACTGCAAAGTAAAACAATAATGAGCTACTATACGCCTATTAAATTGGTGAAAATCCAGAACACCGACCAAACCAAATCCTAGTGAAGATATAGAACAACAGGAACTTTCATTCGTTGCTGTCATGAATGTGAAATGGTCCAGCCACTTTAGAAGACAGTTTGGTAGTTTCTTGCAAAACTAACAATACTCTGATCACACAATACAGCAACTGTACCCAAATGAGTTGAAAATGTATGTCCACATAAAAATCTGCACACAAATGTTCATAGCAGCTTTGTTCATAATTACCCAAACTTGGGAGCAACCAAAATGCCCATCAGTAGGTGAGTGGGTAAGTAAATTGTGGTACATCTTGACAATGGAATATTATTAAGTGCTAAACAGAATGCATTATCAAGTCATGAAAAGACACAAAAGAACCTTAGATGAATATTGCCAGGTAAAAAAGTCAATCTGAAAAGAACACAGGCTGTATGAATCCAATTATATGGCATTTTGGAAAAGTCAAAACTATGGAGAGTAAAAAGATAAATCAGCTTTCAGAGATTAGTGGGGAGGGAAGGATGGATAATTTTTAAAGCAGTGAAACTATTCTGTATGATACTGTAATGATGGATACATGTCATTGTACATTTGTCCTAACCCATAGAATGTACACTGAGAAAGACCCCTAATGTAAATGATGGACTTTGAGTGATAATTGATGTGTCAATGTAGCTTCATCCCTTATAACAAATGTATTACTCTGGTGGGGGATGTTGGTAGTGGAAGAGGCGGTTGTGAGTGTGCAGGGAATAGGGGTGCATAGGAACTCCCTGTGCTTCTCATTTAATTTTGCTGTAACCTTAAAACTGCTCTAAACATAACATTTATATTTTTTAAATGCAGAAAAGAAGAAACAAAATCACCCCAAATTTCACCATACAGTGATAATTACCACCCACTTTAGTATACACCTTTATCATCCATTCCACAATTATTCCTGAAACACCTGCTATATATTAGGGGTTGTTCTAGGCACTGGGGATATAGCAGTGACTCAAACAGAGAAAATTCCTTACTCTGTGGAGCTTATGTTGACCTCCCTCAGATAGAGGTAGGGCTCAGAAAATAAGCAAATTATACAGTATAGATGTTAGTAAATGCTATGAAAGAATGCAAGCAAGGGGAATAGGGAGAATATGTAGGAAAGGGGATTCTAGTTTAAATAGAGCATTTAGGGAATTTTCTATTTTTGACATTTAAGGAAAGACTTGAAGGAGGTGAGAAAATGAGCTATGGAGATATTTGAGGGTAAGGTATTTTGGGCAGAAGGAAGAGCAAGTGAGGACCCTGAGGTTTAAGAAACAAGGAGACAAGTATAGCTGGAGTATATCAAGCAACTAAGAGATTAGTGGAAGGTGTTCATAATGATAAGGGTCAGCCAGATCATGTAGGACATTATATCTCATGGGGATAATTTGGCTTTTATTAATAACTGGAGTGAGACAGGAAGTCATTGAATGACTTTGAGCAGAAGAGTGATGTATTCCAACTTAGGTTTTACCATCGTGACTCTGGTTGCTATTTAGAGAATGCTCAATAAGGAAGAGGTTAAAAGATGGAGATGAGGCTTATTTTAACAACCCAGATGAGCAATATTGTTGGCTTGAACCAGAATGGTATCAATGGAGGTAAAGAGAAGTGGTTACACTCTGGGCATACTGTGAAAAAAGGGGCTGACAGGATTTTTCAGTGGATACATGGGATATAAACACTAGTATTGAGTCAAGGATAACTCTAAGGTTTTCTGGCTTGAATATCTTGAAATATAGAGTTGGCATTAATTGAGATGAGACACACATTAGAAGAAACAGCTTTCACCAGGACCAAGAACGTGGGAGTTAGGATTGGGGCATGTTAAATTTGAGACATTTTCTATCCAAGTGGAGATTTGGATAGATGTATTTGGACGATGGAAAGAAGTCTAGTCTAGAAATATTTATTTGGGAGCTGTGTAGAGTAAATATGGTATTTAAAGCCATGAGGTTGGTTGAGATCACCCAGGACACTGGTATTGAGGGGATATTGAGTGATTCTTGAATTCTTCAAGAGAAATAAAGCAGAGATGTGAAAGGAATTTCTTCAACTATACACATTTTGACATAATCATCTTCTAACATGGTGTTTAATTTGCTCTGCTTCACTTAGCAATGATATAATGAATATTTCCCATTTTATTATATATTCTACAATATCATTTTGAATGACTCTCTTATGAGTGTATTATAACACATGAACCTAGTCCCCTATTGTCAAATCTTTTGAGTTGCTTATAATTTTCTCGCATTACAACATTTTCAATGACTATTCCTATACATGCATGCTAGAATACAGAGTAGAATTGTAGGATCTTTTGTTGCATTTTGTCAAATTTCTCTCCATAAAATTTATACTAAGAAGTTACATAAGAAAATGTTATTTCTTTACACCTTCCCCAAACTAGGTGCTAATAATATTTGTAATCTCCAATCTGATAGATGAAAATGATTGAATATAAAATTTCATTGTTTCACTTTAGTATTTTCCTGATTGGTAATACAGCTGAACATCTTTTTGTTTGTTTGTTGTTTGTTTGTGTGTTTATTGGTTATTTGGAGAACATGATTTCTTTTGCTTGTTAGTTATGATCAGTTATAGGTTAAGATAACCACAGAGTACTTTCTACCCACCCCCTCTCTCAGTCCAGCTTAGGTTGGGGTTGGCTGTCCTTAGTGTAAGTATTAGGATCAGATTCAAAGACGATATTCACCTTTGTATCTCCAGTGAATATAGTTGGTTTTGGCCTGAGGGAGGGCTTTCTTTGTAAGTTTGCTGTTTATTAACTCCACATGTAAACAGTGTACTAAATAGTAAGAGGAATTCTCTGCTAATGTTCTACCTCAAACCTAAATTCATAAGTTCAAAAAGACAAGATCTTTAAGTCAGACCCAGTCAATGATTAGTCAGCACAAACATATTGCAATTCTTATACTTCTTTTTTTTCCCCTCATTTAAGAAATTGTTAACTGCTGAAGTTCATTCCAGAAAAAGTTAATACCAGTATTTTTACATATTGAAGAGACAAACCATATTTGGAACTTGGCATATAGTTTCAACTATTTTTATTTTATTTTTTGCCTAAATGTTTCAGGCCTTGGCAAAAATCAAAAGTATTCTGTGCCAAGCCTCTCTCTACCTTTATTTTAGAACCCATGTGTATTTAAAAAAAAAAAAAATTCTATCTGCCTGATTGTTATTCATTTACTCTTACATTGTCACATGGAGTTTATTAAGACGTGCTGGATGTTCAAAAGAATTTGAGGCTTTCCCCTTTTGATAGAACCAGGATATCTCATTTTGTTGGCTGTAAATACAACTTGAACCTTAAGAGGATAAAATTCAATCTGCAAATTTCAAAATATTTCAAAATCATGAACTGAGAGAATAACCATTTTTGTGTTTTTCTTTTTCTGGTTGTTTTTATATATTTGATTCTTAGTTTTTATTTTAAAAAAGAAAGTTTTATGGAAAACGTATGCATCAATTATACCCCAAGTCATAAAGACTAATTCAGAATTAAAAATAAGAGTCTTCTGATTTTTCAAGAGGCTTCTGAGAAAATTGAAGTGAAATTATATTAATAACATTTTTAAGAGGCCTATTCCAAGATGCTAACTGACTCTAGTATATACTGACTCTCTTGGAATGATCTAGTTTTGTGATACATCTACAAATAGGCCAATGAATAAGCAATTTTTCATAAATTTTATTGTCTCAAGCCATTAGAAAGCCTGAGGCACATTTGGAATCATACTAGTTTTTAAAATTTTAATTGAATTATGATGATTACTTGACTATAATATTGCTATTTCTTTATAATTTTATGCTTGAAGAGTCAATCTTTCAGTGAGAATTCTTCATTTATTTACCAAAAGGAAAAAAAAGAAAATTATCAAAAAAGATAATCAATTGTTCCACCACAGCAATAGTAAAAAGCAAAAACCAGGACCAGGTGGTGAGAGTGGAGGGACTTTTGTCATCTTCTGAACTCCAGGCTGTGTGCATCATTCAGTTTTTCATCTTTGTTTTTATTCTCTTTAATTTGCAAAAAGATAACTCCATGGAAATGGTAGTTTTAAGTAGCATTTAAACGTTGGCTTTTGTTTACTTTTTCTGTTTGAAAATGGCAACCTAAACACAATTTGTGGTCTGCCTCTTAAGTCCACATATTTAGAAATAATAGAGAAAATGTTTGTTTGTTTATGTCTTTTACTGATTAAATGTATAGTTCATGTTCAGAACAACTCTTGGCATATTACAAAATGGGAAAATTCTTAGGAGAAGGGAGACATCATAATCCTGGCAGGAAAGTGCTAAACAAAGCAGATGCAGGACAAGGATGCTTCATGTAGAGTTTGTGAAAGCAAAAGGCAAGAGGTAATCCAGGGACAACAATGAGATTGTCTATCTCTAGCTGGGGCAAGGAGCATGGGATTTTTGGGAACAGAGGCAAGGTGGTGCTCTTAGTAGCTAGCTGATGATAACCTGGAAAGGAAAGGAACTCTCATTCTCAGAAGACCAGCTACAACATACATAGCCCAATGGCACATCGGTCTTTCCCCTGCCCCTATAAATATACACCCAAAGCATGGGGCTATGCAAGTTTACAGTATTTGAACCCCTCCCTGTAGACAATGTGGGCAAGCAGGTACAGAAGATAATTGAAAAGAGACATCAACCACAAAATATAGTTAAATCTAATTAATATTTACAGAAATGTAAAGGATAATGCAATAATGTAAAACAAGAATAGACAGTTATAAAAAGAACTAGAAATCTTGGAAATATAACTATAATTGCTGAAAGTAATTTACAGCTGGGCTAGAAGAAATACATGCTCATTGTAGAAAGATGAGAAATTGCTGAAAGTTATTAAAAAGTTAGAAATATCACCCTAAATCAACCACTCAGAAATTACTGCTATTAATATTAGCATACGTTTTATTATAGTCACTTTTTTCACATTTTCATATAATTCTTGACATATACTAAATATAGTATTTCCACCTGCTAACCCTCCTCCCCTCCTGGACAATTTAGGAAAAAAGGCAACTAAAGTTGCTGCTAGGTGCTTTTTTCACTAATGTATTTTATCCATTGACTTTTTACCATAGATCATTTTATTATAATGCCTTAATTTAATAAAGAGTCCAAACAGAGGGCTTGAGCTCAGCTCTTTAACATTCTGCTGACTGCTGTGTTGTCTTCTTTTCACATTAAGCTTGGTAAAGATGTGAGCACACACTTCGTCTTTAAGTGTAGAGTGTTAGTTTCATGCTTAATATTTATGACTCTTATAATTACTCTTATAAGAGATCCACTATTACTAGAAACTTCAGCTCTCAGGTTAGTAATCCTGCATTTTAATGAGCTCTAGGTAATTATACTTTGAAGTCCAAGACTTCTTTTCAAAAATTGCAAATTGAGGTTCTTTTCTTATAACTATGTAATTTTAATTTCATGTTGAAGTGCAATGAAAATTTGCACATTATAGTACAACTGTAATTTTAGAGGGAAGATCAGTAATAGACTAGGTAATTTTAATTCATGTCACTTCTACAAAGGATATACTGAGAAAAGTCAAAATACACTGAGAAAAATTTTCTTCAGAGACTACAGAATTAATCTGTTAGTCACCTTGAAAATACAGCATACAAATAGGAAAACGTGTGGAATGAGTTGGTTTTCTGCTTTATGAAAATGGTTTTGTTAACGCCAAGTCTCACAAGTGTCAAATGGAAAATAGATATTTCAACTGGTAGCTTTCCTCCAACCAGGTAACGCAGCCAAATTGACATGACCAGAATCATAGGAACTTTGATTTAAGGAGTCTTAAAGTAGGCACATTCTGCTCCCTCTCCTCCATTAAGCTGATTCCCTGCTGCCAGCTGACCTCACTTATGGCAGGTGTCTCTACTTGTACTTTCCTGACGCTCAAGGCTTAGTGGCAGGTAAAGTTTCTAGTTATGTAAAATCATGTTAGTGCTCCCAGGCAAATTTAAGCTTTTATCTTGGCTTATTTTGAGGGCAAGGCAGTTGAATGCCTCCAAGCTTGCCTCCCCAAATGTGCAAGCACCCGGCCTTGGAATGAGTGGAGTGCTGGAGTGAAGAGGCCTTGGAACAAACTCAGTATACCTGGGATGATACTACCCTGTAGTGTTGCGTCCTATCAGATAGGAGATCATAAATAACTCAAAGAAGGAGCTCAGGCTTAGAGATCTTCCATCTGCTTAGCTCCTGCCACAATATCTTACAAATAATATAGTGGATAAGAGCAAGCTTGTGAAGGCAAGTTCTGACTGTTAGACTCATGCCTGTAAAACTTGATCGTGTGACCTTGGAAAGATTATTTAACTTCTCCAAGTCTGAGTTTTATCTCTATAAAATGGGATCAATAATAACACCTTCCCTACACGGTTTCGATTAAATAAATAATATAATCTGTGTAAAGTGTTTAGCATCATGGTTCTAAGTGTTTGACAGAGATTTGTTCTCAAGTAATTATAGTACTGACTCCGCTTAGAAGTACTTGATGTGTTGAAAATTTATCTTTCTTCAAAAATTGTATGCTCCTCAAGGTTGAGCAGTTATCTTTTGGTTAAACAGCACTGACAGCATACTTTCCATATTAGCAAGATTAGTTGGCACATAGGAAAGATTTAAGGAAGTCCATTTTTAACTAGCCAGGCAACTGAAGGCATTCTCACTGATACCTACAATGCAGGATTGGATGAAGATCAGTTTCATAGTAAATAGACCTTGCTTTTTCTGTATGAAGCAGCTTATATCCCTAGACTGTCTGCCAAATAAACATTACTTTGTGAGGTCAAATTCTAAAAGACATAGTATATTTTGTTGTCTTCTCCTAGAAACACGTGCCTCATTTCCTTGAGCAACCTTGCTATCAGTTCACAGATTATTTACCTTTTTAAAAGTTTTTCTGGTAAGAAGAGATTTCTTTTATGAGAAATTAGCTTGAGCAAAAATTCTACTTAGGCAGTACTGAATATATACATTCCCCTTTTGTTTAAAATTAACCTCTTGTCTCTACTCGTTATATTTATGAGGCCTACAACAAGATGACTATAGCTTTGTGGCTTTTTTAAACAACTAAAGCTAAACACAATAAAGAAAACCATAAAAAGCAAAGTTTACTCTATCTCCTCCTCTCTCTGTGATGTGTTTGTAGTATGAATCACACTGGAAAACCCTGTCACACATTTATTTGAAATAGTAGCCTCTTAAATTAGCACTGTTTACAGGAATATTATTTAGGTTTTAATTAATAATGAAAAATTCACTAATTCATGGTATCTTATTTCTGATTGTTTATATATTAATTGGGTCATTTAAAAAACACTTTATTTTCCTAGGATGCAAGGGAAAGCACAAACTTGCAGGTTTATGCAAACTTTAATTAGGCATATAGAAAAATACATTAGCGTTTTAGAAAGGAAAATGTACTTAAGAAAAAAACGTAACTTTTTAAAAAACTTTTTTAGCTTTTAAAAAATTGTATGTTTGTTTCACAACACACACTGAGGCCTGTCGGGGGGGTGGGTAAGGGGAGGGATAGCATTAGGAGAAATACCTAAGGTAAATGATGGGTTGATGGGTACAGCAAACCACCATGGCAAAACCTATGTAACAAACCTGCACGTTCTGCACATGTATCCTAGAACTTAAAGTATAATAAAAAAGATTGTATGTTTGTTTCTTAAGTACATTTCCTTTTCTAAAATGTGAATGTTGACCCATTAAGCAATGTCAAGAGAAAGTCAAAAAACTTAAACTACTAGAAAATTGGGTCTGTTTCATGAGGAAACTGGGGCAACCTGAAGTGTCAAGCAAGTAACTCTGAGCAAAATCCATGCTTCAAATAAGATTATGCCACAAAAATCATAATAACAATTACCTGTTTTTATTATAATGTAACCTGAATTTCTCCAGACCTCACCAGCCTGTAGATACAAATGAGGTCACCTTATTAGTCATTATTGAAATTATGCTGACTCATTGTGTATACCTGAGTGATAGAGTTCTGAAGTCTTTCTCAGTTATTTCTGCCAGTTTCTAGATGTGCTCAACAACAAACTTTTCCTTGCTATATCCTGTTACTACTTTGCTATTGATGATTCTCTAAGAACCATAGTCTCTTCCACTGTCCTTGTCAGCTACTGCCCTCTTGGGAACTGTGGTACCTCCACTTTTCTACCAGTTTCCATTACTGAGGCACTGAGACAGTGTCCATGCAATTTAATGAGCAAGTATAGGAAGAAGTACGGCCCTTTCCCCACTGGATTTTTCTCTATAAGTGAGAGGGTCCACAGTAGCCTTGATAAGAAGCAGCTCTTCATTGAGACTTTACTACTGTAGGTGGGATGCAGACAAGAGGCCGGTGGAGGCAGGGCCTGGAGACATATGTACGTAACAGATATGCTTAAAAGATTATGGATTTCTTCTAAGTCAAGTTCTCATGCATTTTGATCATCACGTGTATTAAACTTTGAACAAGTCCACTATACCACTTTGTCTAGCCATCATTATAATCATTTTAATAGGTAACACACTGAACACTTGTGTATATCAGAGACTGTTATATAACCCATCTAGTTCTTACAAACGTCACGTATAGGTAATTATTATTATCACCTTTGTAGAAGCGGAAACTGAGGCCTAGAAAGTTTAAGTCATATGTCTAAGGTCATGGAACTAGTAAATGGAGGACTGCATTTCAAGGAAATCTGAATCTTCAGTTGGAGTAAAGATGAAAGCCAATAATAATAATAAATCATAGGAGCTACTATTATTGCTTTATTGATACTATCTTATATAATCATCATAAACTCACTAAGGGGTGTTAATCTCACTGAATTATGGAGATAAACAAACAGGGTAATAAAGAATAAATAATTTTTCCAAAGTCCTCTAGCTAGAAAATGAGAGAGCCACTTATGTTTGCCCAATTCTAAAGCTCTTTGTTACATATAGAGTCTTAGAATATTACTTCTGCTGTCTCTTTGTATGCTTGGGGACTGGGTTTGGTCTTCAAGTGTTTAAACTTCTGAGTTCAACTCTTTAGTGAAGCAATTTGCTGCTGGGCATTCTTAGACAAGTTACTCAAACCTCAGTCTTTTCATCTGTGAAATGGAAGTAACAATAATAGAGCCTACCTCATCAAATGAAATCATTCTTGTAGAGGTCACAGTTTCTGACACACAGAAGTGCTCAGTCCATATTAGCTGATTTTGGTATTATTAAGAAAATTAGACACCAAGTAGTATGGTGCTAAAGCAGTCAAATTATAAATGTTATGTAGAAAAACCAAAGCTGTCCTGTAAATCTTTAAAGAAATTTCAAAAATTTAAAACCAAACAAATAGTTTTCTTTAAAATTAGCTCTCCTACAAAGAAAACAATTCTGTATAACCGAAGAATGGGAATTCTCTTCAAAAGTTAGAATTGGGAAGGCAAGTCTGACCCTGCCTGCAGCAGAGAGATTGTTCAAACAATTGTTCTAAACAGATTATGATCCTTGTGGATGAGGAGGTCATGAGCTGAAAGGAAGACTTTGTAGATAAAATTTTAGCTAAATTAGAAGAGGCAAGATATCTCCTGTGATCTTAGAAAGGGAATTTCAGCAACTCAAGACTTTTCGATATTTGAGTAGGCTTGAAGAAATTATTTACATTACTGTGGAAAGCAACTAGACATGAATAGAGAAAAACAGACAAAATTCACCTTTTCTTTCTCTTTCCACTTCTTTAATCATTTGATTATATAAGACTGGCAAAGACTTCGGTATGCATGAAACTATAAACACAGAAAAGGAAGATGCTGTGAGAGTGAATATACTTATGTAGTTGCCAGTAAATATGAAAAAAAAAATCTGTTGATAAAATGTTATAATAAACTGCAATTTGAAAAGTCTTGATTTACTTCACCCAAGCTATTCAACTTTGTCTTCACACAAAGTCTTGCCTTTAGTTTGGCTCTCACATACTTCCCACCACATTCTGTTCTCTTTACTAAGAATGTGCTGTGCTCTTGGAACCTGTTCACCAACACAAAGTTCATCAATCTTTCTAAGCCAGTTCAATTCTCAATTGATCTAAAAAAGTGTGCTTTAATTACTTTAAGCATTTTGGTGAGTAGAAAAAAATGTATACTCTTAAATAAGACTTGTCTTTGTTCAAATGATGGCTAGGTCATTTACTATTGAACTGACTTGACTTCAACCTCTTTGAGTCTCAGTTATCTCATTTTTGGAATATAGTGCTTTATAGAATTCTGTCATTGTGAAACATAATAATAGTAACCATTTTTATTCTGGGTCTTTTGTTGCTTTAGGGTCTTATTACATCTTATTTTATAACTATATAGTTTGGACCTAGGTTTGTAATTCTGGCCATGATAGAATAAGATGTATCAGATTTATCCTTCAAATATTATAAAACTAGAAAAAATACATGCAACATGTGTTTCAGTCTTTGCACAATGTATAGCATAGTACTGGGATCACTGACAGAAGGAAAACACATGAGGTAAGCTCCATATTCATTCAGACTTTCTGCATGGAAGTCCTTACAAAACTGCAGTTTCTGGTTGTGGAGCCCAAACGAAGAGCAGTGGTCTTATGAGATATAGACAATAAAAATTGTAGATGGGGACTAGTGAGGCAGCTGGAATTTGTGGATCAGGGCAGTGAAGAAGAGGAAATGTTTAGAGAAAGATCTCCAGAAATCTGCACTGGGGCTGTCTTGAGTCTTGGCTGAATACTAAGATGTGTACATATAAGGCAAGATTCCATGAGGTCTGGCAGAGAATGGCTACTGGGACGTGTAAGCTGAGCAGTGTGATTCTAAAGATTTCACTGTGCTAAGAGACTCGAGTTCAGCTAGCCAGAGACCACAAAAGGCCACAACTTAGAAATAGTAAGGATAGGCTGGATGAGGTGGCTCATGCCTGTAATCCCAGCAATTTGGGAGGCTGAGGCAGGTGAATCTCTTGAGGTCAGGAGTTCAAGACCAGTCTGGCCAATGTGGTGAAACCCTGTCTCTACTAAAAAATACAAAAAACCAGCTGGGCATGGATGTGGGCCCCTGTAATCCCAGTGACTTGGGAGGTTGAGGCAGGAGAATCTCTTGAACCCAGGAAGCAGAGGTTGCAGTGAGCTGAGATTGCACCACCGCACTCCAGCCGGGGTGACAGAGAGAGACTCCATCTCAATATAATAATAACAATAATAATAATAATAATAAAGAAATAGTAATTGTAAGGATGTAAGAATTCCTCTGGACTCAACCTACCAAAAATCTATAATTAAGTCTGAGCAGGATTAAAAGAATCCACCAGTCAATTAATTGGCTAGTAATGCAAAACTTAAGACTTTCTCAAGATAAAATAAAAATCTAGAATCTCAACAACATTTCTAGACATCTGAAGAAGCAGGAAAATGTGACACATAACTTGGAGAAAACCAATCAATGGAAATAAATGTAAAGATATTACAAATATTGACACTGACAACTATTTAAAATAGCCATGTTAAATTTATTTAAAAATTTAGAAGAAACTACAAAACACTGCTGCAAGAAATCATAGATGACACGAACCAATGAAACACAACCCTTGTTCATGGATGGATAGGATCAATATTGTGAAAATGACCATACCAACTTGATCATGGTGGATACGTTTTTTGATGTGCTGCTGGATTCCTTTTGCCAGCATTTTATTGAGGATTTTCGCATTGATGTTCATCAGGGATATTGGCCTGAAGTTTTCTTTTTTTTGTTGTGTCTCTTCCCAGTTTTCGTATTAGGATGATGCTGGCTTCATAAAATGAGTTAGGGACAAGTCCCTCCTTTCAATTGTTTGGAATAGTTTCAGAAGGAATGGTATTAGCTCCTCTTTGTATTTCTGGTAGAATTCAGCTGTGAATCTGTCTGGTCCTGGGCTTTTTTTTATTGGTAGGCTATTAATTACTGCCTCTATTTCAGAGCTTGCTTTGGTCTATCCAGAGATTCGACTTTTTCCTGGTTTAGTCTTGGTATGGTGTATGCATCCTGGAAGGTATTCTTTTCTTCTAGATTTTCTAGTTTATTTGCGTAGTGGTGTTTATAGTATTCTCTGATGGTAGTTTGTATTTCTGTGGGGTCCATGGTGATATCCACTTTATCATTTTTTATTGTGCCTATTTGATTCTTCTCTCTCTTCTTCTTTTTTAATCTAGCTAATGGTCTATTTTGTTGATTTTTTCAAAAAACCAGCTCCTGGACTCCTTGAATTTTTTGGAGGGGTTTTCGTGTCTCTGTCTTATTCAATTCTTCTCTGATCTTGGTTATTTCTCATCTTCTGCTAGCTTTGGATTAGTTTGCTCTTGTTTCTCTAGCTCTTTTAATTGTGATGTTAGGGTGTCTATTTGAGATGTTTCTAGCTTTCTCATGTGGGCATTTAGTGCTGTAAATTTCCCTCTAAACACTGCTTTAGCTGTGTCTCAGAGATTCTGGTACATTGTCTCTTTGTTCTCTTCAGTTCAAGAAACTTCTTGATTTCTCCCTTAATTTCATTATTTACCCCAGAGTCATTCAGGAGCAGGTTGTTCAATTTCCATGAAATTGTGTGGTTTTGAGTGAGTTTTTAAATCCTGATTTCTAATTTGATTGCACTGTGGTCTGAGAGACTGTTTGTTATGATTTCAGTTCTTTTGCTTTTGCTATGTGGTCAATTTTAGAATAAGTGCCATGTGGCACTGAGAAGAATGTATGTTCTGTTGATTTGGGGTAGAGAGTTCTGTAGACATCTACAAGGTCCATTTGATCCAGAGCTGAGTTCAAGTCCTGAATATCTCTGTTAATTTTCTGATAGTGTGGTGTTAAAGTCTCCCACTATTATTGTGTGGGAGTCTAACCTCTTTGTGGGTCTCCAAGAACTTGTTTTATGTATCTGGGTGCTCCTGTGTTGGGCATATATATATTTAGAATAGTTAGTTCTTGTTAAATTGTTCCCTTTACCATTATGTAATGCCCTTCTTTGTATTTTTTATCTTTGTTGGTTTAAAGTCTGTTTTGTCAGAGGCTGGGATTGCAACCCCTGGGTTTTTTTGCTTTCCATTTGCTTGTTAAATTTTCCTCCATCCCTTTATTTTGAGCTTGTGTGTGTCTTTGCATGAAAATGGGTCTCCTGAATACAGCACACCGATGGGTCTTGACTCCTTATCCAATTTGCCAGTCTGTGTCTTTTAACTGGGGCATTTAGCCCATTTACATTTAAAGTTAATATTGTTATGTATGATTTTGATCCTGTCATCATGATACTAGCTGGTTATTCTGCACATTAGTTGATGCAGTTTCTTCATAGTGTCATTGGTCTTTATAGTTTGGTGTGTTTTTGCAGTGGCTGGTACCAGTTTTTTCCTTTCCATATTTAGTGCATCCTCAGGAGCTCTTGCAGGGCAGGCCTGGTGGTAATGAAATCCCTCAGCATTTGCTTGTCTGGAAAGGATTTTATTTCTCCTTCGCTTATGAAGCTTAGTTTGGCTGGATATGAAATTCTAGGTTGAAAAATTATTTCTTTAAGAATGTTGAATATTGGCCCCCAACCTATTCGGGCTTGTAGAGTTTCTGCTGAGAGATCCGCTGTTAGTCTGATGGGCTTTGTAGGTGACCTGGCCTTTCTCTCTGGCCGCCCTTCATAGTTTTTCCTTCATTTTGACCTTGGAGAATCTGACAATTATGTGTCTTGTGGTTGATATTCTTATGGAGTATCTTAATGGTGTTCTCTGTATTTCCTGAATATGCATGTTGTCCTGTCTTGCTAGATTGGGGAAGTTCTCCTGAATAATATCCTGAAGTGTGTTTTCCAGTTTGTTTCCTTTCTCGCTGTGTCCTTCTGGTACTCCAATCCATCATAGGTTCTGTCTTTTTATGAAGTCCCATATTTCTTGGAGGCTTTGTTCATTTCCTTTCATTCTTTTTTCTCTGTTCTTGTCTGCATGCCTTATTTCAGGAAGGTAGGCTTCAAACTCTGATATCCTTTCTTCTACTTGGTCGATTTGGCTATTGATACTTGTGTGTGCATCACAAAGTTCTCATGCCATGTTTCAGCTCCATCAGGTCGTTTATGTTCCTTTCTAAACAGGCTATTCTAGATAGCAGCTCCTCTAACCTTTTATCAAGGTTCTTAACTTCTTTGCATTGTTTTAGAACATGCTCCTTTAACTCAGCATAGGTTTTTATTACCTATCTTCTTTTTTTTTTAACTGTAAAAATCTTATTTATTATAGCAAGACAGTGCTATTCTACAGAAATATAATCTGAGTCACAAATGCGAATCACGTATGTAATTTAAAAATTTCTAGTAGTCATACTAAAAAAGGTAAAAAGCAACAGGTGGAATTCATGTTTCTAATGTATTAGAACCCAATATATCAAAAATAGTATTATTTCAATATATAATTATAAAAATTACTAATGAGAGATATTTTAGATTATATTCTTAAAAAATCTGGTGTGTACTTTATACTACAGCCCTTCTCAATTAAGGCTAGTCACATTTCTAGCACCCAAGAGCCCCGTGTGGCTATTGGCTATCCTGTTGGACAATGCAGGTTTAGGCTTTCCATAACAGAATGGGAGCAGGTCCCATACTGTACAAGGTAAACATGATTTACTCATGCTTTTAGTAACATTCCACTGTATTACCTATCTTCTAAAGCTACTTCTGTCATTTCATTCATCTGATCCCCTGTCCAGTTCTGTGCCTTTGATGGAGAGACATTGTTATGATTTGGAAGAGATGGTCTTTTGGGTTTTTAGTATTTTTTCATGGATTCTTTTTCATTTTTGTGATTTTGTCTAGTTTTGGTCTTTGAGGCTGCTGACCTTAGGATGGGGTTTTTGTGGGGGTCTTTTTGTGTTGTTGTTGTTGCTTTCTGCTTGTTTGGTTTCTTTCAATAGTCAGGTCCCTCTTCTGTAGGGCTGCTGCATTTTTTCACTTCAGGCCCTTTTCATCTGATTCGCTCCTGTGCCTGGAGATGTCACTTAAGGAGGCTGAAGAACAGCAAAGATGGGTGCCTTCTTCTGGGACCTCTGGCCTTGAGGGGTACCAATCTAATGCCAGTAGGATCACTCCTGTCTAGGGTGTCTGACAACCTCTGTTGGAGGGTCTCACTCTGTCGGGTGGCATGGGGAGCAGGACCTGTTTAACAAAGCACTTTGTCCTTTGATGGAGAGGGTGTGTTTTGCTGGGGGAAACCCACTTGTCTGGGTTGCCTGGATTCCTCAGAACTACCAAGAGGGGAGGCTAAGTCAGCTGATCTGCAGAGACTGCGGCAGCCCCTTTCCCTAGGGGCTCAGGCCCAGGGAGATCCGAATTCTGTCCTTGAGCCTCTGGCTGCAGTAATTAGAGTTCCTGAAGGGAAGCTCCACCCAATGAGGAGGGATGGGTCAGGGTTAGGCCTGAAGAGGCACTATGGCTGCCGATTGCCAACAGCCGGTGTGTTCAACTGTGGGACAAGCCTTGGGACCAAACTGTCTAGCCTCCCTGGCTCCAGCAAGGGAAAAGCGCAGCCTGAAGCTATAGAAACGGGTGCCGCCCTTGCCTCGCCCAGGAGCTTAGTGTGTTAGGCAGTTTGGGATTCCCAGTGCTGACTGCTGCCCCTCCCGCAAGGAGCTCAAATGGCTTAGCAGGTAGCTGCAGCTGATGCTGGTCGCCCCTCCCACCGGGAATTGGTAGGCTTAAGCAGATTCCAGCTGAGAGGCTTTAAGAATCTGTGCTTTCTGTATTTTTAGTAGAGACGGGGTTTCACTGTGTTAGCCAGGATGGTCTCGATCTCCTGACCTCGTGATCCGCCCGTCTCAGCCTCCCAAAGTGCTGGGATTACAGGCTTGAGCCACCGCGCCCCGCCGGGCGAGGTGGCGGGCGCCTGTAGTCCCAGCTACTCCAGAGGCTGAGGCAGGAGAATGGCGTGAACCCGGGAGGCGGAGCTTGCAGTGAGCTGAGATCCGGCCACTGTACTCTAGCCTGGGTTACAGAGCGAGACTCCGTCTCAAAACAAACAAACAAACTAAAAAAAAGAATCTGTGCTTTCTGGGGTTGGGACACTAGGACCCGGTGGCGTGGGTTTGCAAGTGGGATCTTCCCACCCTTGGTTTGCACAGTTCCGTGGAAAAAGCAGTTTCCCTGGTTGGGTAGCTCACTAACTCACCACCCACCTTGGCTGGGGGAAGGAGGTTCCCCTCTCCCGTGTGGCGCTCAAGTTGGCGCCGCACCACACTGCTTTTCCGAATTCTCTCCGTGGGTCACGCCAGCCTTCTAGTCAATTTTGATGAGAGAAACTGGCTACCTTGGTTACTGGTGATGGTGTTTTTTTTTTAATGGGAGCCTCTGAACACCACTGCTTTAGTTGGTCATCGTGGCCCCTTTCCCCCGTGTTTACATTTTCATTCGTCTCAAGATATATTAAAATATTCTTTTCTAATTTCTTTATTCACCCACTAGATGTTCGGGAGTGTGTTGTTTAGTTTCCATGTATTTATAATTTTTCTGAAAATGTTCTGTTATTGATTTCTAGTTTTATGCCATTGTGGTCAGAAAAGATACTTGATATGATTTCAATCTTAAATTTGCTAAGGATTGTCTTGTGGCCTAACATATGATTTCTCCTAGAGGATGTTCTATGTGCATTTGAAAAGACTCACTCTCTCCCTTCAGATCCTTGAATATTCGCTTTACATATTTAGGTACTCCACAGTTGGGTGTATATATATTTACAATTGTAGTATCTTCTTGATAAATAGATCCTTTATTATTACAAAATATATTTTTTTGGTCTACTTTTACAGTTTTTGATCCAAAGTGTATTTTGTCTGATATAAGAATTGCTACTCACACTGTCTTGCAGTTTCTATTTGCATGGAGTATCTTATTCCATCCCTTCACTTTCAGCCTATGTGCATCCTTATAATGAAGTTTCTTGTAAACAGCATATAGCTGGCCTTTTTTTTTTTTTTAAATTCATGCATTAACATGATGCCTTTTGATTGGAGTATTTAATCCATTTCCATTCAAGGTAATTATAGATAGGTAGAAACTTTCTGCTGCCATTTTGTTACTTATTTTCTGGTTGTTTTGTCCACTTTTCCTCTCTTGTCATCTTTCTTTATGACTTAATAATTTTCTATTTCCTATGGTGGTATGTTTTGAATCTTTAATTTTTGTTTTGGTTATCATGAGACTTTTATAGAATATCTTACATTTATAACAGTCTATTTCCAACTGATAACAGCTTAATTTTGATTGCTTACAATTCTACACTTTTATACCCCCCTCAATTTTATGTTTTCAATGCCTAAATTTACATTCTTTTGTAATGTGTATCCCTTGACTATTTTAGCTATAGTCATTATTAATAATGTCTTTAATCCTTGTTCTAGAGATAAAATTACTTTATATACCACATTTATGGTCCTGAAGTATTCTAAATATTGTCTGTGTTACTTATACTATTAGATTTTGTGCATTTGTAAATTTTATATTATTAATTAGGAGCCTTTTGTTTCCGTTTGAAGATCTCCCTTTAGCAATATCTGTAAGACAGGCTTATTGATGAAGAACTTCCTTAGCTTTTGTTTGCCTGGAAAAGTTTTCATTACTCCTTTATTTCTGAAAGACATTTTCGCTGGCTAAAGTATTCTTGTTTGGCAGTTTTTTCCCTTTAATATTTAAAATACATCATCTTACTTTTTAATGGTCTGCAGGGTTTTTGCTGAGAAGCCTGCTGATAGTCATATAGGGACTTTTTTGTCTACAATGTATTTCTCTTATCTTTTGTTGCTTTCAGAATTTTCCTTTTGTCTTTGATTTTTGCTGGTTTGATTATTATATGTCTTGATGAACTCCTCTTTTGGTATAATTTAATTTGTGATATCTGTACTTAGTATACCTGAATTTTCGCTTTTTTTCCTGAGATTAGGAAGTTTACATCCATTATTTCCTTAAATATGCTTTCTGGCCCTTTCTCTTTTTCTTCTCCTGGAATGCTATTAAACATAGGTTAGGTCTCTTGATGGTTCCCATAATTCCTATGGGCCATCTTCATTCTTTTCCATCTGTTTTTCATTTTGCTTCTCGATTGCATAATTTCAAATGATTCATCTTTGAATTTACTGACTCTTTAGCTTGATCAAGCTGGCCATTAAGCTTTCTACTACATTTTTCCCCCAATTCAGTCATTGTATTCTTCATCTCTAAGATTTCTATTTGTCTTTTAAAAATTATTTCTATTTTTTTGTCACAGCTCATGTGAAAAACTGGAAACAATTATTTTCCAAATAACTTAATTTTTTATCTCTATATTCCTGAAGCTCACTAAATTTTATTAAAAAGGATTATTCTGAATCCTTTTCCTGTCATTTTTAAACTTCCTTTTTATAGTGGCCCATTGTTGTAGTTTGCTAGTTTCTTCTGGAGATGTCATGATATCCAAAGTCTTTGTATTCCCTGTGTTTTTGCATTGGTGCTTATGCATTTACAGAAAAGGCCACTTTTTTTCAGCTTTTAAAGGAGTTCTTGGAGGTAAAAACCTTCATTAATTAGTGTAGATAATGATTCTAAATAGGCCAGTGGGTCATAACCCTGGAAAGCGCCGCTTCCTTTCAGATTCTCTAGATGGTTAGTCTGTTGCCTTTGCTTTGAAGTCAGATGAGGCACCTGGCTAGGCTCTGCTATTTGGCAAGACCACAAGCTGAGCTCTGCTATCAGGCTGGGCTGCTATAAGGGCACTGCATTTACTTCTGATCTGGGTGAGCCACAGGCCGTATTCCTTGGCTAGAGGCACTGATTGATATTTGAGTTCAGCAGTTGGACAGGGTTGCAGGAGAGGATCCAGGGTTAAGTGAATCAGAATGGATGAATCAACTGCTATGCTCAGTAAAAATGCAAGACTCAGATTTGCCTCCTTCACTGTGTAAAATCTGGGGGAGCACATTAAACTTCTGGGCATGGGAAAACAATGCCTACTTGCCCAACTGCAGTGATTCAGACAACTACAGTGGTTGTCTTCCTTCTTAGGTGGGGGCTGGTGGTACACTTTGAGGCTGTGGGGAACACTGATTAAGCTCTTAGAGATGGCAGATCTAATACCTTTTTGTTGTGGAAATTTGCTTGTGGTAGATCTCCCTCCCTTGCCAGAACCCTGGGGTAGGGTCTGAGGCTGGGCCTGGAGGTTAACCATCTAGGGATTCAAACCAGATAGCACTTCCACTTCTGAGAATGACCAGCTCAGCTTTGCAGGTAGGCTATGCTGTTAGCTAATACCCCTGATTGAGTACGACTGCTTGATATATTGAGCTTACATCAAAATCTGCATGCTGGTCTCTGTGAGCTATACCTCCTTGCTTTGTTTCTATCTGACCCCAGGTGGTCTAGCTGTGCAGTTTCCTCCTATATTTTCTGTTCCCCATGAGGTAAAAATAAAAGGGGTTTCCTGGGAAGCATCTCAGTATGTTAAAGAAGCTGGAAGTCTGCCTCCCAGGTTCTTTCCCCACTGTAGAAACCATAAGCCCTGGAGAATCCTCTCTATGTGGGACTGTGCCAATTTCGGGGAGGGAGAGGGGTGACATGGTCAAAATGAGACCATGTCTCCTACTTTTTAATGCAAATTTTTATTCAGTTTCATAAAACATGCAGGTGATTCTGGCTTATTCCCACATGTTTGGGTTTTCACCAAGGTGTTTTTGTCTGTAGGTAATTGCTAGTTAGTATTTCTGTGGGGAGAGTGAAGCCTGGGACATATTGTTCCACCATCTTGCCAATGTCACTCTGTCCCCAGTTCTAAATGGAGTTATGCAACTCACAGCAGAACTTCAAAATACATGAGGCAAAAGTGGACAGAATTAAATGGAGAAATAGACAAATTCAAAATTTGACTTTTGTATTTTAATACTCCTTTCTTAGTAACTGCTGGAGCAAGTACACAAAAATAATCAATGAAGATACAGAGATTTAAACATAACTAATAAAATGAACATAACTAATATTTATAAGAAATCACATCAAACTCCTGCTGAAAACACATTATTTTCAAGCAAATGTAGAACATTCACAAGATAAAACGTGCTATTTTATGTTTACAAAACCAGATAGATCATAAACCAAGTCATACATTTAAAAGTATCTTTTTTCCACCACAGTGGAGTGAAATTAGAAATTAAGAAAACCTCAAAAATTTACAAATATTTCTAAATTAAGAAACGCACATCTAAATAGCCTATTTATCCAGAATAATGTAAAATTTTTAAAGTAAATTATAGTAAACCAACAACATATTGAAATTGATAGGATGCCATTAAAATAATGTTCAGTGGGAGTTTTACTGTTTTAACCTAATTAGAAAACAGCAACCATATACAATCAATCCTGTAAGTTTTACCTTACGAAACTAGACAAAGAAGAAAAAAATTAAACACAATAAGATGAAGAAAATAAAGTTCAAAGAAAAAAATCAATGAAGTAGTAAATAGATAAACAATAGAAAAAAATCAGTGGAACAAAAAATTGGTTCTTGGAAAAGATCAATAAATTGAAAAACCACTGACTAGACTGTTTAAAGAAAAATGAAAGAACATACAAATTAACAATGGTCCAGAGTTAAATATGAGGCAAGTCTGCAGATTCTATTGACATTGAAAGGATAACAATAGGATATTATAAACAATCTTTAAGTAATAACTATAACAATTTAGATAAAATAAAAATATCTTAAAACATATTACTTACCATCACCGATACAAGAAAAAAATCAAGAAACCTGAGTAGATCTATACATATCAAAGAGATTTAATCTATATTTAATAACATTCCCATGAAAAACTCAATTTTCAGATAGCTTCACTTGTGAATTCTATCAAATGTAAAAAAATGTAATGACTATCTTAACTAACTCTTTCAAAAAACAAAGAAGTGGGATCTGGCGTGATGGCCGAATAAGAACAGCTTTGGTCTGCAGCTCCTAGCGAGACTAATACAGAAGGTGGTTGATTTCTGCATTTCCAACTGAGGTACCCAGCTCATCTCATTGGGACTGGTTAGATAGTGGGTGCAGCCCACAGAGGGTGAGCAGAAGCAGGGTGGGGCGTCACCACACCCAGGAAATGCAAGGAGTGGGGGGCTTCCCTTTCCCAGCCAAGGAAAGCCATGAGGGACTATGCTATCCAGCCCAGATACTATTCTTTTCCCATAACTTTTGCAACCCACGGACCAGGAGATTCCCTTGTGTACCTACACCACCAGGGCCCTGGGTTTCAAGTGCAAAACTGGGCAGCTGTTTGGACAGACACCAAGCTAGCTGCAGAGTTTTTTTCTTTTTTCTTCTTCCCCCAGTGGCTCTTGGAACCCCAGCAAGACAGAACCATTCACTCCCCTGGAAAGGGGGCTGAAGCTGGAAAGCCAAATGGTCTCACTCAGCAGGTCCCACTCCCATGGAGTCCAGCAAGCTAAGAACCACTGGCTTGAAATTCTCGCTGCCAGCACAGCAGTCTGAAGTTGACCTGGGACGATCCAGTTAGGTAGGGTAGACACATGCACCATTACTGAGTCTTGAGTAGGCAGTTTTTCCCTGACTGCTCTAAAAAGGCCTGGAAGTTTGGATTCCGTGGAACCTAACACAGTGTGGCAAAGCTGCTGTGGCCAGACTGCCTTTCTAGATTCCTCTTCACTGGGCAGGGCATCTCTGAAAGAAAGGCAGCAGCCCCGGTCAGGGGCTTATAAATAAAATTCCCATCTCCTTGGGACAGCTCCCTGGGGAAAGGGGAGGCTGTGGGCTCAACTTCAGCAGACTTAAACGTTCCTGCCTGCCAGCTTTGAAGAGAGCAGTGTATCCTGACATAAAGGGTTCTCCTAGCATAGCACTCAAGCTCTGCTAAGGGACAGACTGCCTCCTCAAATGGGTCCCTGACCCCCATGCCTCCTGACTGGGAGAGATGTCCCAACAGGGCTTGACAGACACCTCATATAGGAGAACTCCAGCTGGAATCAGGCCAGTGCCCCTCTGGGATAAAGCTTCGAGAGGAAGGAGCAGGCAGCAATCTTTGCTGTTCTGCAGCCTCTGCTGGTGATACCCAGGCAAATAGGGTCTGGAGTGGACCTCCAGCAAATTCCAGCAGACCTGCAGAAGAGGAGCCTGACTGTTAGAAGAAAAACTAACAAACAGAAAGCAATAACATCAACATCAACAAAAGGACCCACCCCCCAACCAAAAAAAAAAAAAAAAAAAAAAAACCATCCAAAGGTCGTCGGCCTCAAAAATCAAAGGTAGATAAATCCAGAAAGATAAGGAAAACCCAGTGCAAAAATGCTGAAAATTCCAAAAACCAGAATACCTCTTCTCCAAATGATTGCAACTCCTCTCCAGCAAGGGCACAGAACTGGACAGAGAATGAGTTTGACGAGTTGACAGAAGTAGGCTTCAGAAGGTGGGTAATAACAAACTCCACTGAGGTAAAGGAGCATGTTCTAACTCAATGGAAGGAAGCTGAGAACCTTGACAAAAAGTTACAGGAACTGCTAACTAGAATAACCAGTTTAGAGAAGAACATAAATGACCTGATGGAGCTGAAAAACAGCACAAGAACTTCGTGTAGCATACACAAGTATCATAGCCAAATCAAGTGGAAGAAAGGATATCAGAGACTGAAGATCAACTTAATGCAATAAGATGTGAAGACAAGATTAGAGAAAGAAGAATGAAAAGGAATGAACAAATCCTACAAGAAATATGGGACTATGTGAAAAGACCAAACCTGTGACTGATTGGCACCCCTGGAAATGATGGGGAGAATAGAACCAAGTTGGAAAACACACTTCAGGATATTATCCAGGAGAACTTCCTAAGCTACCAAGACAGGCCAACATTCAAATTCAGGAAATACAAGGAACACCACTAAGATACTTCTTAAAAAGAGCAACCCCAAGACACAAAATTGCCAGATTCTCCAAGGTTGAAATGAGGGAAAAAATGTTAAGGGTAGTCAGAGAAAGGTTGGGTTACCTACAAGGGAAGCCCATCAGACTAACACTGGATCTCTCTGCAGAAACCCTATAAACCAGAAGAGATTGGGACCCACTATTCAACATTCTCAAAGAAAAGAATTTTCAATCCAAAATATTATATCCAGCCAAAGTAAGTTTCATAAGTGAAGGAGAAATAAAATCCTTTACAGATAAGCAAAAGTTGAGAGATTTTGTCACCACCAAGACTATCTTACAAGAGGTCCTGGAGGAAGCACTAAATATGGAAAGGAAAAATTTGCACCAGCCATTGCAAAGACACATCAAAATATAAAGACCAATGACACTATGAAGAAACTGCATCAACAGATGTGCAAAATAACCAGCTAACATCATGATGACAGGATCAAATTCACATATAACAACGTTAACCTTAAATGTAAATGGGCTAAATACCTCAATTAAAAGACATAGACTAGCAAGTTGGATAAAAAGTCAAGACCTATCAGTGTGTTGTATTCAGGAGATGCATCTCACATGCAAAGACACATATAGGCTCAAAATAAAGGGATGAAGGAATATTTGCCAAGATAATGGAAAGGAAAAATAAGCAGGGGTTGCAATCCTAGTCGCTGATAAAATAGACTTTAAACCAAAAAGATCAAAAAAGGCAAAGAAGGGCATTACATAATAGTAAAGGGATCAATGCAACAAGAGAAGCCAACTATCCTAAATATGCATGCACCCAATACAGGAGCACCCAGATTCGTAAAACAAGTTCTTAGAGACCTACAAAGAGACTTAGACCCCAAACAACACTGTCAATATTACACAGATCAATGAGACAGAAAATTAACAAGGATATTCAGGACTTGAACTCAGCTCTGGGCCAAGCAGACCTAATAGATATCTGCAGAACTTTTCACCCCAAATCAACAGAATATACATTCTTCTAAGCACCACATAGCACTTACTCAAAAATTGACCACATAATTGGAAGTAAAACACTCCTTAGCAAATGCAAAAGAATGGAAACAATAACAAACAGTCTCTCAGACCACTGTGCAATCAAATTAGAACTCAGGATTAAGAAACTCACTGAAAACCGCACCACTACATGGAAACTGAACAACCAGCTCCTGAATGACTACTGGGTAAATAATGAAATTAAGGCAGAGATAATGAAGTTCTTTGAAAATGGTGATAACAAAGTGACAACGTACCAGAATCTCTGGGACACAGCTAAAGCAGTGTTTAGAGGGAAATTTATAGCACTAAATGCCTACATCAGAAAGTGGGAAAGGTATAAAATCAACACCCTAACATCATAATTAAAAGAACTAGAGAAGCAAGAGCAAACAAATTCAAAAGCTAACAGAAGACATGAAATAACTAAGATCAGAGCAGAACTCAAGCAGATAGAGACATGAAAAACTCTGCAAAAAATCAGTGAATCCAGGACCTGGTTTTTGAAGAGATCAACAAAATAGATAGACCACTAGCTCGACTAATAAAAAAGAAAAGAAAGAATCAAATAGATACAATAAAAAATGATAAAGGGGATATCACCACTGATCCCACAGAAATACAAACTACCATCAGAGAATACTATAAACAGCTCTATGCAAATAAACTAGAAAATCTAGAACAAATGAATACATTCCTGGACACATACACCCTCCCAAGACCAGAAAGATGTCGAATCCCTGAGTAGGCCAATAACAATTTCTGAAATTGTGGCAGTAATTAGTAGCCTACCCACCAAAAAAAATTCAGGACCAGACGGATTTACAGCCAAATTCAACTCAAGATGGATTAAAGACTTAAACAGATTCTACCTCTGTCCAGCATTATTCTGATTCCAAAACCTAGTGGAGACACAACAAGAAGAAATTTCAGGCCAATATCCCTAATAAACATTGATGTGAAAATCCTCAATAAAATACTGGCAAACTGAACCCAGAAGCACATCAAAAAGCTTATTCACCATGATCAAGTTGGGTTCAGCCCTGGGATGCAAGGCTGGTTCAACATTCACAAATCCATAAATGTAATCCATCCCATAAACAGAATCAATGACAAAAACCACATGATTATCTCAATGGAGGCAGAAAAGCCCTGCAATAAAATTCAACGTCACTTCAAGCTAAAAACTCTCAAGAAACTAGGATTGATGGAACATATCTCAAAATAAGAGCTATTTATGACAAACTCATAGCCAATATCATACTGAATGGGCAAAGAGGGAAGCATTCCCTTTGAAAACCAGCACACGACAAGGATTCCCTCTCTCACTACTCCTACTAAACATAGTGTTGGAAGTTCTGGCCAGAGCAATTAGGCAAGAGAAAGAAAGAAAGGGTGTTCAAATAGGAAGAGAGAAGTCAAATTGTCTCTGTTTGCAGATGACATGATTGCATATTTAGAAAACCCCATCGTCTCAGCCCAAAAACTCCTTAAGCTGATAAACAACTTTGGCAAAGTCTCAGGATACAAAATCAATTTGCAAAAGTCACAAGCATTCCTATACACCAATAATAGACAAGCAGACAGCCAAATCATGAATGAACTTCCATTCACAATTGCTACAAAGAAAATAACAACTTGGCCGGGCGTGGTGGCTCAAGCCTGTAATCCCAGCACTTTGGGAGGCTGAGACGAGTGGATCACAAGGTCAGGAGATCGAGACCATCCTGGCTAACACGGTGAAACCCCGTCTCTACTAAAAAATACAAAAAACTAGCCGGGCGAGGTGGCGGGTGCCTGTAGTCCCAGCTACTTGTGAGGCTGAGGCTGGAGAATGGCGTAAACCCGGGAGGCGGAGCTTGCAGTGAGCTGAGATCCGGCCACTGCACTCCCACTCCAGCCTGGGCAACCCAGCAAGACTCCGTCTCAAAAAAAAAAAAAGAAAAAGAAAAAGAAAATAACAACTTACAAAAGATGTGAAGGACCTCTTCAAGGATAACTGCAAACCACTGTTCAAGGAAGTAAGAGAGGACACAAACAAATGGAAAAACATTCCATGCTCGTGGATAGTAAGAATCAATATCATGAAAATGACCATACTGCCAAAAGTAATTTACAGATTCATTGCTATTCCCATCAAGTTACCGTTTGAGTTTCTTCACAGAAATAGGAAAAACTACTTTAAATTCCATATGGAATGAAAAAGAGTCCATATAGCTGGGACAATCCTACGCAAAAGTAACAAAGCTGGAAGCATTACACTACCTGACTTCAAACTATACTACAAGGCTACAGTAACCAAAACAGCATGGTACTGGTATCAAAACAGATATATATATATATACACACACACATATATATGTATATATACACACACATATAGATGTATATATACACACACATATATATACACACATATATATACACACACACACACACACACACACCAATGGAACACAACAGAGGCCTCAGAAATAACACCACACATCTATAACCATCTGATTTTTGACAAACCTGACAAAAGCTATGGGTAAAAGATTCCCTTTTTAATAAATGGTGTTGGGAAAACTGGCTAGCCATATGCAGAAAACTAAAACTGGACCCCTTCCTTACACCTTATACAAAAATTAACTCAAGATGGATTAAAGACTTAAACGTAAGACCTAAAGCCATAAAATCCCTGGAAGAAAACTTAGGCAATACTGTTTAGGACATAGGCATGGGCAAAGACTTTATGACTAAAACACCAAAAGCAATTTTAACAAAAGTCAAAATTGACAAATAGGATCTAATTAAACTAAAGAGCTTCTGCACAGGAAAAGAAACTGTCATCAGAGTGAACAGGCAACCTACAGAATGGGAGAAAATGTTTGGAATCTATCTATCTGACAAAGGTCTGATAGAATCTACAAGGAACTTAAATCAATTTACAAGAAAAAAACAAACAACCCCATCAAAAAGTGGGTGAAGGATATGAACAGACACTCCCTGAAAGAAGATTTATGTGGCCAACAAACATGAAAAGAAGCTGATTATCACTGGTCATTAGAGAAATGCAATTCAAAACCACAATGGGATACCGTTTCACTCCAGTTAGAATGGCGATCATTAAAAAGTCAGGAAACAACAGATGTTGGTGAGGATTCGAGAAATAAGAATGCTTTTACACTGTTGATAGGAGTGTAAATTAGCTCAACCACTGTAGCAGACAGTGGGGCAATTCCTCAAGGATCTAGAACCAGAAATACCATTTGACCCAGCAATCCTATTACCAGGTATATACCCAAAGGATTATAAATCATTCTACTATAAAGATACATAGATACATATGTTTATTACAGCACTATTTACAATAGCAAAGACTTGGAACCAACCCAAATGCCCATCAATGATAGACTGGATGAAGAAAGTGTGGCACATCTACATCATGGAATACTATGCAGCCATAAAAAAGAATGGGTTTATGTCCTTTGCAGGGACATGAATGAAGCTGGAAACCATCATCCTCAGTAAACTAACACAGGAACAGACAACCAAACATCACATGTTCTCACTCGTAAGTGGGAATTGAACAATGAGAACACGTGGATACAGGGAGGTGAGCATCATACACTGGGGCATGTCATGAGGTTGGGGCCAAGGAGAGGGAGAACATGAGGACAAATGCCTAATGCATGTGGAGCTTAAAACCTAAACGACAGATTGATGGTTGCAGTAAACCACCATGGCACATGTATACCAAGGTAACAAATGTTCACATTCAGCACATGTATCCCAGAATTTTAAGTAAAATAAAAAATAAAAAAACAGAATGTGAAAAAAAGACAAAGAAGTCAAAATTTTTCAGCTAAGTTAATGAGGTCAATGTAACCCTCATACCAAAATAATTGAAAAAATATTATGAAAAAATATATTACAGATTAATATTTTTCATGAGCATAGAGATAAAAAATTGTAAACAAAATGTTAACTAGTCAAATCCTACCATATATAAAAAAGCATAATACATCATGACTAAGTAGATTTACACTAGGAATATAAGAATCATTTAATGTTTTTAAATGATTTAATGTATTTCTTCATGTTAACAAAATAAGGGAGTAAAGTCATGATCATCTCAATAAACAACACTGGCAAAATTCACCGCCTATTTAAGGTTAAAATAAATAAATAAATAATCTCAGCAAACTAAGAATGGAAGGCAACTTCTTCAACTTAATGAAGAATATTTTTGAAAAAACCTAAAAGTAGCATCATGTTAATATGAAAGACTCGATTGCCATATGATCAGGATAAGGCGAGCATATCTTCTCCTACCACTTGTATTAAACATTTGTAATAGGGATCTTCTCCAGTGCAATACGGAAAAAAAAAAAAGTAAAAGTTTTGCACATTGGAAAGGAGAAAGTAAAATGTCAGATAACATAATCTGTGTTCATAACAACTCAAAGAAATCTACATGAAAGCTACTAGAACTAATAAAATGAATTTGATGATGTCTCAGGATACAAATCAGTGTATGAAAATCAATTGTAGTTTTACACTTCATCTATAAAACCAGGTCATTTACAATTGCATACAAACTATTTTGTGATGTATTTAACAAAGTATACACAAATCAATGATTTTAAAACTGTAGTGCTTTGCTAAAGAAAGTGAAATGTTTTATAGTTAAAACATTAACTATAAAAGTTACATAAAGTTTTAACTTAAATAAAATTAAATAAAGATTAACTAAGTAGGGAGATACACCATCTCCATTAATTGGAATATTCAATATTTTTAAGACATAAATGACCCCAAATTGTTCTACAGATTTCATGCCATTGCAATCAAGATGGCAGCAGCTTTTTCCTTTTTTTTTTTTTTTGGTAGAAACAAACTGATTTTAAAACTTATATACCCCGAAAACAGCCAAAATAATCTTTTCAATTTTTTTTTAATTTTTTAAATTTTTATTTATTTATTTATTTATTTTGAGACAGAGTCTCGCTCTGTCGCCCAGGCTGGAGTACAGTGGCAGGATCCCGGCTAACTGCAAGCTCTGCCTTCCGGGTTCACGCCATTCTCCTGCCTCAGCCTCCCGAGTAGCTGGGACTACAGGCGCCCACCACCATGCCCGGCTAATTTTTTTTTTTGTATTTTTTGTAGAGACTGTGTTTCACTGTGTTAGCCAGGGTGGTCTGGATCTCCGGACTTTGTTATCCGCCTGCCTTGGCCTCCCAAAGTGCTGGGATTACAGGCATGAGCCACCACATCCGGCCCAAAATAATCTTTAAAAAAAGATTTACAGTACCACATTTACACTATCTCGTCTTGCTAAAAATCTACAGTAAGAATACTTATAATGTCTTCATTTGTAATAGCCCAGAATAAGAAATTACTCACATCCATCAACAGAAGAATGAGTAAACAGTGGTATAGTCATATAATGGAATATTACTCAACAATAAAAAGAACAACTGATATAGGTAAAACCATGAATAATCTCAAAGGCATAGTGCTGAACAAAAAAAAAAAAAAAGAAAAAAGAAAAAACCAAGCTATGAAGAGTACGTACTGTATAATTCTACTTATAAGAAGTTCTAGAGTACATAAATAAAATACAAAATGGTATAAATCAGAGCAGTGGTTGCCTCTGGCGAGTGTGAGGGTGGGGACTGATTGAGATAAGGCGTGAGGGAAATTTCTGGGGTGACGGAAAAGTTTCTATCTTGTTAGGAATGTGGCATTTACACAGGTATATGCATCTGTCAAAATCACCAAACTGTATAGTGTATGTAAATTATATTTCAATAAATAATCCATTTTTAATTTGAATAAATAGACACTACTCTATATTTTTGTGTGTTTTTAAAACAAACATTGCTTTGCTTTTAAGTACATGCATTTAAAAGATACACAGGCTAATCCCAGAACTTTGGGAGGCCGAAGTGGGTGGATCACGATGTCAGGAGTTCAAGAACAGCCTGGCCAAGAAGGTGAAACCCTGTCTCTACTAAAAATACAAAAATTAGCCGGGCGTGGTGGCAGGTGCCTGTAATCCCAGTTACTCGGGAGGTTGAGGCAGGAGAATCGCTTGAACCCGGGTGGCAGAGGTTGCAGTGAGCCGAGATTGCGCCGTTGCACTCCAGCCTGGGCAATAGAGTGAGATTCCATCTCAAAACAAAAACAGAAAACAAAAACAAAAACAAACAAACAAACAAAATACACAGGCTAGTACCTAGATGTCTTGTAGGTATTCAAGGCACATAGCTCTGTGTCTGTATTTTAGCGAAACTGGGCTCGTAGTACATAATTGCAAAGTAAGTCTTTGTTGATTGGTAAAAAATTAAAAAATTGTCTTTTGCATTATGTAGAATTTTATTAGAAATGTGGGTTAATGAGGGAGGTTGGGTTGGAGGAGCTATTTTAAACACGTTAACAAGACCTTCACAAATTCCAAGAAAGAAAAGTAGAGCAGGACGATGTGGTCTTTTTACCAGTGACAATCATAATATTTGTAAAATAGGGTCATATCTTAACCATGTTGAATTTTTCTGTATTTAATAACACCTAGCAGATAGAAGTTTACTGTATACTTGAGGAATTGAAATAATCAGGTTTCTATGGCAAACCCCGTTTAGCAAGATCAAATTTTATACTTTAATTATTTTTTCAAATGTTCTTTTTTATGTCCCAAAACAAGTTATTCAAAACATAGATTGACCCCCAAAAGGTATCCATGGGTTTGAAGTAGGGAGATTCAAATTACATATTGCTAAGAAATACTTTCAGATAACTTGGTTTCTCAACTCAAGGAACATGCTTCTAGCTTGTCTTCTTCTTCTCCTTTCTCCTCCTCCTCCTCCTCCTCCTCCACACCCTC